>NW_009649293.1:4645615-4693207 GCF_000708025.1 Charadrius vociferus
TTCCTGCTTTTATCTGATGCTGCAGCACCAGCTAAAAATCACACTTCTGAGGTGTAGAAGGCTGTGCACACTGGCGAGTGAGAGAGGTAATCATGGTAACAGGTGATGGACTAAGAGGTAAGTGGGAAATGAATGAAGAAGAAGATATCACATGTTGGGTACAAAGGTAACAAGGCGGAGAGCTGAATCAGAGGGAGGAGATGAGGGTGGTTACCAGTAAATAGGAAAAAAGGATATTGTCAGGAGTGACAGATAATGGTGCTAAAAGAGGATCATGGAATATGTTACCAGGATTTCATTTTTGACGGCGATAATCTGAAGTTTTCTGTGGGAACACAAGCTAGAAGCAAGGAATGACATTCTGGATTTGATGACAGGAAGAAGTTTTTACTGTCACTGCAATGAGATTATTCTTATTCCTTTCTTCACATTCCAGTCTCTAGAAAGAAAGTGAGTTTGAGGATAAGAAATTTTAGAAAGGGCACCATGAAGGCTGAACTACCCTCCTAGGTAAATCAAAGAGATTTTCACTCAGAATAGGAAAGAGTAGGAAAAAGATAAACACCTTTGAAAATCAGATCAGTCTAATGAGCTGAAAGATTTGATGTCTGAGATTATGTGAAATGGCTTCTCCAGTAGCTTCTAGCCATCAATATTTCTCCTCCTTCCTATCACATGGAACAAATGGACTCCAATGTTATTTATTTGCCTGTGAATAAATCCTTGGTTCAGAAAATGCAGCACGTCCAACCAAATTGAGGCATGCTGTCTCTCTCTTTATTCTGCTTTTAGGACTTGGCTCATGAGAACACCCATACAGAGCTGGCACTTACTCAAGATCAACGTCTCCCACCTTCCAGGGATATCTGACCTCTTTAGCCATACATTAGCTTAGTTCCAGCTCTGTCAATCGGGAATCTTCAATTGCAGGGCAGCAAGCATCAAAAGAACAGTCTGTAGTCATGACAAAACAGCTTTGTGGTGAAAAGAACAAGGCTGTGAGAAGTTTCTCATCATGTCCTAGGGGCACACCAAGACCAGAACAGTGGAGGTGTTCACAGGGTTCAGCTTTGACTGTGACACCAAATAAGGTTCAGCAAGACAAGTACCTGACAGGATTGTTCAGCAAGACAAACCAAATTATATAAATACCTGAATGGAGATGCAAAGAAGATGGAGCCAGGCTCTTTTCAGTGGTGCCCAGTGACAGGAAAGATGCAGTGGGCATACAGTGAAATACAGGAGGTTACTTCTGAGCATAAGGAAACACTTTTTCACTGTGCAATTGACTAAGCACTGGCATAGCTTGCCCAGAGAGGTTGTGGACTCTCCCACCTTGGGGATATTAAAAAAACATCTGGATATGGTCCTCAGCAACCAGCTCTAATTGGCCTTGCTTAAGCAGGGGTTCGGATGAGATGACCTCCCTTCCAACCTCAGCTTTTCGGGATTCTGTGATTCTGTGACAAAATAATGAGTTATTTTCAGCTAGCTTTGAAGAGTAGCCTAAAGTTCTTACAACAAGTTGTTCAGTAGTGACGAACAGAGAAATTGGCACAATCCCTAAACACTGTCTAGTTTCACAACAACTCTAAAGGAGCAGAAGCCAGCCTAAATTGTCAACAAAGGAAGCATCTCCATCTTCAGGCACATGTTCCAATCTCTGGACCTTCTTTCCCTTGGGTCACCACAAGACATTCATACAGCTGTGCAGTCAGAAACATCTTGGAAATATTTTTTAAAAAATTATATTTTTTGGCAGCAGCAGTTTCCAACCCAAAATAGGATTTGATGAAAGTTTAGGACAGAATTATGGGTAGAAAAAGGTCCTTCTACTTTCAGTGGGAAGTCATTTCTAAGTCACTCCTCAATTACCTTCAAGAGTTCAGATCAGCTTACAAATGAGTACCTGCCAGCAGCTCTCCATTGTAGCTGTTAATTCATGCTTTCGCATCTGTTACATTAGCATGCCAAAAGAACTTACAACCTCCTTGAAATTTCCTTCAGCATAGTTTGAGCATAATTGAATATTAAGAGATCAAAATTTAATTTTTGTATTTTCTTAACCAAATCTATTCAAATATGCCCTATGCAATAGCTCCCTTGGAGTATTAGGTGCAGAATAAGGTCAAAACTTTTACAACCGACCATTTCTGAGTGACATATAAACAAAGAAAGGTTGGGACCTTTTCTTTCTTTTAAAACATGAAAAGCCCAAACTGTTTCTAAGCAGTTTAACATCCACTGGGCCATACTGCCACCTGTCAGTCTGGTAACCCCTTCTTAGTTTTATAAGCATAGCTGAAGAATAGTTGAGTTGAAAATATCCTTCATCTAACTATTTTTCATTCTAATTAGAAACATGTAGTCTAAACTTTGTCAAAGAGTAAAAAAAGAAACCTTTAGAATAAGTGTCTGAATAGGCAGTAAGGCTGCCTGTGCTGCCTAGGTGCACATTTATAAGAGCTTTCATTATATGGGGATCAAATCCTTTCGTTAAATATTCTCATTTAAAACCAATTTGCATAAATAAGGGCTCATTTCTCAAAGAGCGTGCTCATTCAAAGAAAATTAGATTTCACCTGGAAATGCACACAACTACAAATTTCTCATTATTTTCTAAGGCTGTGCAAAACAGATTCATTTCCAAGTGTGTCCTATATCGGTTCGCAACCATTTTCTTCCCGGTCTTGGTAGTGCAAACAAAGCTGTTAAACACCATAGCCTCTCTGGGCACGCCAGTAGGCGCATCCACTGCCTATATCAAAGCAAGACGTTTACAGGCACCTACTCCTGCCTTGCTTTTGTTTCCAAATGAAGGATGCATGTCTCCTGTTCAGATGGGAGCTGTGAAATGCTCCAGTTCTGTCCCTCATCATGAAACAATCTGGATTTCCAGTTGTTCTGAAACACATGCCTCATCCTCAGTTTGTACATAGGTAACATGAAGTAAAGCCCACACCTCCACCCAGTTTGAAACAGTTATTTTGGGGATGCATGAACTGAGTCCCTCTGTTTCCTTGCTCACTTTCCTACACCAATTTCTGCCCAAACTTCTGTGTATGGGAAAGCTGTTCTGTTCACCTTTTTAAGCTTTCCCTGATTGCTCTCCCAGCTGCTTAGGTATGCTCAGGGCCACCAACGAAACCTTTGTCCAGTGTTGTTGGCATCAGAGGAAAGTATTAAGTAAATGGTTTGCAAGGATTTCTTGTTTATTTATTCTTGTTCCATTTAGATTTTTTAAAGTCTATAAAGCTTACTTGTCTCTCGTTAACAGGAGCCAGGTTCTGTCATTGACTCATCCAAAACTGTTTCCTGTGGGCTTAACAATGGCCATTGCAGTTAAGGTAATTCAGAGGCATTCACTGAGTGTGACAAAAGGCTGAACTGGCTTTTTCCATCTGACCAAGATGTTAATGCAGCTTGAAACTCCATGAAAAAGGCCTGGGAAAGTCACAGATTTCCCAGAAGTATGACTCTAGTGTATTCTCAGCTACAACTGCTGCTGTATTCAGCAAGGAGCCCCATAACCGAATCAATTTTATAGGCACTATTTTGCGCACCACTTAAAGATGTAGTTGTCTGACACTTCAGAAAGACTTTAGTTACTTTGGATGAATTTTTCAGGAGTGGGCGTCAGCTTCAGACTGATTTCTGGTTGTTTTTATTGTTTGTTTTGCTTTTGAGCTGAAACAGCTCAGCTACTACAGAGAATAACACAGAAATGAAACATTACATTTTGATCAATTTTTAAAAATAATGATTGCAACCATTTATTTTGAAGAATTCCAGGACTTCTGTGCTTTGAAAGGCTTCATGTTTGGCAAGAAATCCACTGCATAAAAGTTCACCCAGATTTGTACAGGTTACAAGCCTCAAGATTATTATTTGTTTATGTACAATACATAATGGACAAATTTTGGCAGAAGATTTCACATGCATGGCACATCCTCTGTCCTTCCCTGGCTCCTACATACCACCTTAATAATGACGACACCATCTCTGTAATGGCTATAAATGTGTATTTATTACTGGTGTTATTAATGCTAAGACTTTTTCTTAAACTGTTTTCTTGGGTTTTTTGAAAATAAAGTTTTATCAAACTCTGCAGCCACAAACAAATAAACTTTTTCTCATGTGGGTATAACTCCTCCCTGCTAACACGTCGATTTTTTCCAATATGTTGGGAATTTTCTAACAGAATGACCTTCAAATGTTAATTTCCATTTTATGTTTTGACATAGCTTAAAATGCAAGATATGTACCATATCATCTGGGTTGGATAGCTGATTGATTGGGTCATGGGATATGTTTGTTTGTTTGTTTGTTTAAAATTAATGATACAGCGTTGCCCAGGCTTGTGAAATTAGGTGGCAAAAGTTCATAGGTTCGGACTCATTTCTCATTGCGCATGAAATTCATATTAACAGAAATATGTGAACTCTACCATCTATGTGATTTACTTTTTGTACTGTGATTAAAGTATATTAATAAGAAACCAGAAAATAAAAATACTTTGGTGATTTATATCAGCTATGTAATCAACTACAGTTACAATCCTTCTAAATTTTTTCCCATTTATGAAATGTTTGATATAATCTAAGTATCCAATTATAACAGTAAAATTACTTTGTTATCTATCTCACATGACATATTTACAATACATGTAATACACTTCATCTGATTTAAAATATTTTATTTGCAGTGACTTTCACTAAATGCAATTCTTGTCATGCTTCTTCTTAACTAATTTGCTTGCTTCTGTTTACTAACTGAATAATTGTCAGAGTATAATTAACACAGATGTCTCATGTGCCTAGTTTTCAGGTTCAGGTTAAATTTATACTACTGCATATGGAAGTGTCTAATTAGATTGCCATCTGAAATGGTGAAGGAGTTACTATATTTTGAGTAAAGCCGTTTTCACAGACTTTTATCTTATTCAGTGGTACTATAATGTTTTCATTAGTTGGCAGTTTCTAAAATGAGACTTTCATATTAAGCATATCATCTTACACACTTCAGTGTTTACTGAGGTGGAAATATTTGTAAATTAAACAGTAATCCCCCAAATATTTGGAGATCCTAAATTCTGTAGGCAAAAGTTTTAAACTGGGCCAATTAATACCATGATGCTCAATTTTCCAGCTCTCTGAGGTTCTGAAATCCAAGTTCATTTCATATTCCAGTGATTATTTTTTTTTCCAGTGATTTATTTTCCAGTAACTCCTTTCTCTTTTGGCTGTACTTGTAGACCTTGAAGAACTGGGACTTAGAACTCAAAAGATTTGGCAACAGAATGGAGTTGTTAGTTAGCAATAATCTGTGAGAGTTGTATGTAGCTGTATATTACTGTAAATTACATGTGTACCAAGTGTGACTTTGATACTTCATTTCAAAATAGTTACGAAGAATTAGGTGTGGTTCTAACTATAGCATTTAATTTTGTGTGACATTTTACATTAATGCCAACAAAGTAGGTCACGTGGAATAGGGAATATAAAATGGTGGTAATGGTCAGTTGGATAGTTAACCGGTGCTATACGAAAAGTGTTATTGTGCACATCTTTCACAACCAATGACATTAAACAGTGAGAATGAAAGTCCTACTGATAAGGTTTGGCACAAAGAATTAATAAAAGGGAATGTATTTATCCTAGTAGAAAATAAAAAGTTAGTGGGTTAATGCAATTACATTACTGCTTTTGCTTAGTACAGGTTGATAACACACTCCTTTCCTCTTCACGCCTTTTTCATTATTGAGTAATTCCAATAACTGATTAAAGTGCTGATAATGTTCTGTAATCCAAATTATGAAATGTGAGCTAAAGAGGCATGCACAAATAGAGCCTACCAAGCAATGTTTTAATTCTAAATTGCCACTTCAAATTTATAAGCAGTGATATTAAGTGTGTTGTTCACATTAATTCTGATTTATAATCTGATGTAATAACTAAATCACAGAAATGGATTAAGTTTCATATTGAAAAAAAACCCACCATATGTTGTTGAGAACAACTGTCATTGCAATTACACTGACATTGCAATTGAGTCTTCAAGCTCTGTTGTCTTTACTTGCCACCATTTCCCAACAGAATAAAAAATATCAGGCACTTTTACTCAAGTAAAATGCACACTGAAATAATAGCAATTTTTTAATTGAGATTCTAAACCAAACAATCTGTTTCTCTATATGTATTTCTTCAGTAAGGGAATAGCTGGTCTCACACATCTAAGAAAAAGAAATTCTCTATACATGACTAGGGAATTAGTGGAGCAGCTAATTACTTACACCCAAACAAATGTTTGACAAGACAGAACCCAACATCCTCAAAATCATCCTTTTAAAGCCCACATTAACTTTACTACATTGTGAATTTCACGTACCGAAGTTTATCATTACTCTGGAACTGTGCAACAGGAACATTTCCTGTATTATTCATGACGAGTGGTTTTTAAATGCAACTATGTCTCAGAAATTTAGATTCTTTTTTAAAACAAACTAACATACAAACCAAGGCAATTTATTGAACAAGTGGGCATCTGTTCTGCTGAAACAGCCTCTCTCAATATGTTTGGTTTTTCCCTTTCAGTATGTTCCACAGTAGTTCTGGATGCTTCTTTTGCAATGCTTTGATTACTGTCACTTGGTTCGTGTAGTAATGTTTCTTTACTTACCAATAATGAGTCTCTTAAAAGCAGACTTAACCGGGGGTTTGTTTGTTTTCTTTATTTAAAGGACAAAATACTGCAAGAAAGGCTTGCACATGGTTTTATGGCCCTTTAAATCAGCTATGCCATCTGGATTTCTCTTTTGAGATTTTCTGTCCAAAGCCCTAAGTGTATCTCAGGACACCGTAACGATGTAAGTAAATGTTATTTAAAGCATTGTACTAATAATCGTTGTGTACACAGTGATGTGGCAGGGAAGTTGGATACTTTCATTCCAACGTTCTTTTGCTAAATCTTTAAACTTCTGGGGAGCAAACCTGAAGAAGCTATTGTGATTTAACTGTTCTTCTCAGCAGGACTTGTTCGGGGACAAAACATCCCAGTATTATGCTCATACCTTTTCAGTAGCTCAAGCTACACCTGAACCTCTCTACGTATCACATTACAATATTATGCTGCCGTAAGGCTCTTTTCTTGAGAAGAAATGAAGCATGGGAGCTAGGGATATTTATCATACCTAGATTTGAGTGGCCCCATTGCTATCCATAAACACCACCAATATGGAACTGATTTGTGTTCTGTCTTTGAAAGAATATCTATAGGAGATAATGTACATCTGTTAGACTTTTCCCAAAGAAATTCAAGGCTTTGGCTTGAGATTCCTCAAAACTAAGACACTCAAAATTTTTTATTTGGTGTTGGAAATGTTGCACAGCACACCCCATGTGTGCTAAACATCTACATTTCTGCCTCTGTGTCACCGGTTCCATCCAGTTTTATTGACTTCTTCCCATTCCTCAAGGTGCTACAATTCCCCCATTTTGTAATGAGCTGTCACACTGCAGCAAAATAGATAGGAAAGAAGAATATATCATGCCTGTGATTTTTTTCCTTGATACCAATTAATTAGACAGAACCGTGGACAGCAGAAGAAGGGTTTAGAACTCAAGATACCTAAATGATCTCATCAGTGGAAAGCTGGATCCTTTGGTTGATGGTTTCTAATTTACACTGTAGCAGATGGATGGTGCTGAAGGTCACAATTACTGTATAAGGCCAACTTGTCTGTATACTTTGAACTCCACGTAGATAACTGTCTCATTTATACAGAATGCTTGTAGTGAAAACCTTTTGTTCTTCTTTTAAATCTCTATTTCATGTTGGTATATTACATATCCGTGATGAAACAAAATCAGATTTCAGGTTATCCTCCATTTCATTCTTCATATTGAATCTGGAGCTCTCTAATTAGACTGAAGAATTTTGTTGCCATCAAAGAACCAAAAGGGGGTTGTTACTTGCTTAGTTGTGAAAGATCTGAACTGAAAACTTTTTAGACATCCAGTCTAATAACAATAAAAATAGAATACAACTCCATATTTAGCTAATAGATGAGAAACATAATTTCTTTAAGGCAGGAAAAATCGGGTCAATTAACTTTTAAAATAGAACAAGCTAAAATTTTCAGAAGTGTACAACTCACTAAAGTGAAAGGAGCAAAAGTTTTTTAAAAATCAGTGAAATTGGTGCCTGCTGCAGGGTGGCGCTTTAGCACAAACTGTGGGTGTATATTTTCACAAAATCAGCTGCTCAAAACAACTGCTATTGCATGATTCTTCTGAAAAATAAATTGCAAGGTAGAATACCACGTATTCAGCAAGGGATAAATTGTTTTGTGTATTGTGAGATAAAATCATGCAAATGAATAGATATCATATGACACTTAACAAGCTGAAAATCCACACATTAGTTTCCTTTGTGCTAATTTGTTTGTTTAGCTATATCCCATCATTCATGAGGCAGACTCCCGAATCAAAACACTTCAAAAACAAAACCCCAAACGAACTCCAAACTAAAAAGCCCTTTCATTTGAAAATTCAGGACTGAATTACTTGGGTAGTGTTTTGTACTATTAGTGACTTGAAAGTGACATTAAGTTGGTACTGGGAGCATCATGCAAAAGAGCAGTAGAATTTTGGGCTGTTGTCTTTCCAGTCTAGCCTGGGCTGTGAAGGTAGCTGAAAATACTTTCGTCTGATGGATATTCACCAAATTATTTATTTTTTAAATGAACCTAGTTAATTTTCTAGCAAATATCTATGAAGACAGTCTGACAGATTTGGGAGTGGTCAGCCTGGAGAAGAGAAGGCTCCGGGGAGACCTTATAGCAGCCTTCCAGTACTTAAAGGGGGCCTACAGGAAAGATGGGGAGGGATTCTTTATCAGGGAGTGTAGCAATAGGACAAGTGGGGATGGTTTTAAACTGAAAGAGGGTAGATTTAGATTAAATACTAGGAAGAAGTTCTTTACTCTGAGAGTGGTGGGACGCTGGAAGAGGTTGCCCAGGGAAGTTGTGAATGCCCCATCCCCGGAGGCGTTCAAGGCCAGGCTGGATGGGGCTTTGAGCAACCTGGTCTGGTGGGAGGTCCCCCTGCCCAGGGCAGGGGGTTGGAACTAGATGATCTTTAAGGTCCCTTCCAACTCTAACCATTATATGATTCTATGATTCTACACATGATGATCCATATCCCCTTACAGAGCTTGAAATTCAACTGTCTCCAAAATCCTCCTGTCCTTTTATTACCACCTCTGTAGGTCTGGTTATCTCTTTTAAGTTAACTACTCTCTTGAAGTCTAGAAAATTCTCGAGCTATGCTACTGATAGAACCAAAATAATTCATTCTGGGGCCTTTTCATCAAGGCAAGTGTAATCAGTTGAAAAATAGATGCTGGGAGCAAGTGCAAGCACACAGAGAGTGGTGCAGCTGAACCCTCACCAAAGAACATTCAAAACCAAACAAGTAACTGCAGAGATTGATGCATGCTTTCTTGATCTAAAATACATGCACACTTAAAAAGACTGAGGCTTGATTTTCTGAAAAAATCCTTGTATTTCCTAGGCACTGAGATTGAGTAAGGCACTATTAAACAAGCTCATTTCTTCGACTTTCTGTTACTTCATATCGCTTTGCTGAAATTTTGTGTTGGTGTCATAGACTTGCAGATGTCACTGAGCTGCAGTAAGTCAGTGAATGTGGCACAGTGATTGCTGAATGATTCTCAGCCAGTCGTCTCACATCTCGAACGCAGGGAAGAGGGAGAGGAACATGTAGGTTTAAGAAATAAGTCTGACTATATAAACATATACACATCATTAGGAGACTACAGTGAAAGAGAGAAAGACACACTCCATTCCCAGTGACTGTTAAGTATGATACATTTGATGTGTCACCATCAGATTCAATCTGACCTATGTTAGTATGTAGTACCAAATCACCTGTGAGATGTTATTATGTCTTATCCATTCTGGGCTACCTATGAATAATGATCTTTCCTTTTCCCCCTTTGTTTTCTGCGTTCTCTATGTCCTCTGCAAGTCTCATTGAGCAGCCTGCAGTTTTCTTTTTGGCTTCCTCCCAGATGTCTCCCAGCATCGCAGAAATGGCCTCCTGGCTTCTGCTCTGCTTGAGCCCTGCATACCAACTCAGGATACTAAAGGATTTAATCCTGAGTGGGCCACCACGACTCATCCAGGCTCCTGCTTAGCATAACAATGTGTCTGCATTAGAGATTCCTCGCTTACACCATAGTTACTTGCTGTTACATCATCATTAACAGTGTCAGCAATGTTCTGCTACAAATTGATTCCATTTTTCTTCATTCTCCAGTATTCTACCAAATGAACTAACTAATTATGGTACAGTGCCAATAAAAAAAAAAAAAAAAAAAAAAAAAAAGATTATTGCCACTTTTTATTTATGTGAGAAGTTTAAATTTCATTTTCCACATTAGTGGATTTTTTCACTTCTGCATGACTTAGCTGAGCTATGTGACATTTTAAGTATAACTTGTCCCAAAGTTAGAATTTGACATCTGTTTTAGGGTACACAGGGTGACATTTTAAGAAAAGAAACCTAACTCATTTCTGCAATTTGTGTATCCACATGTGCATGCATTTTCTAAAGATTAGTGCAAATTACTAATGATCGGTAGTCATTTTAGGAGCAAATATTAGGAGCAAATACTGGATTCATGTTTGTAATTGTGATAGTAGCCTATACAGCATGCAAATTTGATCAGAGAAAATGTAGGCATAAGCTGGCATCTGCTCTTTAAGTATCAGAACTCTGTTCAAATACTTTATTTGTCAAAAAACACAAAAATTGTTTACTGTAATGAACGCTGACTGGAACACTGGGGGTGGCAGAACTTTTATACATATCTATGCTAATGAAATATGTTGCATATTTGTAGTGAATGTGAAATTAGAAATAATTCTTGAAAACCTGAATTTTCTCATTGTGAATACTGAAGGCAAAAATTAGATTATAGTGTGAGATCTGGGAAATATATTCCCTGATTGGGTTGGACCACAGTATGCACTAGATTTCCATCGAAATATTTATATGAACATACAGGTCTGTGGGCCAGAGGACAGCTGAGGCAGGTCACCTCATCCAGGCAATCGGGGAGGTACAAGGGACCACAATGTGTACTGCAAAATACTTCCATCCCACTATATACAGAGTACCATATGAGGTACCTGTACGTTTCATAGCATCCCACATATAGGTGTTGTAAAAGTAGTAAGATCTCTTGTATTCAGTGCCATATACAGTTTTGTAAACTGTTTCTAAGCCTTTCCACATGGACAATTCTTGGCTGTCTGTGTTAGAAGCCCAGGACGTGGGCTGGTTGATACTCAGGGCCCTCGGGCAGTAAATTCCAGAGCTACATACGTAATTATAGGAACACACTTTGTCAGGTGCTTTTGGTGAAATGAACCATAAAATGACCCACATAATCAATACATGGCTTTAAGAAATTCAGATATGGGCTTTGTGAAAAAAAGCAAACTATTGTATTTTTGTATTTGTTGCAGAGATGCTTCTGTATAACCAAAACCTACTTCTTCAGCATAGTGTCTTCTGCTTTGTAATGCAGGAACAGAACTGCATCAGAACCTCTCCGCATTGCTTTAGTGCTATTCGAAGTGCAAGGGACCATGTATTCTGGAGCTTCGGTTCTTTGTCATGCAAGTCAGGCTCATGAATTTGGAATCCTGGCAAGGAAGAGCAGCCAAGGCCTATAAATGTCAGGTAGCTGCTCAGAAGCCTTCTGCTCCAAGCATTGGCCTGGGATAAGGGAGAAATAAGTGCTACTACAAATTACCCAAACTAGGCAGAATGGAAACAGAGTTGGATTTAGCACATCACAGATATTCACAAAGGTTGGAGTTCCCTGCGTCTGGCTGTACTATGACGGGCTGCCCCTCAAATAAGTGAAATCCCTTTAAAATTAGTATTACTGTGGTCATGGAATTTGTTCTTATTGTTTTTTCTATTTACAGCCTACTCTCTATCTGTTTCCCATTTATTTTCTTTTTTTTTTTTTTTTTTCGGTTCCTGAAATGCTCAGAAAGAGTATCAAGCATGATTGAATAAGCTGTTTCCTATTTTAGCGTATTTTATGCAAGCTGGAGCCCAAGGGGCATTACAGAGTTAAAAAATAAGTGACAGCAGAGGGAAATAGAAAAATGATGCGGTAATAGATGAAGGAGAAAGAATAGAGATTTGAAGAGAGACAGAGGGGCAATGAAGCAGTGAGATACGGGAAGCCTGTTCCAGATGGCAGAAGCAGCAGTTGGGAAGGCTCTGGCACCAACAGTGGCAAGATTGCGGGCAGGGACAGTGAAGAACTGGGCGCTCTGCAGGGAGAGGAGGGAGAGAGACACACAAGGTCAGGGAGGCAGTCTGGCTCAACTGCACGGAAAATTGTAAAACCCAGGCTGCTGATACTCTGTCACCGAACCTTGTGCAGCTGATTTACGCCTCTGCAGAACCGTGCGATATGGTGACTGAAAGGTAGCAATCTTTCACTTCTATGGCAGGCATCTTGCACTGGTCAGTGGAAGATGAGCAGGGCAGCACTCGTTCAAGTCTGAGGGATGCAGTTAGAGCACGTCCTTGAGGAGTGATCTGCTCCATATGTTTGTGGGCAGATCAGGATGAAACCTCTAGATATAAGTAAATAGGTTTATTGAGATTTTTTAATATAGCAATTGCCTTTTCAGGGAATCAGGTCTGAAATTCGCTCTCATATAAACAGCTTCCACAAGAACCCCATTGTGTAACACAGGTGATGGGACCATACGCCTGTGGAAGGGTCATTTCCTCTTGGATGCTGTAAAAATACCATGTCTTGCTGATAAAAGACAGCTTTTTAAATTGTTTTTCTATAGCTCAAGGAATTGTAAAAGACTTTTCAAATGTGCATACAAGAAGTTCCCTTATGTGAATTAAACAAGTGAAGTATTGTGCACAAAATATGGAAAAAATCTCTTTGAAATGTCTGTGGAGGATTTTATGATGATAGTTCCATTGTCTGCAGCATGGTTTTGCATAGATTAATCTACACACTCTGACTGCTTCACTCATGGCTTTTGCCAGAATACCACCAGAGACCTTTGAATGGAATCTGGGGTCAAGCTCTGCTAGGATCTTCATTCCACCACCAGTGACCTGAGCAGCCGTGAATCCAGATCTGGGTGCCCAGCACATACAAACAGAGCCATTATGTGCTGTACCCTGCTAGCTGAAAAACAGAAGCGCTGAGTATGCTGTTCAAATGCCAAGACCGTGAATGTGGTGAGGTTCTGTCCTGTGCCGTAAGCCCTGTCAGGCAGATGTCGGGTAGGGATGTGTGCCCAGCAGATGGATCATTCCTCTCCTGGAAAGACAGACTTGGGACTGAAAGCTAGCCTCACCCTGCTAAAGCCTCATAGTGTTTAAAATTAACGTCAGAATGTAGTCAGTGCCATGCTAGTTGGACCAATATGCTAATAGATTGTACTGTCCTGCTTTATCTGACAGTGCCTAATAAAAGACAGCTCAACGAAGGGACTTTGCAGTGAACAACTGGGAAATAAGTCACCAAGAAGAAAAATTTCTTCCTAAATTCCTTTTTGTGTATGTGTGTGTGCGTCAGAAACTCCTGATTATTTGGGGGAGCTGGATGCTATGACACTCCAGATGCTGCAAGCTTTTTCCTTGATTTAAACAAGAGTTGGAGCAAGCGATTAATCTTTTTCCTCACATTTTTTAATACTCTTGTTTGCACATCTGTCTAATCATATTGCATAAAATGCTTAAGAACACAGAACAGAGAGGGAAAGAAAGGTTGGAAAATGTTGATTGTGTACTTAATGATGTTTAACTACTGAGAAACTATTTCTCATAAGGTAGATTTTTGCATGTGGTATTTGTAATCTACCCTTAGGGAGGATCCGAGTCAAGCCATACTCTGGGGATTGGCTATCACTTACCCAAACATTTCCACATTGTATTATGCTGGTAGTTCATTGACAGCAGTGATAAGAGGCATGCAAAAGCCTTAGTCTGATTTGTGATGGCAGCTCTGTTTTTTAAAATAAGAAAGCTACTTAAATAAAAAGAACACTGTCATGTGCCTGTGTATCCCGTACGAATACACAAACACGTTATTAGTGATGTACCAAGGAGGGAGAAAAACTATTATCTGGTGCTTGGTAGTTTTCTTTTGGTTTAAACTACAGTTTAGTCTAAGGCTGAGATGCATTTATGCTTAAGTAAAATGTGTGTACAACAGGAAAAGTTTATAAAATATCAAGACCAAAATGTTGCTTGAGGGTGACTGGATGTAGTTCAATTGCCAAACCCTGATAATGGATTTGGTTATTCATGTGCATGAGAATTGGCATTTCTCACTGCCTTGGCTAGCCCAAATTGTCTTACCATTCTTCATATGAAAACTGTAAGATACATGGTGGCAAATTTTCCCTCAACTCCCAGAGAATCAATTAAGCAGCATGGAGCACCACCCAGCACAAGATATGGCCAGTAATGACTACTGTGCACCATGCATTTCATATTTTCACTTAATTCCCTTTGCCACTGTAATTTAATTAATTTCACTCAGTCTTATTAATCTTCAGATAACATCTTGATACGGACGAGTGTACAGCTTCATCACATGCAATGGATTTGTTCTAAGCACCTCTTTGTGAACAGTTTTTGTCTCTTCCCTCCCTGGAAGTGTGTATGAACAGACAATGTTGAGGTGTCTGAATTCATAATTACTAATGTTACGTCTATAATATTATCTTGTGAAAAAATGTGTCCATACTTCTTTAAAACATGATGCGAAGTCTAATCTTGCTTTTTCTCTAATTTTGAAGCTGACTGTCATTATCCCCGCTGCTGTACTGCTGGCTGCAGACACTGATTCAGTGCTTTTTTGGCTTCAGAGGGTTTTGCGAGCTGTTGCTGTCTAACAGCGCTCTCTACTGATGAACAGTAGAAAAAAAACATTTCATTTTTGTGCTTTTCTACATTTTTAATTTCTTTCAGGAACTGCTAATTTGAACTAAAAAAAATATTTTAAATATCGTGAGAAAGTAAAAATTTCAAGCTGATCTGTATAACTTTTTAAATTTGTTTTCCTTTAATTTCATATGGCACTGTTTTTTCTGTCTCTTTTACTTGTGCAAGAATCATGGTTATATATCAAAATATTGACATATTCCTGAGCAGAACCTGAGTTTTTGGGAACAACAGAATTCCCACAGGCTGTTTTTCCTAAATCCTCGATGTTTTCTAGGCAACACTTTCCTATCATTTACAAGTTGAGAGCAGAAGTTAATCAAATATTAGACAGCATTGTCACTTTGCAAAGGAATGTATCATACCATGCACAAAAATTAGGTCTGCTGAAAGCTATGAAAGTGAACGACTGACTTCATTTTTCAAGTCCTTACTGGCTTTCAACTTTGTAAAGACTTCAAGATTAGGCACATAGTTTGGATTTAAACAATCTTACATTAATTCAAACAGGAAGAACTATTGTAAAAAAATATTATTGTGGCCTTTCAATATATAAGGTGGGCTCATAAGAAAGTTGGAGAAAGACCTTTTACCAAGGCCTGTAGTTACAGGACAAGGGGTAATGGTTTTAAGCTAAAAGAGGGTAGATTTAGAATAGATAAAAGGAAGACATTTTTTATGATGAGGATGGTGAGACACTGGAATGGGTTACACGTAGAAGTTGTGGATGCCCCATCATTGGAAGTGTTCAAAGTCAGGTTGAATGGGGCTTTGAGCAACCTGATCTAGTGAGAGATCACTAGACCTAGTGAAAGGCAGTTGGACTAGATGATCTTTAGAGGACCCTTCCAATCCAACCAATTCTATGATTCTACGAAAAGGAAGAAAGAGGCAGAGGGAAAGAGAGGGACATTCAATATAAATACATAAAATCACCATCTTAGAGCCTGCTTATAAAGTAGACGTGAGAGATTCCAGGCCATGCTGGCTTGGAACTGGAAGCTCAAACCACCAACCCTTACCTTGAAGGAGGGAGGCATGTGGAACCAGGTGTTCACAATGCTCCACATCACAGGCCCCACTGGCTGTACGTCTACACCCTCCCTGTTACATTAACAGTGTGTGGGGCTCCTCTTTCCCAGGGATGTTATTTCTACTGTTTTCTGTTACTTTTATTTCTGGTAGGTACTGTGTGCCTGTCCACTGCATACTAAACCTGCTCAGTCATTTACTGAGAGCCTTCAAGCCATCTTCTGTGAGGTTATATGTAAATAAATTGGCAACATAAGGCTGCAGTAATAACAATAGTATTCAATCACATTTCTTCAGTTGCAGGACTTTTTAATGTCTGATTATGAAACAAGACAATAATAACCTCGTCATTTTCCTCTAACCAGACAGAAATTGAGTGTGGAAAAAAAAACCACCACCACAAATCCTGCCTTATTTGCAGTACTGATGCTGTTTGAATGTGTGTTATAATTATGCCTTTGCATTGATTTTGGTAGTTTTAATTTATTTCTCTATTTAAGTCAATACAGAAAAAAAAAATAGCTGGATCATAATCCCTTTCCTTGAGTAAACTATAATCACAACAATACTGAGACTTCTACTCCCTTCTTTTTCCACTTCTGAAAATGAATTTAGTCTCAAACTCACACAAATTGTTTGGTCCATTTGGAATTCATCTGACATTTTGCATGAAAATCAGTGTGAAATGCTGTTTTCTCTACTCCTGTGATATAAATTATTCATCTTTGTGATTTATCAGACAGCTTTTTCTTGTAGATAAGAAGTCACCTCTCATTTGCTCTACAGATCACATAGCCTAAACAATAGAAAATAGGTCGAACCCTGAAGAAAAAAGGAGACCTGAGTATCTATAGTTTGTGCTAGGATTATTAAAAGCAAATGCTATGGCTCTAAACCTGCTTAACATTGAATGAAGTTGTTTATGCATGAACGAGGTTATCCAGCATGCAATAAAAATACAGGTAGTGCAGAAGTGGATGTCCCATTTCAAAGTGTAGCAGAGAGAGTTATCCAAATTACTAGGATAATACCTATGGTCTAAGCCTTATAAAGGCGTCTAGGACACTATGGTGATTTCCTGTAATTATATAAAGTACATTGAGGAACATTAATGACAGCAGAGCAATTCACTTCTTAGTTCTTGGTTGATTGGCTGGTCATTTTGTTTGTTTCCTTTTGGAAGAAGTTTTAAAAGATTTTCTGGTTTTACTTTTGTAGGACATTCTATTTAAAACCAAGTGGCGACCTTGCGAAGAGAATCACGCAAGTGACTGGGCATCTGTGCTGGAAGGATTGTCGTGTTTGAACACCCAGTTCTGGCTCAGACAGTCCCTCAGTCACACATTGCTTCTCGTGTTCCTGCACTCTGTCCTACATTTCTACTGTCAGTTACTGTCTGAGGCATGGCATGGGGCTAGCTGCACTATTAACCTAAAGCAATACAGTCATGTTTAGGTTCTTTGCATTTCTTCAGATTTGAACCAAATGCTGTATTACAGTATACATGGAGAATTCTTGCTTCTGAATCTGCCAGTTTCTGTTTCTGATGTTTTGCTGCTTCTCCTCATAATCAAGTTAGACCAATATGTCCTGCTGACCTTCAGTTTCTGCCCCAGCAGAATCTATGGCAGGAAACAAAAGCAGCTCCTGTTCTCCAGCCTTGATGGCAAATGGTACTTGCCTGGGCAGCTAAAACCTCTTGGCCCTCAAAATAGTTTGACCTTACTCATACTGTCTGTCAAGAACAATCCCTGACCTCGATTATCCCCAGAGCAATTTCTGCAATGCTGAGGAAGGTGTTGATTGGCATGAGTCAAACTGTGCCAGGGGACAGGTTCTTGTATACTACCCATATTCAAGCTCCGGCTCTGCTGATGTTTAGTTTACAGACATAGACCTACACCAGTGGCTCCAACAAACAGACCAAAGATTTCATCATCTGAATAAAAAAATCACCTGGAGAAATAAATTTTGTACACAAAGAGGCTGGTTTCTTACGGGAATACATGGAAATAACATCACCTATGCAAAATCATAGAGGTTGCATGCTTACTTCACTGAATAGCATGATAAGATACATAGATAATACGAAGATAATAATACTCTCTGAAATGAAATCATTATTTCTCTCAAATCCTGAAGCTGCTGAAGAAGCAGCAGTAGTTTATAGTAGTAGCTTTTGCTGTTTATGACTTTATAAGAGGCTGTGGTTTCTGCCACTGGAAATGGCAATGGCCATTCAAGCTACTGCCAATTTCCACAGAAATTTCCACTTGGAGTAACTGCAAAGAGTAAGCCTCATGCAAGCTGCTTGAGGAGAACACTTATAAATAGGAAACTACACAGTTCAAGGTGCTGGTGATAACAGCTTAGCAAAAATTTTTCCTCCAAAAATATCCAAACTATTTCTATTCCTTTCCAACTTTTCTTTTTTTCACACCTGTGAATTGTTGGGGCATTTAAATATTGCCTCAGATTTTGAAAACAATAAAAACTGGTTGCTGTGTCAGTCATCAGGTAAGGAATATGTCCTCATGTACATGTCACATGGATAGGTTAGTGACCTCAAAGACAAGTCACAGGCAGCAACTCAGATATAATACACTTTGATCGGTGTCAATGACTGGCTACAAAACATCAGCGTGTGGAGAAGTGCACGTTGGCCAAGTATTTTCTGTATTATTCTTAATTTGTACACATAAACTGGATGAAACCAACAACCTGTGAGACAAAACATTGGCATTTAAAGTTCTCATTGCACAAAAGGTTTTCCATGGGGTTTACACAGAATTTGCACAGGCAAACTTCACAGAGGGCAGTGGGTTTAGTGTAAGTTCCCAGATCTGACTGAACTTGCAAAATACATATATGAGAGAAAGACCCGAATTCACTACAGGTAACAGAAAGTGCAATCAGACCTTTTATACCAGTACTAACTTTGTCTCACTGACAGAGTTCTATAATACTATAGACAGAAATTATTTTACCGTTACCCTCAGATACACCATTTTGTAATCCTCTTTCCCATTGCTTATAACTCTGCTAAATTTTAACTCCTCAAGGAAGACATTTTCCATGCCATGTGTTTGCCTGAGGACAGATTTTTAATTGATCGTGAAAGTAGATTAAAGCAGGTTTTTGGCATAAACAACTTGGCTATTTCTCAGAAAGAGTCACAAGCAAAATATGTTTTACTCACATTAAAAAAATTAGAGAGAGAGAGGTGCCAGCACCTCCGTGCTTATGCTGCAGACTTAGACAGCCTAGCAATGGAGTCCCTTCAGAGATGCATATTGTCCTGCAAAATATTATCTGAAAAGTTACTATGAGCTCAGCAGTGTTGCATTTACATTTTTAGAAGATTTTGTTTACCTCAAATTAGTTCCATCCTACGGCCCTCAGGGGTTAACCTGACTGATTTTTTCTTCAGAGCCCTTCAGAGTTTCCTGCCTGAGGACAAAGAGAACTGATCAGAGCTTCTCTGACATAAGAATCTCTACAGCTTCCAGGAGTAACGCAAATGCAGGAAGGAATAGTTGGGTTGCTGTCTCCCTTGTTCTCTAAACACGAGCCTTAGTGAAAAGCACCGGAATAAGCTTTTATAAGGGTAATGGACAAGGAGCTTTTAAAAGGCAGATGCAAAGAAAAAAAAATCAGAGATACAAAACTGGACAGTGAAGGAATGATAAAAAGGATTGACAATGGTGAAGAGGATATCAAGCACTTGCAATGAAGTGGTAAGAGTAGAACTATCAGGAGACAAGAGCACACTGAATTTGGTGTTGATGGTAAGGTAAGATACAGAATAACCCATTTTGTAGTCACTTTTCCTGAATGGCGCTTGGGATGTGCTATACTTTTGAGTCAAGCCTATGCAGACAGAACATAGACAAGTAACCACCTATCAGTATCAAAAGGCAACCAAAAGGCATATGCTGTGGAGAAGGTCTCAGAAAAGTCCCAGGATGTGCTGAAGAGAGTAGCTCATGCACTGAAGGCAATCAGGTAACCAACTTGCAATTTTACCTGTTTATTACCTCTGCCATTTATTCCCTGCTGAAATAGCTTTTTATACAAAAAACAGCATACAATCCTGTGAAAAGATTTCATATGTCTATGTTTACAAGCTAAAATAAAGTCATCCATGCAGCCTTAATTCTACATTTGCTAAATTCCACAAAGCTTATTCCTTAATGCGGTTTTAAATACAGAGCTATTGTTGTGGGATTTAAAGACTGACCCTTCAGACAGGAGAATGCAAGGGTGTTAATTGTTTTTAGACCACATGACTACTTAAGTCTTGTTGGGTTACCACTGCAATACAAGAAATGTTTGTAGAACACCCTGTCATAGTTTACAGTAGCTATGCAGCATGGCAGATTCAATAGAGTTCCTAGATCTTAATAAGTATTTCAAATCACTGAATCTATCCCAGCTCTTAACCTTTGGAATGGCCATGGAAATAGACTGTTCAGAGGCTGATGAGGGGCAGCAAAGCTTGAATGTTATAATAGGTGAATGTATCAATATGGCTGTGGTTTCACATTCTGGGTTATATCGACCAAAAAGTTTAGAGTGTCACTTCATTTATTTTCGTAGTGCATCGTGTATTCGCAAGCAGAGCTGCACACAGCAGCTGGCTGTGTTAGTTCCAGCTAGTGGTGCTGTGGGCAGGCAGAGGAGAAACAAAATTGCAGCACCAGATCAGTGAACACCATTGCATGCCAGGGCGCCGAGGCAGGAATATAAAACCGATTTTCACCGCAACCCTGTATCTGGGCTTTTCTACTTCACGTGTTCCTCCTCTGAGTGATAGAGAGAAATGTTTAGTGCAGTGTCTGGTTTCTCTTGGCGAGACTGAGAAGAAGGGGAGGTTTGAGAAAGTAAAGAGATACTGGGGTGATTTGTGAAAAGTGTGGGTAATTGAACATGTTTAGGGTAATTATTACCAATAAATGTTCTTAAAAATGAAGTAGAAATTCACCTATATAAAAAAGCTTTAGTGCAACTTATAAAAGAAGAATATGGAAGATTATTTGTTGATTATTTTATTTTATCTATCCAGGTTTCAGCATCTTGACAGTATTAGTTCAGCAGAACAAAGATGTTACTCCGTGGGATTTCTGAGGCATTTATGTTTCTCTTATTAGTGAAATGCATGTGGAACAAGTCACAATGTCCTTCTTGACCAAAGTTTTTGAAAGAAAAATTGGCATCATTTCTTTCATTACTTAGAAAACACTATATTTTAAATCAAAATATACAGATATTTTTTGTATCATAAGAAATTTATTGAGATATCTTAGAAAGTACTTAGACATAGATTGTAAGGATTTCCTCAGAGATCGTCGTCATGCCTATGACAGAAATGGACAAATACCTTCCACGTATGCTGGTACCTCACAGTTAAGGCTTTTAAACTACAACCACAGCTATCAAGCCGAACAATTCAATAGACATATCCTCTAATCTCTTTAATCTTTTTCTAACATGACCTATTATTTGTATCATCTAATCTCACATTAATATTTTAATACACGTTGTATGTTAGTGTAAAGTCAGCAGCAGGGTCCAATCCAGGGGTTTATGGGATATTTTTTTTTTGCTTCTTTACTGCTGTGCTTTTATTTCCTATTTGAAAAATAATGCCTATATTAAAAATGTTAGACACATTCTTCTGTAATACTTTAGTTCAGAATTACCGAATGCTAGTGAAACTATTGACCTGGGGCCCTAACCTGCTGTTCTGAGGTGACTGCTGCAGAAGATTTCCCTGTGGTTGAGACCTGTAGAGGCACATAGGTGAGAACAGATGTTGCAAGGTGCAGAATGCATTAAATAGGTAAGTCTCTGTTTCCCAGGCCCACCAGGGAGACCATGAGATCAAATCATAAAGCAGGGTGACACCAGGAGTCAATACAGGTCAGTGGACAGCACACAGTGCAAAGAGCACAACTGTTCTTTTAAGCCTTTGTTCCCCTTCTTTATGTCCACTCTAACTATAACAACAGCAATTGAGCAGAGACTCAATTTTATGCAGCTATATAACAGCCAGAAGAATAAATGTGCTTGCTGTGCCCTTCTAATACCCATGAAGAATTCATTTCGTTACCAGATATTATTTGGTGTAAAATGAAACACTTGTTTAGGACTGATCAGAAGAATGTTCATAAAGTATTTTTTGGCAGAAAAAGACTGTTGTACTTAAATCATTTTACCATGATCTGTTATCATTTTTAAGGAAAATTCCCATAGTACAGAATTAAATACATATGAAAAAGAGTACATTTTTAAAAAATCATCATAGAAATAAACATTTTATGCTACACTTTTTTTTCTTTCCTATTTCATTTATTCTCAAATATTCATGCTTTTCAGTGCAACACAAAAAGATTGCTCTTTGACATTAAAAATAAGAGTGAATATTTTTGGCTACCCAGCATGTCACTCTTCACAGGATAAGGCAGATATTCTAAGAGCAGATATTCAATATTGCAGAAAATCAATCATTTTAAGACATTAAGCAGCATCTCACAACTCTGATCTCTCTTCAAAACATAGAAATGTGGATGAAATCTCAGTGTTTCTTTACATTCAAAGATGAATGGGTGTCTGGAGAAAGATAAATGAGGCTGCAAATGATTTCAGATATTTTTGTAAATTTGAATTATAATAATATAATTGAAGAAAGAAGATCCTTATGCAATGGATTCTGGATTTCCAGGTAAATTAGAATCATAGAACCACAGTATATCCTGAGCTGTAAGGGACCTATGAGGGTCATCAAGCCCAAGTCCTGATTCCACATCGGGCAACCTAGAAGTTACACCATGTATCTAAGAGTGTTGTCCAAACACTTATTGAACACCTACAGGCTTGGGGCTATGACCATTTGTTCCAGTGCTTGACCACCCTCTCAGTGAAGAACTTTATCCTAATATCCAATCTGAACTTCCCCTGGCACACCTTTAAGCCATTCCGTCACAACCTATCAGCAGACACCAGAGAGAGGAGATCGTAGAATCATAGAATAAATTCTGTTGGAAGGGACTTTTAAAGGTACCTTTCTAGTCCAACCCCCCTGCAATAATCAGGGACATCTTCAACTAGATCAGGTTGCTCAGAGCCCCGTCCAACCTGGCCTTGAATGTTTCTAGGGATGGGCCATCTACCACCTCTCTAAGCAACCTGTCCCAGTGTTTCACCACCCTCACTGTAAAAAAATTCTTCCTTCTATCTAGTCTAAATCAACCCTCTTTCAGTTTAAAGCCATTACCCCTTGTCCTATTGGAACAGGACCTGCTAAAAAGTTTGTCCCCATCTTTCCTTTCCCCGCTTTAAGTACTGAAAGACTGTAACAAGGTGTCCCTGAGTCCTTCTCTTCTCCAGGCTGAACGACCCCAATTCTATCAGCCTGTCTTCGTAGGAGAGGTACTCCATCCCTCTGATTACTTTTGTGGCCCTCCTCTGGATGCCCTCCAACAGGTCCATGTCTTTCCTGTACTGAGGGCTCCAGAGCTGGACACAGTACTCCAGGTTGGGTCTCACCAGTGTAGAGTAGAGGGGCAGAATCACCTCCCTGAACCTGCTGGCCATGCTTCTTTTGATGCAGCCCAGGATACAGTTGGCTTTCTGGGCTGTAAGTGCACACTGTTGGCTGATTTCCAGCTTTTCATCCACCAATATATCCAGTACCTTCCTCTCCACTTCCCCTCATGCAGAAGTTGTAGACAGAATAGGGTCACCTCTCAGTCTCCTCTTTTCAAAGCTGAACAAACCAAGTATCCTCACCCACTCCTAATAAGTCTTTCCCTCTAGTACTTTCACAATCTTTCTTGCCCTTCTTCAGATACAGTTTAATACTTCTATATCCTTATTATATTGTGGAACCCTAAACTGCACACAGTACTTGAGGTGAGGCTGCACCAATACGGACTGTAGTGGGACAATCACTACTTTTGACAAGTCAGCAATACTGTGCTTAATGCACCCCAGGATACAGTGGGCTCTTTTGGCTGCCAGGGCACATTGTTGACTCATATTGAACTTAGCATCAACCAAAAACCCCAGGCCCCATATATAGTATGTTTTAATATTTCATTACAAGCACCGATCACCAAATAAACTTTTTAATATACAATAGTACAACATCTTCTTTTTCAGTGGGAAAAACATCAAGTAAGGTTTACTTTCCAATAAATACTATCTGGCATTCTTAACCTGTTTGTGCCCTTTTCGCCTGAATACTACAGAGACCAGCCATCTACCACAGTTTATCCAAGTAAGCAATTGTTCTTTCAGATGAATTGCTAGAATTTGAAACACTGTCTAGGGGCTTGTGGGAGAGCTATTTAAGAGAGTGGAATTGTAATCCAGACGGGTTTTTTTTCTGAGGCAAATATATGTCATTTGGTCAGTGGATAACAGAGACTGCAAATGTATTCAGTTTTCAGATTTTTGCAGCACTGAAATGTAAATATCAGGAGAAGCTGATGTGCAAACATGATTTAATTCATCCTCGATTTAAGACATCCAGGTGTGAAATGAGTAGCAGTGCATTATGGTTAATGATTTCACTGCAGTATAGGAATCCCCTCAGCAGGAGGATGGTTATTCTGTTTTACTTCTTTAGATAAAAGCTGTCCAAAGACTCCAGACAAGGAAAAGTTTAAATGTAGCCAGGGAGAAATATAAGTAGAGTACTTCACAGTAAATACAAAGAATCTGTGATCATTCAATAAAGAAATAAAATCTCTCTTCATTGCAGCTCCTCACTTTACAAAGGGTTTTTGTTTCTATTTTTAAGTCCCTGTAAGCATTCTGACCATTATTATTGTTATTTTTATTATTTTTGTTATTATTATTCTCTTTTCTATTGTACTTTTCTTATCTCTCAGTGTCTGCCATTAGAAGGCAAAACTTTTCTGGCACATATGTTCATTTTTCACATACATCACCGACTGCTATACAATGAGGATTTCACTTGATTTTTGTCCCAGTGCCCCAGAATTGCACTTCATGCTTTCTCTGAGGCCAAAGACATCTAATGTCGCTGTGAAGTTTCAGCTGCTTTTTTTTCTCTGCTGTGGGGTTCTGCACACAGAAGATGTCCCTCTGGGGAATATTTTAGCGATTAATAATAAAGCTGTTTTACATCTTTGTGCTTTTATTTTTCTTTGATAATAATTAGCAAGACAGGGAAATTCTGTACTAGGCTTGATCTATAAACTTCTACTGCAGTGTCGTTCTGCGCAGCAGCAGTGATAGGAAAGCTTCACATGAAAGGGGAACAACAGAGGCGCAAACGTGTTGTGCAGTTGACCGACTGTGAAAGCCTACACTGGGAGAGGGATCCCTCTTCTCCAGCTGGTGATGTGGTTGGTCACAGACCACGGGACAGGAAGCCCTACTTCTTATAGCCTTGCATACATAGTGAAAAAGAAATTTGTGTTCATAGGTGCTCTATTGGTACCTATGATTTCAGTCATGCAATGCTGTTTCCTTCAGCATGTCTCATGGCACAGAATTTGATGAGATTAACTGTGATTCATTAAGTACATTTTCCAGAATGAGCTTTATTAAAAAAAAAAAAAATGTTTTCCCTAGATTTGTTTGAGTTTACCTTTTATTGTTAACAAAAAGGTATCCAATATACATGACTGGCTATCCTTAATGTGCCTCCTACATTTCTAAACTTCTGTCTTTTTTCCAGCTTCTCTCATTCAGTTATTATATCTGTTTAATCCTTTCTTTTCTCTGAAGAATCCCTTTTCCTCCAGCCCTTTAGAGATTATTATTGAATCTCTGTATTTCTATGTGGCCATTTTGCAAGGGTGCTGAAAGCTGAAGGTACTGTTCAAGGAAAGAATATATTGCTATATTTCATTTTCTGTCTTGTCTTTGTATTGTCCTAGTTTACAAATTCTACATCCCACTGAGCTGCCCACCAGCTGTTTAGATCTTCTGGTTTTTTCTTCTAGGAGATTGCACAACTAATTAAAATCTGTCAAACTAGTTTGTGTTAAAAACAATTGTAGGACTGAATGAACTTGATATTTTAAGTAGTTCTCATGCTTCCACTTGTCCAACAACTATGTCTACTTGCTGAAGGACTTTTATAAAATAACATGAAAGAGGTATCATTTTGGTTAATAAATTTAGCTTTCAATTTCCAGTCCCTTCCTCAAAGTTGTGTGTTCTTCAGATCCTACCAAAAAAAAACATAGCTATGAATTTTCTAAGTAATGAAACACTATGCAAATAAGGTCTCAAAACACGCAGCTTAAAATTTTGTGCAGATAAAAGTGCATTTGATTGCAACATACTTTACCTGAACTTACTTTGGAAGCCACTTTTAGAGCACGGTTTTACAGTTGCAAATAATTTCACCTCTGTAAAATAGAAATGCCAGCTTTAAAGATGTCTATAGAGTGATAGTATCAAGTACTGACACTTCTACGCTAATTATATAAACACCTGCCATGCAAACAATTCTGGAGATCCTCGTGCTGATTTGGTGTCATATACCCTTCAACAATAAGAAGCAGAGTGAAAAATGGCTAAGGACATTTAGTTCTTAGGAAAACAGGAAAGTTTTGGTGTAAGGGTACTGTCATTCAAATTAGAGTTGTAAATATGCTTAAAAGAAGTTACCTGCAACACTCTCGTTAATAAAAAACTGCTCTGCATCAGAGCTTTAGTGCATCTGATGGCCTAGGAAGTATTCATTCTGGGTTGATCAGCAAGAAGGGCTCATTATTATGTTAAGAAAGATTTGGGAATGGGGGCTAATCAGCCTGCCAAAAGTAACTTTTATGGTGAAAATATCTGTGTGTATTTCTGTACTTCAGCCCTTTAATTCCAGGTAAGCTGACCAGTCTATAAAGTGCTGGAGCATCATCTTTTATTTACTGGGAAAAAATCCAGGTTCTGGTGAAACCTTTAACTTTCTTCAACAGAGGGAGATATCCCTTGGTATTAAGCCAAGATATAGTCTGTTACTTAGCAACGAGTATTTAGGTTACAACAGTTTAGATCAATATATAAATAATATATTAATAAATACAGTAACTATATTTTATCAATAGATAAGTAATTGTGAGGAGATTGCACATAGAGTTGTACAGGTCCACACTGACAGCAGCCAAGCTTTTGTGAACTTGCAATGTGAATTGCTTATAACTGGGATGATCCCTGCATAGCTGATGGCATAGCAAGCTGGGCATCCAGTGACAGTCGGAAACTGAGTTTGAAATTACACCTTTCAACCCTGCCCTTTCCTGGCACTGCTTTTGCTATGCTACTAATAAAGTTCATATTGTCAATTCAGTCAATTTAGTCTGTTTTCATGCACCTCACATGATCCAACACATGGGAAATCTCTTCTGGCATCAGCCATGTGTATAGCGTTTTCCTTCCACAATTTATATCTTGACCTTCCCAGTCTCCAAAAGCTTTGTACCAAGCCAGGGTCCTCAGAATTAGGAGCAGCAAGTATTGACTCATTCTTTTGAGAAGGCTGGGAAAATACTCTTTCTTATAGAGTGAGTTGCTGACCCTTGACATGAGAGTAATACATAAAAGTGTTGATAAACTGAATTGATTCTTGAAACAATTAGTTCCACCATATTGCTGTGGCAGATTTGAACAGGACAAAAACTATTATCTTTCAGATAGGCAGCCGGAACATTTTTACCTCAGCATGAGATTTTATTTGTCTGACTCCACCAAGAGTGATGAAAAGAGGTGCCCAAAATCTAAATGTTTATAGTAGTATTAGAGTGTTATGAAGCAGTGTGAGAGAAAGGATTTGAAAACAAAATATATTTGGAAAAGTGAGATAATGGTTCATCTCTTTTTAAGAGGCATGAGACTGGGTTTACATAAGAAAAAAATGAAAGGCAATTCACTAAGATACTAGACAAACCTATGGTGCCAGTGCATTCTGAGTGCAATGTGTAGTTCTCGTCCTCACATCACTAAAAATGATGTATCAGAACCAAAAAATGCAGAGCAACAAGTAGAATCAGAGATATGAGACAGCTTTCATATCAGGAATGTCTGAAAAAAAATAGGTGTCTTCTTCCTAGAAAAAGGACAGCTAAAGCTATATGTGGCAGGGACCTGCAAGGCTGGGAGCAGAGGGAAAAAAAGATAATGATTATCAATTACCTTTTCCAGTATGAGCAGCTAGTGAAAACAACAAGCAGCAAGTTCAAACCAACATCTGAAAAGAAGAGACTTCTTTGCATGAGGTGGATATCATAGAATCATAGAGTTGTCTAGGTTGGAAGGGACCTTTAAGATCATTGAGTCCAACCATTAACCTAACACTGCCAAAACCACCACTAAACCATGTCCCTAAGCACCACATCTACCCATGTTTTGAATACTACCAGCAAGGGTGATTCAACCACTTCCCTGGGCAGCTTCTTCCAATGCTTGACAACCCTTTCATTGAAGAATTATTCCTGATATCCAATCTAAACCTCCCCTGGTACAACTTGAGGCCATATCCTCTTGTCCTATCGCTTGTTACTTGGGAGAAGAGGTCGACCCTCACCTGACTGCAACCTCCTTTCAGGTCATTGTAAAGAGTGATAAGGTCTCCCCTCAGCATCCTTTTCTCCAGACTAAACAATCCCAGTTCCCTCAGCTGCTCCTCACAGGACTTTTTCTCTAGACCCCTCACCAGCTTCGTTTCCCCTCTCTGGACACGCCCCAGAATCTCAATGTCTTTCTTGTAGTGACGGGCTCAAAACTGAACACAGTATTCAAGGTGGGGCCTCACCAGTGCTAAATACAGGGGAACAGTCACTTCCGTAGTCCTGCTCACCCCACTATTCCTCATACAAGCCAGGGTGCTCTTGGCCTTCTTGGCCGCCTGGGCACACTGTGGCTCATATTCAGTGAGCTGTCAACCAACATCCCCAGGTCCTTTTCTGCAAGGCATCTTTGCAGCCGTTCTTCCCCAAGCCTGCATGGGGTTGTTGTGACCCAAGTTCAGGACCTGGCACTTGGCCTTGTTGAACCTCAAACCTCATACCATTGGCCTCGGCCCATTGATCCCTCTGTAGAGCCATCCTACCCTCAGGCAGATCAACACTTCCACCCAACTTGGTGTTGCCTGCAAACTTACTGAGGGTACATCCAATCCCCTCATGCAAGTCGTTGATAAAGATATTAAACAGAACCATCCCCAATTCTGAGTCCTGGGGAACACCACTTGTGACCAGCTGCCAACTGGATTTAACCCCATTCACCACCACCCTTTGGGCCCAGCCATCCAGCCAGTTTTTCACCCAGCGAAGCATACACCCATCCAAACCATAAGTAGCCAGTTTCTCCAGCAGAATGCTGTGTGAAACAGTGTTGAAAGCTTTACTAAAGTCCAGGTAAACAACATCCACAGTCTTTCTCTCATCCACTAAGTCGGTCACCTTGTCATAGAAGGAGATCAGGTTAGTCAAGCAGGACCTGCCTTTCATGAATCCATGCTGTCTCAGCCTGATCACCTGGTGATCACCTACAGCAAAAATTGGACAAAATGATGAGGAAAATCCACAAAGACATGTCAAGAAAAGAACATCATCATCCTCTCAGGAAGTCTTCTATGCATGACTTGTTGGAGGCTGTTCTTCTAGTAATGTCCAGGCATTGTTACTGCCTACTGTCAGAGACGGGACTCATACAAGACAGACTAGTTTTTCAGCCCAGTATGGTCATTCCTACTTTCTTCTGTTGAATCACACAAGTATTTTTGAGTAGCTGATACTTTATTCATGTTTTTTACACTTCAAGTATACTTATATACATTTTGCATGTAAATTCTACATCAGTGTAGGGGAAGGATAATTCTCCAAAGTTGGACAGCAGTGTCATCCATGTAACAAGGTTGTTTAGTTATATTCAGGCATATTTCATAGTTTCATTAAGTCAGTGGGATCATTTCTGTATAAAATGAGTGGAAGCAAAATGTGAAGTTACTAAAAAAAATTGAAAAATACAACCCTTCTCAAAAAAAAAGTCACAGCAATCAAATATGTTGTTGCTAATTTAGTAGACTGGCAATAGGAGAGCTTCCTAATATATATAAATGTCATTGTCATTGAATGCCTGGCAATTTTGAAAAGGCAGAAAGAGTCTCTTGTCAATGAAGCAGGAAAATGACAAACTCGATTTAAAGCAAACTGGTCAAAAACTGGTTGTGTGAAAACAAATTATTACTAAAGAGGTTAAAAAATATTACAGCCTACACCCGGCACCTGATTAGAAGGGTATTCATCAGAATGAAGAATGTCATACTTTTTCTGTACGAATATTTATCTCTGTGCTTAGCAACACATGCAAATGGGATGGAGTTATAAAAATCTAACTTATTTAGCATATTTATTTCTTTAGATGTTACAGAATAGACTTTGTTTTCAATTACCTTCACAATTACTGATATGTACTTCTCTACTCACTGTTTATAAAACCCTAAGGCTGCCCAAAACCAGTGTGTAATGTTCTTCACTTCAGTCAATGAGCTTTAACAGAAACCAATGCATTTTAACTGAATTTTTGTTTATCTCAAGCAGCACATTTTAATGAAATCAATACATTCTTGCTGAAAGCTTCATGAATCCATTGGAAAGAATACATTTTTACTGAAACCAATATACAGTTTTATAATGTCTGTATGTTTTAGTGAAAGCATGGCAATACATTTTAGCTGAAACCAATATGTTTCTCCAGGGCTGATACCAATGAAACCTTATTTTACAGTGAAACCAATGCATTCTTACTGAAACTAATATTCCATATTCCTGAGCCAACACTGTCAGACTAAATGAAAGTTATGTTTTATTTTAGTGCAGAAATTACATACTTTCAAGATTATCTTAAGACAAGGAGTTTTGCAAAGCTTATATTTTAGTATGCACATAAAATAAGAAGCATATCATAAGAAGTCATTCCTAGATAGATCTATCTCTTTGGTTTTACAGTTTATGTAGTCTTGCAACATATATGCATTCTATCAAATGAGTAATGATATAGATAGGAGTTTATTTTCATTCTCAATAGACTTTCACTAAATCTTTTTTTCCACTTTATATGCAGACTGACTTAAAATAAGTCAGCATTATGGGTGATTTACACTTCAGAGCAGAGGAACAGAACAGTGGTTAATGATTTTATTGTAGACTAGATGTGATTCATTATGCAAGAATTTTTTGTAAGAATTGTTTTCAGTACATCAGTTTTGGTATTTTTCTTGACATTTTGACTAAAGATGTGCTGATCTGCATTACTTAGAAATATTTTGAGTAGTCTGGTACATGTAGTTAATGATTTGTGATCCTTCTAAGTGTTTTAATCGATGCAATTAATGTGAATTAGAAGGCTCCATCTGAATTTCAACAGATCTGAAGAAATGCATAATCTGCTTACAATTTAGATACAGTTTTCCTTTCTTTGTCTTTTCAGCATAAAGAGATAAAGTAGGCAGAGCAAGAAAACCAGCAATACAGTGACTTTCAATAAAACTGTTTCAGCATTACATGATACAGCACAGAACCACAGGGCTGTTAAACGAAAAGAACCAATTTCATACAATTACTGTTCTCACCACAAGCATATCAAAATATTATTTTCCGTTAAACCAAATATAGCATAATTTCCTAATGAAAATCCAATTGTGATGAAAGATTAAAGGTATTTACCATAGTTCAGTAAACTAAAAAATGAGCTGTTTCACTGCAATACATTACAAGCTATAAGTCCAGATCTTAAATCTGATCATTTGCAAACCGAAGATGGCAAACAGTTTCCCCCATTCCCATAGAAAATGTATTGAAATTCTTCAGTGTTAATTGGCTCAGAGCTGTAATTCATTTCCTTAAGATGACCTCGACTGAGGAAATATCAGGGGTTTTTCCATTACAGTATCCATGACTGACCCCACTCTTCATGAGTTCCTTGCTGAAATACCAAAGACAATAACAAGGAACACGGAGAACTCCCAGTTCACCAGCTCCAGTTCAGATTCCTTACTGCCCTGATGGCACCCTGATATTTCAGGGACTAAGGAAAGCATAGCTTTGCCATAGGAAAGTTTGCTTTGCCAAGCTTGCCAGTTTACAGAGGTGACCTACTTACAATCCTTACGAAAACAAAATGGACATGTTATCTCTGAAGTTATGCCTAATCACATCTTCAAAAAATTTCTTTCCTACTAATGATGTTTGAGAAATAATGAATAAAATGTAAATGCAATAGAAAGTCAGAAGGAAAATGCAATATTGAGGAAAATATATAGTCCAATTAAAATGATTAGCATAGAAAATGGTAGTCTCTACTCCTACTGCAGCTGCTCACTGAATGGTTTTCTTCATGTACAATAGGTTGCCCTGGGGGCAATTGATCCATTTCCAGAAAGTATAATCATTGGTTTCCAAAGAATCTAAAAGACAAAGTGTAACAAGACCATGCACTATACTAGTATTGGATTTTACCTCTCCTCATTATTTAGACCCCTCTAGCAATTTTCCCTTAATAAGTTCCTATAGTGCTCTGCTGGATTCCTTTCTTCTATAAGATATTTTATTCTTCCAAATGAATATGGTCCACTCATCGTAACATGACTTCTACACCACCTCTTTCTAATTACTGCTCTTGGTGTCATACTGTTTCTTGCAAGCATTCTAGAATAGGTGTCATTCGTATATTTATTTTAGAATCTCGCACAACGAGGAAGGATAGTATTGCTCAATTTCATCCTTTTCTGTGCTATTATTAGAACATACTTGATTTTGAAAAAGAATTAATGTTGAAGTATAATCTTACCACAAGTAACTATACACCAGATAATTAAATGCAGATGAACTAAAACCAAAGCAGGAAAAAAAATTATAAGAGAAACAAACAGGTTTAAAATTCATGGATACTTTTAAGTGCATTTAATAGCAACCACAGGAAATTGGGAGTCTGGTTTCCATAATTACATTAAGTTTACTTTTAATATTACTGGTTTGTAGTGCTGACATTCAAACCAGGTTCAAAGTCTTGGTTGATCAAGCACAGGATGTATGAGCACTTTATGTATACTTCATGGATGTAATACAGAGGACGTGATAAAGATCATTAATAGGATATATGGTCAAAGCCTCCTGTCCTCATTTTAACTAAACTATCTCAACAAAAATAAAAAGGTATAGAAAAAAAAATATGAGATCTATTTAGATCTGCAGGCTCTTGCCTTTAGCTTACAGATTCAAGCATATTGTACGTAACAACAGAAAGATTAGAGGTGATGTGATCATGGCCCTTAAAAGTCAACTCAGGGAATAGGTTTGTGGTAGGTACTATCTTGCACACCAAGAAGCAAGGAGATTCAAATGTGTGAAACTTCATATTAAGTGTGAAATGAGGGGCGGGAGGAATAATCCAGTGAAATGTAACAGTTAAACTGAAACAGTTCATCCAGGAATCCAATTCTCTGTGTATTGAAGTTTTTCATGTGTCAGCGAAGATAGTCCTCTATCTTGACAGGGAGAACGGAAGTGATAGCAATATGTCTGTCTTCAGATCGCAGGCTATTTTACACAGAAGTTCAATTTAGCAGACATACTGGTTTCTCTTGTTGATAAAAATCAACAAAATTCCACAAAATATACTTGTTAAGAATTGTAATCCAACACTATTAAGATTCAGAGAAGGAAACACTACAGAACAATATTTAAGACGTACCTGGATATAATGAAGATGGAGGGAAACCAAGTATCCAGACTGTTTCATGTTGCATTAAAATTAACATTTAACTTTGAAAAGTTTTCTGTATTTACTTCTAAGACAATAATTAGATATTTTTTTAAGTATGGTTGTCATTTGGGATTATGTTTCTGAAGTCGATAAAAGGAAAAACTTAAAAAATAAAAGACGCAGGAAACCTTCCTTACCTTATTACACATAAGGGTAGACTGACCCGGTTCATCAGCAGCTTATAACAGCTACAACCTTAGCTCCTTAGCCATAAATGCTCTTCCAGACTCTGCTCCTCATCACAAAACTATTTACTTTCCTGTCATTAGTTACAATATCCTCACTCTTTGATGCTCACAATGATTCTTCTCCTGAAGACCAACTATTTTAAGAGTCAGAAATTTCACCTGTTCTCTCTCTTCTGCATTTTTCTTCCATTAACTGCTATAGCACTCTGATCCAAAGGAAAATATACTTCATTCCTACATAGTTCATGCCTAGTTCAAAGCTAAAGTAAAGACCTCCTGGAAAAAAATAGAGACCAGTAACAGCAAAAAGAACACCAGCAACTGTTATTATTTTCAAAAGGGAGAGATCCCTTCACGTTGTCCTCTTCTATGTCAGCCAATATCACTGTCCTTCATCAGTTGTCATATTTATGCCACAAATAGCCTCTAAAACACTATCCGCTTTTGTTTCTGCCCCTAAAAAGGCTTTCCTGGCTGATAAGTAATCAGGAACAGCACTCACCCGGAAAAGTAGCTCCCAAAATCCTAGTTAAGTAATTGCTACATCACTAAGTAATATCATTGCTGCTATGTTGTTTTGCAGAAATTAGATTCAAGGCAAAGATCATGTGATGCAAAATGTGTGGATAACAGGAGTAAAGGAAATAATGATATCTCAGATGCACTTGTGAAAGCTTTCTGCAAATACAGTTTATTGGCCTGGGCTTGAATGGATAAATACACCATCCCTGGAGGTGTTCAAGGCCAGGCTGGACGTGGCCTTGGGCAACCTGGTCTAGTGGGAGGTGTCCCTGCCCGTGGCAGGAAGGTTGGAACTCGATGATCTTTAAGGTCCTTTCCAACCTAAACCATTCTATGATTCTATGATTGTACAGTTATGACTGACTGAAGTCATATAAAGAAAGCTAATGCCATAAGTTTAGAAACCCTCTTTTCAGATTATCAAAGACACAACAGAACTGCTACTCCTAAGTTGCTCCTCTGTGAAGCATGTAGATTTGAAAGTTATCTGGCAGGGAAAAGAAAAATTGCACAGGTAAATATAAAAATACCTTAAGCACTGCAAACAGAGTTTGAGAACTAAATTAACTACCACCTGTAATAATGATGCATTGTGCTTTATTAAAAATGCTGAGCATTTCATATCCCACAGAGTCTTTTCTATTAAGGTACTAGCACTGTAACAGCGCTCTCCTCCTAATAGTAAAATTGCTTTAAGTACTCAGCATGTTCACTGGGGGATGTTCATGCAAAGGTATGTCTAAAGTTGCTCTGATAAGACAAAGCAGTCTTTGTCAGTAATTAAAATCTCTGTTAAAGGTTAAACGTAACTCTTCTTAAAATCAGTGAAAATATTTGCATCACTTCAGAAAGTCCTGTATCCAGCCAGAAGTGATTTACGTTATCTTCTTCCTCTTAATTTCTGACGGATGCTCCATAATAAAAACAGGCACATGGTATTGTGTCCCATGTGGTACACTGAGAATTCTCTGACATTTCCTGTTCACAGAAATTGTCCCCAGTTGAAACGCACTTTTCAGTTATTTGGTCCCTGTATAATGTCATCTGTGTGCATCTAAGACTCAGAAAAATTTGCTAGCTGGCAAACCTGGTGACAAACAAATCAATGATTTTCATTTTGCTGTTGGCATGCCTGACAGGATACGTGACTATCGGATGTCAGATTCTTTTTAGACCTGGTTTATTGATCAAGTCTATCCAGAACATTTAAAGCCTTCTCTTGTGTTTTGAAGTATATAGAAAATGTCTTGCTGCTCAAGGTTCCACAGAAGCTGAGTTATTCATTTTCACTTATCATTAGTGTCCTTACTGGCAGCTGTATGGTAATCATGTCTCTTCCTTTCAACCAACTTCTGTCAAATATCCTTTCTCATACCTATAAGCATTAAATATTCTCATGCAGGGCTAGTAAAATGTTCTGAACAAGGTACTTGGGGTTGCTGTTAATAACCATGTTGTACAGAACTTTCCAATATGTCCTGAAGAACTAAGAATATTGTTCTAAGAACAAAGGAATGGACTGACAATCCTCGATTAGCTCCTTCATGTTAATTCACAGGTTTTGTTCAGGGTAATATTTTATGCTTTGTCTCACTAGAGAGTAGAATCTGAAACACTTTTGACATCCCAGCCCTCTGGCGTTTCCATTTTATGTCAGATATGTGGCCTACCCAATTCTGTTATTCTTTAAATACACGGTAAGCTGCAGTCTGTCAATCAGTCCTGCATCTAGCAAATCACTTGTTTGTCATGGGATTTCATGAAAAGACCTGAGCCTATAGCAGCAATCTGTATCTTTTATGCTTTACCTGATTGACTTGGTATTTCAGAAAATGATCTAAATTTCCAGTAACCACCTCTACTCCTGCAACATGTACTTAATCAATAGGACCCTGAAGAACAACATGGATTGTATAACATAGTCAATTCACTCGTGCTGGTGTGTGACCTGAGAATTGTCTGGGTCTGCACATCACTTCTTCACAAGAGTTAGGGATGGCATTTAGGCATATGGGTTCTCTGCCTTTAGCATACTGTGTGCACGTCCTTACTGTTCTGTAACTTATTGCTGTCTTGGCAGTCTCTGACAAAGATGAATTCAATTGCTTCTGTGCCCTAATTTATTTCCAGGAGCGTATACAGGTCTGTTGCCAGTGGAAGGATCATACAGACTGTCTGTGAATCAGAAGAGCTGGGTCATTCCTTGTTCTCAACTAGAATGAAACCAGATTTCAAAATTTTTAAATCCTTCAGAAAAGAGGGGTTTTTTTTCTTTCTCTGTATGCCTCTAGGAACTAACACTGGCTTTTCCCAAATATTTTTATAAGTAGAATTTGGTTTTCTGACTCTTCACAAAAAGCAAATAAATATGTACCATGACAAAGCAGATTCTGTGTTAGATTCACATGAATGCTTATAGAGTATGTAGTGCAGATCACTTGGATTGGTTCTGCATTTTAATGATGCCATCAGATCTTCATTTGAAAAATAAATACAATTATGATAGCTAGAAAAAGAATAATCTGAGTTGCAGTCCAGCTCTATGATGATGACTCTGTTATGGTTGTGTTCCTTGCCCTGTAGTAGGAACTAAAGTCATAGAATCGTAAAATAGTTTGGGTTGGAAGGGACCTTTAAAGGTCATCTGGTCCAACCTCCCCTGCAATAAGCAGGGACATCTTCAACTAGATCAGGTTGCTCAGAACCCCATCCAACCTGATCTTGAACGTTTCCAGGAATGGCGCATCTATAACCCTTCTTGACATCAAAAGGGTAAAGGTAATCAAAGTCATATAGATATACAAGGATATCTGTGGAAGTGATTAGCAGCCAACAAAGTCTACCACTTGTAGTGGCAGACCTACAAAATTACTCATTATATGCTTTTGCATTGTAACAGGATACTGAAAGAAGTGAACAATTTCCCCACTTCCTCTTCCATGTATCCATTAACTCACTTGTGAGAGGAAGGACATATTAGGTGAACTAGTATTTGTGTGGCTTTGGTGCCACCTGAAAGAGGTTATGCAGCTTTCTGAAAACCCAGAGTGCAAATAGAGTGATATGGCGTTCAGCTTCTGTATGTTATATATTTTTACTGCACAAATGGAGATGCTGAGGTTTTCAGGGTGACAGTTTTAGAGCTAGGCACACCCTATATTTGGGGCACAAGTCCTTTGGAAGCTGCCCCGATGCACGGAACTCACCCCTGATGCTCCATCCTGAGGATGCTCATCCTAGTCAATAACTCTCCAGTTCACAATGACATGTTTGCTAAAGCAGGCAACAATGGAAAATCTTAGTTCAAATCTCATGCTGCTCTTCGTTTCCTATTCACCATTGAAGAATTATTTTCCTTAAGAGTCATAAATGTTCAGATTTCCCACAGTGCAGTTTTGTTGCATAGACAAAAAGACGTAAATTTCTGTCTGGCTGACCCTGCTAAAAGAATTATCAGTAAATGAAAGATCTGTTAAAAAAAAATTAAAACAAGAATTGCAACTTTGGCCCTGTGACTAACAAAGTTCTGTATATGGGGATATATATGGGGATATATACACATAAACATACATCCATGTACCAATATATAAATGTACATGTGTCAACATATATAGAGAGATATACACTGAAGGTAAGTGTCTAAGAATCAGATTTTTTTTTAATATTGTGAGGGGACAATATATATAAAAATGTAATGTCTCTGTGATACTGCTTCCCAAACTCCAGATTTATTTATCTAAATTCCTGGGCCTGTTCTACGCTGTGACATCATGCCAAGTAAGGACATGACAAAAATGCAGGAGAAAAAAAAAAAGTGAAGATATGGAGTCTGATGGGTTTTAAATGCTTAATTTTCCTGAGTTTATAAAACTATTTAGAATAGTGGTGAGATAGAATTATGGTGAGGCCACATCTGGAGTACTGTGTCCAGTTCTGGGCTCCCCGGTTCAAGAAAGACAGGGATCTGCTGGAGAGGGTCCAGCAAAGGGCTACAAAGATGGTTAGGGGATTAGAACATCTCTCATATGAGGAAAGACTGAGGGACTTGGATCTTTTTAGTCTAGAGAAAAGAAGATTGAGGGGGGATTTCATTAATGTTTACAAATACTTCAAGGGAGGGTGTCCCGATCCAGTATTGGGAAAGTTTCGTTAAAAATAATCCCAAGGACGAGATTAAGATGCTAAAGTCGGTCAAATGTCATACAACCTTTTACTCAATACTTTTAACAAAGAATAAAGCATGGAGGAAAGGTGAAGGGAAGGCAAAGGGGGGAAAAGAAAAGGGGGTAAAGGAAGAAAATAAGGAAAGAGGGAGAAAGCTCACTACTACCACTCTGAGTTCAACAGTTTTTCTGCAGATTCTGTCCGAAGTCTCCAATCATTACACGCTTCATAGAGGCTGGGGTCCATGTGGGGCGGTGGCACACAGCAGGGAGGCGAGAAGGAACAAAAGAGGAGAAGAGAAGAGCGCCAAAAGGCGCATGCCTCTTCCTGCTCTTTTCACGCCCTTGGGCCCTGCGCAGGCACATGAGGTCGTTGCTTCCAAAACCGTGAAGAAGATGGTCCTCCCAGGAGGTGGCGGCCACAGTAGCAATGTCAGACAAAATTGCATCTGGTATTGGTTCTCCACAGAGGATGCCAGGGGGATGGGAACAGTCTTTTTTCAGTGGCGCCCAGTGATAGGACAAGAGGTAATGGGCACAAACTTGACCATAGGAAGTTCCATCTTAACATGAGGAGGAACTTCTTTACTTTGAGGGTAGTAGAGCCCTGGCACAGGCTGCCCAGAGAGGTGGGGGAGTCTCCCACTCTGGAGACATTCAAAACCCGCCTGGACGCCGTCCAGTGCAACCTGCTGTAGGTGACCCTGCTCTGGCAGGGGGGTTGGACTTGATGATTTCCAGAGGTCTCTTCCAACCCTGACCATTCTGTGATTCTGTGATTCTGTAATACAGTAACATTAGTAATTTAATGCATAAATTATATTCTGTTTTTTTCTTTTCTTGAAGAAATTATCATTTATTTCTTTCATCAAAGGCAAGCCAATGATTGGCATGCATTATTTTACTTGGGACTAAAAAAAATCATCTAACTTTTTAAGCAAAGGGACAGTTTATGTGTATGACATGAGTATGTGTTATACTGTACCTTCATTTCATTCTTCTGCCAGCTCTATTTTCAAATTGTCTCTGAATTTTCTTTATACTCTTCACTTCGTTTTTCTGGTTTTGCTTTCTCACTAAATTTATTCCTACTGCCCCTTGTCCATTTCAGTTTTTTAGCCTCTCTTTATTGAAATGAGAGCCAAGTGACAAACTCTGAGCTGCAATTTTGAAAGTATTTTGCTGAAAGGAGCTTGAAATTGGATAGAATTAGCTTATTTGTTCAGCATTGCAAAAGGACAAATACTAGTAATTCCTGAGCACTTCCAATTTCCATTTACTTCCAAGTAAATTTCACATATTCAGCAGGCACCCAGTGCTAGAGTTGCTTGGGAACCTCCCTAGAAAACATTTTCCAGGTCTGTGAGCAAAGTCATTGCTATCCAGACCTGAAGAAGCATCACTGTTGTGACTGCAAGTGTACAAAGTGTACAAAGAAATGGGTGGCATTAGCCTATGACTGATGAGCAGATAGAAAACAGAAAGGAAGTCTAGAATTACTATTTTTATTACATAGTCTAAAATAATTTATGCATTAAAATGATGCTTGTATAGAGCTTTTGATGTACAGGTCTATACAAGCCATGTGCAGTATTGGAGAGAGGAGAATGTGCATCCTGCTAAGCATCCAAATAGAGCAATAAGAATGTATTATATTAACTGAACACATGGTTCAACTAGTGCTTGGAGCCTTAGAGTATGCCTAGCTTATCAGCAAAATAATTAATCAGTTTACAAGTTCAGGAAAACTGTCAATAAGAGAATTCATGTCATAAAGGTACATGTAAAGAACTGACTAAAATCATGCCAAGGGAGAGCTGTATCTTGCATTCTGGCATATCAAGCTGCTGGAAAGTTCAACCCCACTGAGTGCTACTTGGTGTAGCACTCCACGCACTGTTCTTATTACCTTCAATGTTGTCCAGATTAAGGATTTCACAGTTCATATGTTCCACTCAGTTCAGACACAACTCTAGTTTCACAGGGTAGTAACTACTAACAGAAGCGAACCTTCTAATGGCAAGCAGGATTTTATAAGTGGCGAAGTTCCTTTAAAACTTCGCCTCAGCCTGTGCTGCTGGGTTCCTCTTCAGACCCCTAAATAAATGAACACATCTTCAGAGTTAACACACTGCAAGTCAACCTCATCATGTTTGTTAGAAGTCAGGGAAATCTGGAAATAGAACATTTTTCTTTAGGCCTAAATTGCAAAAGAGGATCCCAACTTTTTCAGGAGAGATTGCAAACATCTTTCTTCTACCTTTATGAACGCTTATAGTTCTTCATTTCCTGTTTCCAGAGGTACTCTCTCTTCTGCTGGTATATTCTCTTCCTTTACTATTTGTTCTGCAGTTGGATGATCTTAACATTTATAAGTCAAACTGTAATGATCAGATTTACTCTACTGGTTATTGTAAATTTCCTTATTAAAAGAGAGATATTTTATGCATACACAGCACCTTTTCAAATGACTACTCACAGGGTCATTATGGTGCTCCAAGTCCAGTGAGTCTGCTCTTCCAATATTTTGAATAGAAGCAACAAACAGACAGTGATTACTTAATTTCATAAAGAATTCTGTCACAATAGCTCTCTAAATATTTTAATTGAACTTTTAATTTCTTTGCGGTGTTCTGAAAGATTTCTTGAAGAGCTGCACAGGTACAGACCAATGGTGACATCCAGTGGTGATTTACATTTTGACTGTATTTGAGAATAATCGCAGAGGCAATGTAATGAGAGATTTCGTCACAGTTTTTTCTCTGGTGACAAAATCATCTCAGAATATTACTTCTACCTACATTTTGTTACTGAATAAGGAATAAAATTGGCAAGGTTTTTTCTTTATATTTTAAAACTTTTTTACTTCCTGCTTTATCTGCAGCGGTTTTTATTTTCTGTTCTGCATCACCCCTGGGAAAAGGCTAAATACCATCCAGCCTGCATGATGACAGCATATGGCTCCAAAGATCACAGGATATGGTTTGTTGAGGTCATCATTGCTATGCCAGATGTCATAACCAGAGACTATCATAGATAAACTAAAACCTGGTATTCAGCTACCTGTTTCACTTCTGATATGTGAAAGTCTCACCTTTCCCTCATTCAGGTTCTGAATTCAATGAGAACTCTGGAGGGTATGTGGTCTTTTCAATCCTAAATATTACATAATTTTAACACAGTAAGTGATCAGAATAGGCTGATATAGGTTTTATATCATACTTGCACTTCAAGAACTTCACACTGGCACTTCCTAATAAACTGCTATGGGATGATTAAGTTCAGAAATGTCAGGACTTCTAAAACTGCGTTTTCTGCAGACTCCAGCAGTATACCACTCCTCAGTAAGTGCTAAGAGGACACACTGTTTCTTTCTAATTTGATGCAATATCAAATAGTAGTCTTGAGCCTTGCATTCTAGAAACTACATCAAGTGCTGTTTTCATTGCTTTTGCTAGTTCTTGTCAGCGAATGATGAACTGTGTTACCACAAAGTCTGCACATTTAAACAAGTGAAATATTTTTCAGGTGTTTCAATGGTGTAAGCAGCAAATTGAATGCTGTCAGTGGTCATAGTGCATGGAAAGAAATAGCAGCCAGAGCCTGAAAACACAGGAGTGTAGTGATTGCATAGCTTAGGCTTCAGGAGTCTCCTTCCTGCACAGATGACCTTTTCAGCCTTCTCCTTACAGAGCAAATGTGACTCCGTGCACCTCTGCACCCACTCAATAGGTCCCTTCCCAAAGGTCTCACCCTTACAGCAGCACGGCATAACTGGCTGCAACACTTTCCCCTTTAAAATGTCAAAAAGAATCACAATGCTCCCTGTCTAATCCTTGGAAATTCATATTGCACTGCATAATTAGGCTTGAAATCAGCTACAGTGCTAAGCATCTCCATCTGTAATCATCTTTTGAAAAAGAACATAGCATAAATAGTTGCAGCAAAGGGTAATTATTAAAACCAAATTTCACAGGTTTTGTTTTGTTTTGTTTCTTTAACTTAGACAAGACTGTTAGGAAGCTTGCACTGCTAGGATGTCAGTCTGACTGAAAATGCATATAGAAATCATCCTGTATGCAATGTGCATGACAGTCATAGCTATTCCTCTTCTAGATTGAGCTGCAAATCAGTCACCTACTTGCAAATGGGAGATAGAGCCCAGTCTCTCCAGTGTCCAAGCACCAAACAAAATCTTTTTTAAGGAGAAAAATTTCCTTTTGTGAAAGCACAAGGGTCTCAGCAGGAGCTGTGAGAGGAAAGAAATGCAGTCCTTTATGTTTACAGGTAGTGTAAGAGTCAACCAGGTCACAAGGAGCACTCCCAGCCTTCACTGATGATTGCAAAACTGGGTAATGTACTACATTTCACATGGAGACATGGCCATAGTCAGCGAACACTCTGGGTCCAGTGACATCCAACATAGTCAGCTGACCAGTAAAATAATACTTAAATTCTCTATTTTTCTTTCATTGTGTTTAAGTATTAGTAACATAGAAACTTGAGACAGAAATGAATGTTGTATAAAGCTGTCATGCTTTAGGCCAAACCGGCCATCAGGTGAGTGACAGATACTCCCCTCTACCCCTCTTCAAAGAGTGAGGCAGAGGAGGGAAAAGGAGACTTATAAGTTTAGAAGGAACTAAACTACTTTAATGAAATATTAATAATAAAATTAAAATAAAATCATGAAACATATACAAAACCATATCAAGCTCCCAGGATGATAATCACGTCACTGTCTGGCACTGGGGAAGTCCCAGACTGGACGCAGTGACAGACAGGAGCTGGATTCCAGATCTGGATTCACGATCGGGATCAAAGGCAGACAAACAGACAGAATCCTCCTCAGGTGCCAGCCACTGAAGAAAAAGAGCTGACCCTTTGATGCCTCAGCTTTTACACTGACCATGAGGCAGATGGGATGGAATACCCTGTTGGTCGGTTTTGGGTCCCCTGTCCTGTCCACTCCTCCCCACAAGTGTGACCCCTCTTCACTTTTCTGCTTCCAACCCTCCAACGGGGCAAATAACAAAGTTATCTGGCCTTAGGTGTTATGGCAATAAGTATAAGCAAGAGACTCTCTGCATGCCATGCCTGGGCATCAACTATAAACACAGGTCTTATCATTCTGAGAGCGAACAGTGTCTGCAAAATATGCTGCCAATTTCAGTAGTTAGAACAGGCCCAGCTAAGAAGTAAATTTACTGAACAGAATTGGTCCTGTTTTACCTCAAACCAGGACATTAGCAGATTAACAGACAGAATAAATCACCACTTTTCATAATGTTCCTGGAGGAAACTACCTGAAGAGATACATAGAAGTGATGAGAAAGCATAAAATCCTCTGTGGAAGGCTTAGAACATTTTTACTAGCTCTTGATTAATGCTATGGAAACACCTGATCAAATTTGTCTCATGAAGATTAGAAGTTAGAGTCCATGATGCCCTGAAATAAAGTGTTACCTTCTGATGGCTTAACTGCTGGAAATCTGTTCTTTATTCTAGACTGAATACCCCTTATCTCTGCTTTCAGCTTCCCTGTATAGAACTTCATTACATCTTTTTCCGCTGTATTAAATAGCCATCTGCCAAACAAAATCTGTTCCCATATACCTACCTGGAAACAGTGGCCAGGCTGGTTTTACCCATCTCTTGAGTAAATAATTGAGATTGAGCTTGTTTTCATGAGGCAGGTTTTTCATACCTCAGCTCGTTCTCCTCAAGCACCCCTAATTAACCTTTCATGAAAAAATTAACTGTCTGTTCTCAAAGTATGTGCATTCATTTTTCCCTGAGAAAAAACATTTTCTGAACATTTTCAACAATAAAAATTAATGAGAGATAGTGGGCAATTGTAATCAGAATCACTCACTACAGAACTCAATTCATTAACAGAAGACATAGCATAGAGCTGCAGCATAGAGGAACTGAATTTTGAAGTAAAAGCATTTTATCATATTCTACAAAACATGCTGAACAGCAACATGGCTGCTTCTTTTGCTTTAAAATGGTGGAATATTGGGCCAGTTTCAGTGCCTGGATATTCCATGGCTAGTGTCTATCTAAAATAATAGTGTGGAGTTCCATTTTTGTTGCCCATGAAATTCCCCTCCAGGCTGAAGTGTAGTTGTAGTGGTATGCATGCATGTCTGACCATCAGAACGTTAGATCCCTGGGGCAACTAGCAAAGCCTTATGCTGTACTCTGCAGCTAGCAGAGCGTAAAGGGGGTTAGGGGGGTGGGGAGGAGGGGTTTCTAGCAGAGTTACTATCATGTGGTTTAAATGGATCTGGCATAATCTCCAAAACCTCCTTATAGCATTTTATCCAGGGGAGATTCCTCTGGAAGCTAGAGAGGAGATACTTGAAATCACAGTGGCAAACTTCTGACCTTCCTTTACCTCTTTTGGTGAGTAATGGAAAATGGAAGCCAACAAATTTATGTCATGCAAAAGGGCAGCCCAAAATTCATGTACCATTTATGTCATATCTTGACGGTTGAAGACAGTACTTAAATAATACACAAACCCTCCTTCACCCAGTTTCCTTGACCACTGCAAATAATCTGCGAAAAAGACTATATGAAGTCCTAGAAAAGAGTGGTACATGGAAGACAAAGTAGCCCTTACACTATAAATCTTGGCTTTGTATCATGCTCTTTTCTCAAGCAGTGGTTCCAGACATGAAGAATCCACTCTCTGAAAAGAGGGAGCATAAGAAAATTTAAGTCCATGGTGACATCTTAATGTGCAATGGCCAAACTTACATGGACAAAGAAGAGAGGAAGAGACATTCAGCAAAGCACATCACCTTTCATTAGCCATCTAGAGAGGCTTTCTATAGCATTCAATGTCATGTGAAAAGGCACCACAATAGAATGCGTCCTAGAGATACAGCCCTATCTATTCTAATTATAAAGACCTTGACACGTTACCAGCAGGGGGTACATGAGCAAGAAAGCAGGAGCAAGCATAAGCCAAATCAGCATTTTCATATCCTAATGTTTTAAATATTCCTGCATAATCTTAAAAAGTAAGTGATATTGCAAAGTCAGTCTTGACAATTTTGTGACATTTTCAACATATGTCTTGTCAGGTATACTAAAAGCATAGGTGACAATTAGATATATTTCTTGTTTAATTCTGTGGTAGCTCAACACTTCTGTTTTTTCTAACAGGCTTTTCTAATAACCTTGCCTCTTATTTTCTTAACATCAGTTGTAGACCCTTGCTAGAACTGCTGAACATGTCATAGCAGCAGCATGACTTATTTTTCAAAGATCTGCTAGTGATGACATGTAAGCCTTATTAGAACAGACTTTCTGATACTCTCCTTGACGCTCTGGAGAGTTAAATGTTGCAGGGGCCAGTATCATGTGAGATTGTTTAAAGATAGTAAATTCTAGTAATGCACCAAAAGCAAAACTGTTAATTTAAGACCAAATGGTAATCCCATTTTTTGTACTGAGTAGAACCCAGCTCCACAAGCACTGCTTGTTAACTAAGGCACAAGATGAATGGAGGTTTCTGAACTGGGTTATAAGTAATCAGTTCTTGGTTTGGATTTTATGCTTATGTTGCACATTTGTTTTTATTTCTTTCCACAAGAGGGCAGTAGTGAACTATAAATGTATATTTTACCACCACTCAACACTGTTCAGATGTTAGTAAAATTATTTTTCTTGTGAATCAGATGTCGCACTACTAGAAGTCAAAATTATCCTCTGAAATTAAAAAAAAAACAAACAACCACCTACCTCTGTAATAAAATCTTCCACTCAGAAAGAAGCACTACATACAAGTTTTCAGCATATTTCAATTTGAACATGCTCAAGAAAGAGCCTGAAATGCTAGAAATCAGAGTTACATCAATGACTAAATAGCTTTACTCATGGTTCTACCAACCAACGACTTGTGTCATCATTTATTCTGTGCTGGATGATAGATTTCATTTGTTTTATTCTCATCATTACTTCATCTTCATGTTTAGATTTTTTATTTATCCTCTGCAAGGCTTTAATTTATTCCATCTATGTATCCTCCATATCAATTTATATGGCTCTCTTCTCATCTGTTTTTTTTTCCCCCCTTGTCTCAGTGTAGTTATTTAGTACTTTTTTATGGATCTTAAATATGTCTTGAATGATTGACTTGAGAGGAAATATGTGTGCATGTCTTCCCATGAAAAAGAATGGGAAGATTCTGTGAAATTTGAAATGGTAATTTTCTTCTTTTTTTTTTTTTTTTAACATTAGCAGGGACAGGAAACCGTTTTCCCACTTAGATCTGTTACAGTGTGTTTAACAATGAACAGATTACTCCTGTCATCTAGAGAAACTATATCAAAGGGCAATTCTTTACTTGAAGTTACTTCCATGGACTGATCAGATGGATTTTAAGCTCTTGAATAATGCTAACCTAATTCTGCATAATTCATTTTCTTATTTTCATGCTTATTATTGCTGTAAATACTATTATGACTGGGGTTATCCATACCTTTGATCTATATTCTTTGAAAATTAATCAGTCCAGGAATTTGAAATGAAAATTTTAAGATCTTGCCTTTAGTCCATCTCATTCCAACTCATTGAGAATTCTGTACCTTGAAAAAAACATGTAAGTGTTATAAAAGTTAAAGGTCTGTCGGCATCAGTAAATTTATGAGAAACCATATGGGAAAAAGAATGAAAAAGGAAACGTACTATACGAACTAAGTGAAAGAAAGTTTAAGAATGATGAATAGGCAACTCTTCAGTAATGAGTTGGAAGTGTTATTTTCACTTGATGTTTCATCTACTTTAAGCAAAACTTTTTCTTAAACAGTAGTTTCCAGAGAAATTCCTGAAAATTCA
>NW_009649293.1:4693264-4753738 GCF_000708025.1 Charadrius vociferus
TCATATCTGACCCACTTTTTTTCCTTTTTGTCCTAGTGTATCCCACCAAGTACTTCATTTCTGTGCGTTAGAAACCCGGATGTTTTAGCGCTTTACTTGATTTTTATTACAGAAAGATAAAGATAAATTTCCCATCCAAAAAAGGACAGCAACTTTGGCCACATGCACTGACTTTTTTGTGTTTTCCTCTGTCTCAGGATTACTTTTTGCTTGTGATTAAGGCCAATAAAGGAAAAAACATAGCTGTACTCTTGGGATCCTGTCCGCATGAGATGAGTAATGTGATTTCCTGGAGTAACAGCATCACCTGTGTACATATGAATCCAGGAAGATTTTAGTCTGGATATTTGAAAGGAGTTTGTGGACTATCTGTGCAACCGGGTTTTCTGTATTTTTTTTTATCCTGATGGAATTTGCCTAAACATCATCTGAAGATTATATATCCCTAATCATAACAAAAATCTTTGCATCTATTGAAATACTTGCTATGAAAAAAAGCCAATTATGAAGTCAGGCACTGTTTACTCACCTGACATGATCAGCAGGTCATTACTGAATTTTGTGTAGACAACAAAATGAAGTTAATTCTCTGAAGGGATTATCATGTAACTCTTTAAGAGTACTGAAAATTTCCCTACTGTGTTTTAAAGCCGATTTGCCTATAAAACGTTGCATGTGTTTTGGTGAAATGTGTTGCACATGGAAGCACCTAGATCAACAGCAGTGGTTTATGCCTGAAAATACATCTACGGGACTTGTTTCAATATCTGGAATATATCTCAGTTCTACCCTCTCCCACCACAGTTTGGTTCTCCATTGCATGGAAGAGCAAGGAACTAACCCTAGACCAAACCATGAAGTATAAAAGCAGTCATTGGAATCTAAGCAGAAACATCTGAATGTGTTTTCTTATTGCATCCAAAAGTTGTGCTTGAAGAGCCTATAAATACAAGACAACATTTACAGTCAAGAAAGACAACTATCTGACCCAACGTGGCTTCTCTAAAATTACAGAGCTTTCCAGGCCTACTTTGTCTAACCCTTCTTTCAAGCATTTGTCAGAAGACAAAACAGTCACATTCTAGTCGATAAGCTAAAGTCAAGTAACAAGGCTGGCACATTGTACGTGTTGGGGAGGAGCTGAAAAGAAAAAGGGAAGCACCTTGGAAGTATGAAGAAAAAGACTTGTGCCATAAAGGGACTTTTGTGACAGAGGAGGCTTTAGAACAAGAAGTTTTAGGAGATTGGAGCTGTGTGATGGGAGGTCTTGGTGACCTCTGGAAGGACTGAAGCATTTGAACAGTGTAGAAGGAGAAGCGAGCAACTGAGGGCTCAACAGGGAGGAAAGAGGGAAAGACTTAAAGTGTGGAGTCACAGGAAGAGGGACTCCAACACATAAGCCTCTTGTAGGTCCTTCAGCTCCCGTTTAGATGTCTTGCTAACACTACAAGTTGTCCCTGCTCACTTGAAAGCTGTCATGAGAATATACTCATGAGTCATTCACTTCACTGTGTGAGAAAGAGCAGAGAGATGAACATAGGGTGACTGACATTTGACATAAGAGGACAGAGACTTTTAAATTACTTATGAACAGACAGAGTACAGAAAATCAATAGAACCAAAAGAAGGATGTTGCAAAGATGAAACGTATTTCAATCTAGCCACGAAGAGAAATATTTGAAGTAGCATAATGTCATATAAGCAAGACAGCCTTAGAGCAGGCTGACTGTCACTCCGTTTTAGGAAGCCACTTTCATGACATAAAAGAAAGAAGCAAGAGTATGACTATGGCGCTCAGAATAAATGCTCAGTCTTATTGAATTTCCTCAGATATTTTCAAAATTAACTGCTGGGTGTACAGTAACCAATTGGACTGTTTGGTGATCCCCTGGATGAAAATCAGAGGTGAAGATGTTATATCTGATAGGAAATACAAATGCAGCCCAAGAATGACTGATAAGGGAGGGCCCAAGAATTTTTTCATATACGTACAGATGAATAAAAAAGAGAACCATGGAAAATTAGAGGAGGGGGAAACTAAATCAAAAGCATCTATGTAAATCATTATGTAAACTAACAAAGTAAGATAGGGGTTATAAACATCTCTGAATGAGCAAGAAGTAAAAATCAAGAGGAGGATGCACATATATTGGGCAATGGAAGGAATTCTAACAGAAATAAAGTGGTTTGGGAAGAGGAATAGGCTTTAATATAACCAAAATTTACCTTTTCTGTTGGTATAGAAAATTACCAGCAAGAATTGTCTGGACAGTAGGCTCTCCCTCCAAGCAAATGTTAAATTATTCAATGGAAAATTACCCAAAAGCCAAAATACTGTCATTGGTAAACATTGCTTTCTTTATCTCATAAGTATAGTTCAGGTACTTCTTATTTCATTTCTCTTTTTGTCAATTCTACCTGTCAGAATATACCCCTGAGGATACAGCAGTCTTCTCCACTGATGAGGAAAAGCAAAATCTTACAGAAGTCCCTGGCCAAAATACCTCACATTGGAATATAGCCTAGTCAGTGCTAGAGAGGAGACTTGGGAACAAGCTAACCTAAATACAATTCCTACAGAACACTACAGCATCTTCTTGAACCAATGCATTTCAACATAATTAAAAATTATTCAGTTTAAAGTCTTCCAGGGACAGTAAAATCACAAAAGCAAATATGCGTTTCCCAAGAGAACTGATAGACAAAAGTATATATTCAAAGCAGTACCAAAGAAAAAAAAAAAAAGCTTTTAAACTTGAAAGTTTAAACTTCGGGGTTTTTTTTAAGCTCTATGCAGTGTATGGAAAGTTCTAGTCACAGTTTCATGATTAAGGTAACATTCAATTTTATGTTGATGGTAAGGTCTGAACAGCTATGATACACATGGAGAACAAAGCATACATTCACAAGAATCACAGATCTTAACCTCTTTAGGGGACAAAATGAATATAATGCGAATTTAAAATTAAATCAATAGCATGATTTAAGTTAAAATTGCTTTAAAATAAATTCAGTCTTTTATGTCATGTGTTGTGTCATGATATGATACGGACTGATATCATGACAGGATATGATAGGAGATTTCTCGTATGGATAAAGATCACTACTATGGAGTACATTCAAAGAATGTATGTCCCTTTTTTTTAATTATAACTTTATAATATTTCTTTGCTGCTTTATTTTTCTTCTTCATTTTGCTGTTATTTTTTTTCTTTAGATTGATGGTCTAGTGGGAGGTGTCCCTGCCCATGGCAGGGGGGTTGGAACTCAATGATTTTCAATGTCCCTTCCAACCCAAACCATTCTATGATTCTATGAGGAGTAATACATTAAATTAAGGAAAGTAATCTTTTTTTTTTAAAAAAAAAAAAGTACTGTTTTGTATTCTCCTGGAAAACTTGGACTAAAAATTGTCTTTTTAAATAGATCATGGGTGTATACACTTGGAATTATACAGCTTCCATTTGATTCCAGTGACATTGAAGCTGGGCTAGCTTCAGGGAAAGTAATGATTTTCAACGTTGTCAGTATTTCTGCACTTTCCTTAATTTACTCTTCATCTGTGCGTGCAAACAAATTTAGAAGGGAAATGTGACCTAAATTAGAAAAGGCCTGATCTCAGATTCCAGCATGGGCTAAGAATTTTAATAAAAAACAGTAACAAAAAAATGACAGCTTTACAAGGACAATAGAGGGCAAGGGCAAGGTCATATATGTCACATGTAATTTCTGGCTTTTGAAAAGTTGTGACATAACGGATATTTGTGAAGTATGTTGGAATGAAAAAATCTGTTTGAGGACTGTCATACTTGTGCATAATTTCTACAGGTTGACTTGATCCTGCAGTTACAGAACTGGAGAAACAGTTTGTCTCTTGGAGGACTCCATAAAAGGGAATGAAATATTTCAGGTGGAAGAAAAGCCCCCTACAGTAGAAGCAGCCTTTGAGTTACATAAGAAATGGGCAGATTAGCTGTTAAGATATATCTTATTAAGATACTAGAGTATCTTAATAGGATAATGAGTATAAACTCTGAAGTGGAAACAGCAAAGAAATGCATATTTTCATGTTTGAGGAACAGACATCAGTCATCAGATAAGCAGTATTAAGAGGAAACCTAGATGGTCAGGGATAGAAGAGGCTTTTTCCACTTAGCAAAAGAACACGCAAGAAACTATTTCCCTGAAAGTATATCAGAAGAGCATGAGTTGCTTACACTCAAAATAATTCTACTACAGGAGCAAAATGGCATAACCTGGTCATTGTACACTGGTATTTATACAGGGCTTCCATTTCTGAGCCGAGTAAGGCTCAGGAACAGAAGGCACAGTCAGTACAAAAATACCTAACCGGTTTTAAGACTGTGCTGCAGATATCACAAAAAAAAACCAAAAACAAAAACAAAACCAAAAAAAAACCAAAAAAAAACCCAACCAACCCAAAATCTAAGACCAGGTTCAATAACAAAGAAATGGATCCACGTGTCCCAGGTGAGCAATGTCAAGCCTGACATCCCCTTGTCTTACGTTCTATAACTGTCAGCTGCGAAGGAAGTGTCCTTGAAAAGCCTATTTTCTACTGTCAAGTAAAATACCAAACTGCATGGATAACCAGACTGATCTATAGACAGTGGTAGTTATCATACTAATTAGAAGTGAAAGAAATTATGAGACTAGTTAGATAAACACTATGTCATGAGTGGATCATTTAGCAATATAACAGCCACTCTAAATTGCCTGTTATTTTCCATATAAACTTAGTAAAACGGGATGGGTTATCTGTTATCCACTTTACAGTGCTATTTCTCCTCTTCCTGTAGCTACATATTCATGGTATATATGCCTCTAAATGAGCCAATGAAGATTTAAAATATATAAATAACAGCATACATTAAATATGGACTTTCAATACTGTTCACCTTAATCATGTTTTAAACTGATAAACAAACATGGTCACAGTAAAAAGACTATAATACTTTAAAAGTAATCAGGTAGTTACAATCCCACTTTTTGAAAAGTGAAGATTTTGTCTATTATTGCTGAATAGACCAGAAGTCAAATGAACAGTCTGCAAGTATTCAGAGGAACAGATAATATATTCATATACCCTGTCTAGGGACCCACCAGGAAAAGGATCCAACCATAAATGAAATATGGCCAACATCATTCCCAGACACAGAAGCCAACCAGCACAGATTGACCACATGCATGCGCGCAAGCACCTTGGGGAAAAAGTGTTTTTTATAGCCTGACTTGCCTGGGATTTGTTTGGAAAATAATTGTCATAGGCCATGACAGATGCATAGAACATTGCCACAGTTCAACAGTATTTATGATCACGTTGGAGTACACAAAAAGGTTTCTGGGAATTTTAATTTACTAGTATAAATGCATCTATGAGAGGGCAGAGCATATTCACCACAGTGTTTGAGAAACATAATTTGTGTGAGTGCAAGTGGAGTATCATGGAAGAGGAAGAGCCCCTCCTAATTTCAAGCTCTGAAGCATGTACACAATAACGACCACCAAAGCAAAAGGTTGTTTTTTACTGTATTTTCCTGGTAGTAGCCTAGAACTTTTAAAAAATTCCCAAACAACTAAAAATAGGGTTTCGGAAGAATGTGAGTCATACTACAAGTCCTATCAAACAAATGTCTCAGGATATGTCAGTTTGAAAGTATATATGTGTCATTGATGGAAAAGATATAAGTCAAATGATGCAGACTGGTTATTTTAAATACAGCTTTAATTTTTTCAGTATGGAGACCTAATTGAATTTTAAAGTCTGTTTGAAAATACCAAATTATCTGAATACTAATCCAGGAAATTAGCATGGGCTAGAGGCTTGCCTGTGGTAAATCTATGCATTTCCTTTGACTTCAGAGACTAAACTCATAGAACTGAACTTGATTGTCTTTTCTATTTTAATAACTGCAGTCATGTAACAGAAAACAGAATATGAAACAGAAGTGACAACAGTAATGCTGAGAAAAGTAAGAAGTGATAAATCTTTGAAATCTTCATGGAGGGATCATTTTTTTTAATTCTATATCTGCTATTCAAAGTACAGAATGATACTTTCATGCACTTCTGAATCACTTGTGTTGCTGTCTTTATTTTTGTTCTGCACGTCTTTAAATTGCCTCCTTCCAGCACACCAATCATCGAATGGGTAGAGTGGGAAGGGACCTTAGAGATCATCATGTTCCGACCCTCCCACCATGGGCAGGGACACCCTCCACTAGACCAGGTTGCTCAAAGCCCCATCCAACCTGGCCTTGAACACTTCCAGGGATGGGGCACCCACAGCTTCCCTGGGCAATGTGTTCCATTGTCTCACCAGCCTCAGAGTAAAGAATTTCTTCCTGATATCAAATCCAAATCTACCCTCTATCAGATTCAAACTGTTACCCCTCGTCCTATCACTACACTCCCTGATAAAGTGTCCCGCCCCCTCTTTCCCATAGGCCCCCTTTAAGTACTGGAGGGCTGCTATAAGGTCTCCCTAGCGCCTTCTCTTCTCTAGGCTGAACAACCCGAACCCTCTCAGCCTATCTTCATAGAAGAGGTACTCCAGTCCTCTGATCATCTTCATGGCCCTCCTCTGGACTCCCTCCAGCAGGTCCATGTCCTTCTTATGTTGGGGGCTCCAGAGTTGGACACAGTACTCCAGGTGGGGTCTCATCAGAGTGGAGTAGAGGGGCAGAATCATCTCCCTCAACCTGCTGGCCACACTTCTTGTGATGCAGGCCAGGATACTGTTGGCCTTTGGACTGTGAGCGCACATTGCTGGGTCATGTTGAGTTTCTCTTCAGCCAACACCCCCAAGTCCTCCTCCTTAGGGCTGCTCTCAATCCATTCTCCGCCCAGACCATATTTGTGCTTGGGATTGCCCTGACCCACATGCCAGAGCTTGTACTTGGCCTTGTTGAACTTCATGAGGTTTGCACAGGCCCACCTCTCCAGCCTGTCCAGTTCCCTCTGGATGGTATCCCTCCCCTCCAGCATGTCAACTGTACCCACTGGGCTTGGTGTCATCAGCAAACTTGCTGAAGGTGCACTCAATCCCAACATCCATGTCATCAACAAAAATGTTAAATAGCACCAGTCCCAGTACCAAGTCCTGAGGAAAGCTGCTCATTATTGTTTGCCAGTTGGACATCAAGCTGTTGACTGTAACCCTTTGAGTGTGGCCATCCTGCCAATTTCTTACCCACTGAGTGGTGATCAATCAAATTCATGTCTCTCCAATTTAGAGACAAGGATTTAATGCGGGGCAGTATCAAATGCTTTGCACATGTCCAGGTAGATGACATCTGTTGCCCTCCTCTTATGCACCAACACTGTAACCCCATAGTAGAAGGCCACCAAATTTTTCAGGCATGATTTACCCTTAGTGAAGCCATGTTGGTTGTCAACAATCATCTCCTTATTTTCCATATGCCTTAGCATGTTTTCCATGAGGATCTGCTCCATGATCTTGCTGGGCACAGAGGTGAGACTGACCAACCTGTGGTTCCCTGGGTCTTCCTTTTTTCCCTTGTTAAAAATAAGGGTTATGTTTCCCCTTTTCCAGTGCCCGAGGGGGGACTTTCCCCCCCCCTGCCACAACTTCTCAAATACAATGGATAGTAGCTTGACAACTTGATCCACCAGTTCCCTCAGGACCCATGGATGAATCTCATGACGTCCCATAGATTTGTGCACCTTCAGGTTCCTCAGCTGGTCTCTAACCTGGTCTTCTCCTACAGTGGGCAGTTCTTCATTCTCCTGGTCCCTGTCTTTGCCTTCCATGATTTGGATGGTGTAATTAGAGTCCTTGACAGTGATGACCAAGGCAAAAATTTCATTGAGTACCTCAGCCTTGTCTATATCCCTGGTGACAAGTTCTCCCATTAAAGGAAATGGGAGAGGCCCACATTTTCCCTGGTCTTCTTTTTGTCACCAACATACCTATAGAAGCTTTTCTTGTTGCCCTTAATGTCCCTGGCCAGATTTAACTCTATCTGCGTTTTAGCTTTTCTAACCTGATACCTGGCTGCTCAGTCAATTTTTCTGTATTCCTCCCAGGCTACCTGTTCTTGCTTCCACCCTCTGTGGGCTCCTTTTTTCCATTTGAGGTTGTACTGGAGCTCCTTGTTCATCCATGCAGGCCTCCTGGTGGTTTTTGCCCGACTTCCTCTTTGTTGGGAGCTCCTCCTGAGCTTGAAGGAGGTGATCCTTGAATATTAACCAGCTTTCTTGTATGCCTCATCCCTCCAGGGCTTTATCCCATGGTACTCTACCAAGCAGATCCCTGAAGTCTGCTCTCCTGAAGTCCCGAGTAGCAAGCTTACTGTGCACCCTCCTTGCTGCCTTGAGGATCCTGAACTCTGCTATCTCATGGTCACTGCAGCCAAGGCTGCCCTGGAGCTTCACATGCCCCACTAGCCCCTCCTTGCTGGTGAGAACAAGGTCCAGCATGGCACATCTCCTTGTCGGTTCCTTCTCTAGGTTCTGGGCATCTATTAGTGGCATTGGCATCATACCGGTAGGAATGAGATGGATTGAGGTTCCCTTACTCTAGCAACTAGTTTAAAGCCCTCTTCACGAGCTTGGCAAGCCTCTGACCAAAGACATTCTTCCCCTCCTCTGGCAAGTGGACCCCACCAGGCCCCAGTTGACCAGGTTTCTCAAAACACGTCCCATGATCTAAGAAACCAAATCCCTGGCTGTGGCACCAGTCCTTAGCCATTTGTTGATTTACCAGATTTTATTGGCCCTATCAAGCCCCTTCCTTTCTACCAGAAGGATTGATGAAAAAACTGCCCCTGCCCCAGAGTCCCTGGCTGCTCCTCCCAGGGCTCTATCATCTTTCTTGATAGTCCTCAGGCTGCTCCCAGCTGTATCACTGGTGCCAAATATAAATCGAGAGCAAATCCACCGAATTCAGCATTTCCATTGAATTTGGTGGATCCACACCTGGAAACAAAAAAGAAAGATAGACCGGTTCAGTCCACTCGATAAAAGCCTTCCATTATGTTATGTCTACTTTTTGTCTCAATTTGATGGGAAATAATGTATGAATCTGGATTATCAATTTGATTTGAAGTATTTCAGAAACAGTTAATACCTAAAGAATGCAAACAGATTCTAGCTAAATAAATGGCTGGTAATTAATCTAAATAAACATGCTAATAATAATTAAATTGGATTAAGACAAAGTTCTCTAGACCAGTGCTTTAAGGGAATTACTCTTGCTGAGGTAGTAGCTTGCATCTTGACTGAGTAGTCTTTTTTCTAAGAGTAGGAACGACTAAAGAAAATCTGGTTTTCTTGTGAAGGTCTTTTTAAACAGCTATATAACAGAATTCACCATTTGGGAAAAATAAATGTCCTAAGCTTCAGAGTTCTAGGTCTCCATGAAAACTTGCCCAAACTCTAAAGCCCCTTTGATCCAATAATCTTCCCATTTTCTGTGCTTGTTCAGAAAATTAATTGTTAATGCATGTAATATGCATTTAAAAGATCAGTAAGTATGGCAATCATAACACATTGAAACATATAGTATTGTCACCTAGTCAGTACCATTCTCAAAGAAAACTTCCAATTAAAAGACAACAAAAAATCAATTAAAAAACAGAATAATGTCCAGACATGCTGAAAACAATATGTTAGAGAGTTGAGTAAGTTATTAGCCTTTAAAATATATGTAGGAGAGAAGTCGATTCTTGTAACACTTTTTTTTTCCCTTTTTGCTACCTTTTCATATCAATAAAGAAGCAAGCTTTTAATTTCTTTATAAATCCTACAAGAGCAGTGTGGTACATTTAAATCTGAGGAAAATATTCAACTTTTATGTTCACTGTTCACATTTATTGCAATTATGCAAAATTCTAGCAAATACATCTGAGTAAAACTCAATCAGCATGTTCATAGTGAAAATGCCATAATTGTGCCCATATTATATTTTCATTTAGTTTTGCTGGTTATCAACACATTAGCAATTATACCTTCATCAACCAGGTCCTAAAAGCAGAGAGATTCATCTTGGTTTTCTTTATAAGTCTGAGAGAAAAGAAAAATCAGAGCCCAGTGTCAGATACAATTAAGCACATCCATAGCTTTTCCAGTATGAATCATTTTGTTGAAGACAGCTTATGTTATCAATTAGAGGTTTTCAGGGCTATAATTTGAGTGATAAACAGTGTAAATTTTATCACATTCTTATTCGACTGTGGTGTGTGTTTGTACCACGTTAAATTGCAGAATCCAGGCAAGTCCAATTCACACAGGTGTGTTGTAGCTGTTACCAGAAGTCGGCCACAATCCACTGCTTTTGTAAACTCAGAACATTAGGCAATGTTTGATCTACTTCAGAAGTTGTGTTTTTCTTTGTAACTGAATTCTGAGTACATCCTCTAAGTGTGTCCTAGCTGAGCCATTATACTGCACATTGTTATTATGCTAGCCGTTTACAAAGCTCTTTTCACAAGAGGTGGATGAATTGAAGTAAGAATTTTGCTCTTAACTACACTACATGTGACTTACAAAACTCACAACCTGCAATCAGTTCCTATCCTAGTCAATATAAATTAGTCCCACAACTAACTGCAATTTATGGTAATACCAACTCATCAAAAGAAAACTGCACGTATTTCAGAAGAGTGAAAGAAAGCAAGTGAACTAACAGAAAAGGAAATTTGGTTAACTTTCTGTTTTTCTACACCACTCACTGGCTTTTCTTTGACCAAGAAATACTATCTTTGTGTAATTCAGCAAAGGTCAGATCAAACAGTTCTTTGTGTATTCAAGCATTGGTCCCTGAAAGGCAGACACAAACCATCTATGCCAGAAGGGTTTCCCAGAAAATGTGCAAGCCAGTACTCTTAAACTCATTAAAGGAAACCAATTACAGCCCAGAGGGTGAGACAAGTATTTGTTTTGTGTCTGATTCAATACCCTAGAGGTTAGATACAGGAGCCTGCCAAACCACAAGTGTAAGGATTTTAGTCAGAGACAGCACGCTTACCTATGTCTTAAAAATATACATATATATACATACATATTCCAGTATTTTAAAAGATTAAACTGTCTTTCCCAGAAGTAAAACGAGTTCCTCTTGTAATTTGTTACCTAGCAGTTTTATTTCATGACCATTCTTTTCTGTACAAGCTTATTACATGACAAAAGCAACCATCACAAGAAAAGAATAGAAACAAAAATGTCAAGATCTTGTGAAGTAACCTTTTTGTAGTAGTTGTCTGCAACCAGTGAAGGAAACCGTCCATGGTGAATTGAATTCTTTTACTTTACAGCCTCCCCCCAAGAGGGCTTATTCAAGGTTACAGCCACTAGAATCAGTGAGAACTGATATGATGGCAAAAAAAAGTCCAGATGACCTGAACAGTGACAGCAGATTAAAAGCTTTGTCCATCCAGTGCGATTCCAGAAACAGCTTTTTAATGTCACATAATTATTGTTATTTCCCTTCTATCTGTAACAAGCATCCAACACGGTGGGGGGTGGGGGGAAGCAGGCACACAGTTTTTAAGGCATCAGTCTTCACTACGGAACCGCTGCTTATTCACTCTTTCATTGCTGAGGAAAGACACTCTAGCCGGGAGACAAAAGGCAGATAATGATTGCAGTATTACCTGCCATTGAATACCATATCCAATAAAAGACTTAGGAATTTAAATGTAATAGAACTGACTCCCATCACGGCAAGCAGAGGCCTGTATGAGGATGATGAACTCCCTATGAAAGCACGAGCAGTCAAGTGCTTCAGCACGAGATGGGAACACACTGACATGTGGCACCTGGGTCAGTGTACATACCACAAGAACAACACAACAGTGTCTGTGGTAATTATTGTTGACTAGTCAACTTCTGCACCAACACTTGGGTGATTAAAATCAGATCATTTTAATCTACTTAACACCAGTGGAATTATATTTTGGTCACTAGTTTGTGAAGTTGTGAAGTATCTGTATTAATTCTTCACTAATGATTAATATATTCTGTGTCATTCCCACACTGACTGCACAACACTATAACCTTCTGAGTCAGAACTGGTTACTAATTTTCAGAAGCAGAAGAAAGAAATACATAAAGAAGTGAGTACAAATCCTTTGCAAACGAGAGTTTCTTAGCTCTTTCCATCACCCAAAATGTCCTGAATGCTCCCAGCATTATATTGTGATTGAGTGAAAGAGAAAGGAATGGACTGAGGACACAGAAAAAGACAATATCCCAGAAAAACGCAAGCAAGAAGAAATGTAGTCTGCAAGGAAAGTGCTATTTAAAGTTTGTTTGTCACGAAAAGCATAAATGCTGTAACAGGCAGGCTTACATCAATCGGTAGAGCAATTACAAGATCCTAGGAAGACCCAGAAAAACTGAGTAAATCAAATCAGGTAAATCAAGCTCCATGAAGAACCAGAAAGGACACAGATCATGAACAAATCAGAAAAGGGTTTGAGATGGAGAAAGTTCCTTGGATATGGAGTTACTGCTTCAGGATACTCATAGTGTGCAGTAGATGCCGGTTTCTGTGTTCAGAGGGATGTGGTGAAAGGGCAAAGCAATTGTCATTTAAAAATATTCATCGTAAGATGAGGGAAAACATAGCCTTTCAGAGGAAAGTACTTACTCTGCGATGAATCTGACCTAGAAGAGTTGGATTTTGGCTGCACATTGGATACAGGCTATAGCTTGGAAGAGCTGAACATTTAGACTTCAGAGGAGGCCTACCCACTGCATAATATAAATGAAGTTGACAGACGGTGAACGACTGACATCTCACAGATAATAAAATAGAACTTGAGATGTGGAGATGTTGTACCACTAGTAAATCAGCCTAGAAAAGCATCAAGACTGCTGACAAGGGCAGGTATGCTTCTGGTGCCATAAACCTATTCAATCCAATAAAAATACAGTAATCTATGTTGGCTGTGTGTCTGACAGCTACTCTTCAGCAAAGCGATCCAAGCAGCTTTATGAACCTTTGCCTGAAAATCTGTGAAAGATAAAAGCAAATTTGGCTCACTGACAGGAGGCAAATGACAGGGGGTCCCAGTCTTGAAAAACATCTAGCAATACCTACTCAGGCATAACACACTTCATTTTCAAAGAAGCAGTCACCTCTACCTCCTCATGACAGGGTATATTCCGTATACAAGGTATGTTCTCTAACAAGAGGATGAGAACAGATTTTGACACACTTAATAAGGGACTTGAATGATTAAAAATGCAGGTTTTGACCAGTTGTTGTGAAACTCTGAATTGTGAGTCATTTCCCCAAGACCCTTGAGATACCTGGGAAAGCACCTCTTAAGGACTCGGGTAATCTAACCTATTCTATTAATAATTACAGATGGACTGTGCTGGGCCTTTTTTTACACAAGATTTCTTCAAGTCAGGAAGCACTGGTCTACTACTCTTGTAATTGGACTACAATTTTCTTCCTTCTGCCACAGGGCCGGCTATGACTCCAGGAATATTTTTAGTTAGATGGCCAGGCAAGTTCCCTAGGATACTGCAGGAAAGATGCAGCTGCTGACATATTAGTAGCTAGCACCATTTGAGATAACTGCTTATGTTCAAGACATCCACTTGGAGATACACCACAGGATGACATTGAGGGGAAGGCTGATGGTAGCCAGGTGGCATCACAAATGGCATTAGACACCCATGTGGAGGATCCTGAATCCCAACCACTGTGTCTTACTTGTGCCTCAAGGCACAGGACTGAATTTAAGATGTTCAAATCAAGGGACAGATGAACAGGACATGTGGTAGTGGCAGATCCCTACTTAACGCAGATAAGGAGCAAGCCACCAGTGATTTCAGAAGTGTAAAGCTTCTTGATGGATTTTGTGTCACTCTCACAGGCCTAACAGGAAGCATGAGGTTATCATTAGTGAGGGGGAAGATATTGCCCTTATTTAGTCACTTGAGTGCAGCCTAAATGTTGGCTGTGAAACAAGAGAAAATAAGAGTAGGTGTATGGACATGACCAAGAAATGAAAAAGCTTGACAGCAAGAACATGTTGACGATGAGGAAAATCTTGAGGAATTTTTAATATGCTTTCAATGAGAAAAGAAAGATTTTGCTAGCAGGGTGTTTGCTAGCCTTACACAGGGCAAAAAAATTGAAGACATATAGTTGGCTGACTGTAGTGGCTGCTTCTCCCCACAGGAGACTAAAAGCTGTCAGCTCAGGTCTCTAAGAATTATAAGCTCCAAACCCATCGCATTTCAGTAGCATTAAAAACTTACTTCCCTCAGACCAGTTGTGAACTTGTGACTTCTAACTACGCTGGTTGAGATATAAATAGTGCACATTTACATATGGAAATTACTATGCTACATCTGACTTCTGTGCATCCTCTGGCACTGTGCAGTACCTTTAAAGGAAAGAACCTCTGTGGCAGAGAACTGTGAAATAACCTTCCTGTGTTTAATACGGAAAAGAGTTATGCAAATATTAGGATGAAAACTGATATATATTAATTAGAAAATATTCTTCTCATGACTGACAGAGCAGCATTTCTTCATGCACCCACCCTGTATGGGCTAGCCTGAATCCTACCAGCTGTACACTGCAGTAAATTTTGTTTAGGGAGAAACCTAAGAAAGATGAAAAGATGTGCATGTACCTTTTTTCCCCCTGAAATTCTCTGGTATTTCAATTTTCACCCAATATGGAATATAACACTTCTTTTTTCCTACCCCTCTTATCATCATCTGTGCCTTGTCAGAAGATAAATTTCCTTCTAGCACTTTATGTTTGTCTTGTAAGATTTGATTCTTTTGGAATGGTACTAACCATTTTACCTGTTTGTGACTAAAACAAGGGCAAGGAATTTCATAAGCTAGTATATCATATAATTCCTTATTTTCAGAAAAAATCTGTTGGGTGTCTTTTTCATAGCAACTAAGAAAATACACAGTATCTTTCCTTCATTTAATCTATACCACAGACTTGAAATAAACTCAGCACTATTTCACATCTCTAGACTAGCTGACCCCAACCTATTCAGTACCTCACAGGGAGGGATTGTCAAAGCTCAAATAAGTTAGATTTGAATCCATTCTATTTTAGCTGTATCTGTTTTTTCCTTTCCTTAGAAGGCAATGATGTTTATTGTGCATAAAATTTTTGACATAGCCAATACAAGCAAAAGACCATGGCTTTGAAATGACCCGACAGAGCAGGATCTCAGGACGTGTCTCGGCCTGAGCTCCCTTAGTATTTGTTTACTAGTGAGGTGACTGTTGTCCCACCTCATTTAGAATAGGCACTGTGAATGGTGTGTGGGAGTCAGTGGGTGACAAAGAATGGCCCCTGGAGGGCAGCTGGGGCTGAGCAAAGTGACTTTACCACACTTTGGCTTTAGCTGGGAGCTCCTGGGGGGGAGAGCTGGGGCTGCAAGAAAAGAAAACATATAAGCCACCATGAGTCTAAGGTTAGTATTTTAGCTTCTTCTAGCTACTTCTAGTCTACTTGAACATTGTTTGAAGTTCTCCTCATGTTCTTTCATGTTTTTTTTGCATGTCGTTGTAACCCCTGGTACACATTGTGCATAAGCCATAGTTGAGGTCTCAACAGGGACAGTGAGGAACTGGCATTACCAATGCTACTGTTAATGTGGAACCAGCAAGGGAGAATCCCTTGCACCCCTTGCACACTGTACCTTGTGCTGGTTGAAAAAAGTTTCATTTCCATGCTGTGTAGGTTTAAGGACCTTCAGAAAGAGCTGTTGACTAGCTCAAATAATTCTATTTTAAATTTTTGCACTTGACTATTTTTCACCAAAATATACACGATTCCATGAGTCCCAGATTTGCATTTGATACACGCTGAATTCACTTTGCTCGTCTGACTGAGATGCTGTACTTATGCAGTGGCCATTTCTGACCTTTCTGGATGCCCAGGAGGCCTAAGAAACCTGAATCACTGTCTGAAGTGGAGGAGAAGATTGTTCCTAGAGTCAGTGGTCAGCCTCAAAAAATTGTAGGGCTTCCGGTCCTGCTTTAGCTGGGACTGGAGATACAGTTATGTGGTGACTAAAAGAAAGGAGTCACTGTAAGAGTAATTTTGTGTTTTCAGTCTAGAGGTTGGATTTGGATATGGATCTATACAAACAAAACAGAGTTACTTAGGAGGACATTTACATATGGAAATTACTATGCTACATTGGCCATCTAATTCATGGCCCTCAGCCATTCCTGGGAGTCTGTACAGTGATTTCCAGTGATTAAGGATGCAAAGAACACCCTACTAAATGCATTTCTCTCTCTTCCGTCTTTCAGATCAGTATCGTATAATGAACCCCATCAAGCTCTGTCCTAACCTTATGAACGTCACCCACAAAAAAGCTGGAGGAAAGGAACATCACATTGCTTTTGAAATTCTGCTGCAGTTTAAGAAAATATGGAGAGTACCAGAAAGAAATTAGCTGAGCTAATGTTCTGAGAAAAGTTCCCCTAGCCAGAATTCTTTTCTTCAGGTTTTTAGTTGGCTTTGTTTTTTTTTTTTTGTATTTTTGCCTTCTGTTTTCTTCTGCCTAAGCCTGAAATTTCCGAGGTTTCTGTGTTCACCTAAAATGTCATCAATGCCTTCTTGTAGGGAATTTTGAATTATTGATCAGTGGGAGGCAGTCACCATCTGTATAACGTGCACATCACTTACTTTTCTCTGTTCATGGAAACAGCTCACAGAAACTTTCAAAATTACTGTTGCACACCACATACTGAAAATATTGTCTCCACCACTGACTCTCTTTTTTAAAGCTGGTTTATTTAAGCTACTGAAGGACTACTGGTGAATGTCAAGATGCAGACAACAAGAATTTGTGTATGTCTGTGTTCATCTGCATGAGGGGCAATTGAAAGAAACAGACTTTCTCCAGGGGAGCAAATGCATTGAGATGCGATGCGTGAGAAACTAAAGATGTGATTTGAGGGATGTCAGCTTTTTCAGCCATAGTATATGAAATAGCTGGTTAACATAGCCTCAGAAAAAAAAAAAAAACCAAACAAGTTGTTTTTCTGTGCCATAAAGAGAAGCTCTCGTAAGAGTTCATTAAAACTGTATAAAACTCAGTTGTTAGTGTACCCTCCCTTCTGCCAATTTCTGAGAACATGAGAACATATTTGGAGTTCTGAGAAGATTAATTTACTAATTTAATGATATAAGGGAAAATACAGCTCTTGGTTGGAGGCCCAATCTTGAAAGCTGCCTACTACCTGTCCCTTAATTTTGTGTTAGTCATCATATTTAACTGTAATATATACAGCTAAGTGCTTAAATAGTATCTGAAGACAGGATGGGAACCTGCAAGCCATCATTAGGTGAAAGGTTTCTTCTTGAAAATAACAAAAATTGCCGACATTAGTTCAGTGGTTTTTTGTGGGAAAAAAAATATGATGATAATATAATTTATGGTCTTATGAAGAAATCACTATCTTCACAGCTCTTGTTTACCTGTTCTGAATTATGATAATTGGACAGAGGAATTTTTTCACGTATGTCCCAGCAAGTATGATTTTTGCCATGGCCAGTAACAAGCTGCAGACCATGTACTGCCCAGAGCAGAGGGTCTCTGGGCTCATCCAGGCTCACCGTGGCCTCAGCCTGCTTTGGCAGTCGCCGAGAGGAGCAGTGCCTGTGGGGTCTCCTGTTTTAGCTTCACCTTGTGATGCCCAGTATAGCACTGGCCCAACAGACTGCAGTGGGGACTCATTGCATGACAAAGAGCAGCCCTTGTGGGACTTGGGGCTGGGGGAGGTGGCCATGTCACTCTCTGGCTTTATCTGGGACCCCCTGAGCTTGAACATCATACCCCTCACAGCAAAGACCCCAGGAGACTGACAACATGTCGTAACCTTTCCGCTTTCCTCTTGAAGGAACTGAAACTGTCATTCTCCCATCCTAGAGACACACAGGGAGGGTGAGCATCACACCAGCGAAAGGATGGACATAGCAGTAAGCTTTCTTGCATAACAATTCTAAGGGTTTTTTTGCATTTATTCATACTGTAATCACATTAATATTATTGTAGTTGGACAAATAACAGCTATTTGTTATGCTTTGATTAGATTGGTAATATTTCTACTAATTTAAAAATAAATTATTGGATCTAGATATGTGCCATGTTCCTTTTTTCTATTAAAAATTAATAAAGTAGCATATTCATTTCACTTTTTTTATATTTTTTCATATCTCATCTTTTTGTTTTTAAAAGCACAGTTTTTTGGTGGGGTTTTTTTGAGGTATTTCAGTTCATTCAACTACTTTTTATAGGAAAGCACAAATGACAAAAGGTTCAGGACATGAGATGCTGTTAAAATCTTATCAGTCAACAGTATCTGGTTTTATTATAGAGCACTGATTCTCTATTATCTATAGACTATAATAGAAGACAGTAGGTTCTTTGAAACAGTAATCATCACTTCAAATGCATTTAGTAAAACAAACATCCCAACAGAGCATTTGGCTCCATCCAGGCCTCTAGTACTGCCACAACACAATGATGCAAAACAGCCCAGACAAAAATCAAGTACTACATATGTAAATGCTTATACTGCACAAGCATTGTACTTATCAAGTACCAAAGTGTACTCAACAAACACTAAGCTCTACTTATTAAGAAGGAGAGAGAAGAAAAACAGAATCAGTAATAAGAAATAGCATTTTGGTCAAAAGTGAAGCTATCAGAATCCTCTTATAAAGCAAACACAGTGAAACTTTCCTCAACTCTCTGATGAACAGCAGCTTCTGAACAGAACTTTTGCATTACAATGGCAAGTTTCCAATCTTCAAATGATTCTGTTCAGATTCATCTAGCTGACAGTTTATGTTCATTTCTTCTTCCTTCGTTATAAATGGTACTCACACCAATTATAACTGTACTTGAATATATTAAACTGAGTAGCTTGATGAATAGAAATGGTGTTTTCAAAACTAAAAAGATGAATGAGCTAGCAAATGAATGACTGGCAAGGAAACTAACAGATATTTTTTTTAAAGAGTGAAATACAAGTTGTGGCATACATCGCATACAGTAGGTACTACTGCAGAGGAAAATGGATTGTGATTAGCAGTTATAACAGCTTGATCCTGCAGAGATTTATTTTTGTTTTGCTTTGTGTTCTTGTGTGTGTTCTAAGACCAAAATGAACCAGATTACGAAAGACAATCAAGCTTGGACCCAAATGTTTTTTTAATGACCTTGTTACTCTTTCAGTGTTGTTTAAGAATAGAGTGCTCTGAGAGAAGGAAAAGGTGAACAAGACTGAAAATTAGCAAGAAGTCCCCTTTATGGAAAATGCAAAAAGGAAAAGGAAGCATCATTCTCCATGAAGCCTATATTGGTCTTCTCTTTTTGTGATCTGTTAAATGATGTAAAGCTCTGGCAAAATAGAAAAATCATTGTTGTCCAAGAGTCATCAGTGGTAGTGCTGGTACAGTTATTAAAACTTCTGATTTTCCTAACTGAGGAGTGAAATTGGCTTCATCCATGCCTTTCTTTTTCAGAAAATATTATCTTATTATTTCATACTGATTTCTCTGTACATAAGAATCCTTCTGTCATCTACTGCCTCCTGTGTGGCTCTGTTAAGTATTTGCATGAGAAAGTAACAGTCACAAAACCAATCTTTCTACATAAAACTGAAGAACTTTATAAATTACTTTTTGCCTTTTTCCTCTTTGCCCTTGAAAAGCACTTCTTTTACCCTGTTTCCAAGTTAGGAATTTATTCCCGCAGTGCTTCTTTCTTTTGGTGTTGACAAATATCCCAAACTCTCGTCTCAAACTGAGCTTCACAGGAAGACAGACAATTTAGATCCCTATTCAAAGTCAGTGTGTAACAAATATGTTTCTCTTTGTATATGGAATTAGCTACAGCATGTTTTTATCACCTTGAATTTGTGTTTTCAAGTGGTCTGTTGTACATCCAAACTGTTATGATTATATCTCAGAAAGAATGTGAGCTTCTACAAATGAAAGCTGTTATCTGTTGATAAAACACAGTGCGTATTCTGGCAGTCAGTAGATGCATTTTGAGAGAGTTATTCTTCCCGCAGAAATATGGACCTAATTCCACGCATTATTCTAATCACCAAAGCAAAAGTTTAAAATTAAGCACTCAAAATTAAGCACGTGACCAAAGTAGAAACAGACAGACTTACTTGTTGGACTTTAAACTAAATCAAACTTAATTGGAAATTATTGATGATAATGTACCCTCAAATAATTTGATTATAGAGCTGTATTCACAGGGATGCGAGACCTCTGCTGGTGAACACAGCAGACAAGCACAGCAGCGTGTGCAAACAGATGCACAAAAGGGAACTAGAAATGGATGAAGGTAGCGAGGGTCCACTACCATGGTAGTGATGCCCCACAGGGCACAGTGCCCATCACCCACAGGACCAACTACCCCAGCACAGCAGAGACTTTGACCCAGAGCAAGATCTGAGGGAGGATGCAATTCTGCAGGTCAGCACCTCCTCACACAAGAGGTGTCAGCATCAGGGACTTCACTCTCACAGGCATGGGATCCTCTCTGAAATGAAGGACTGCTAGGAAGAGATGGGATCCACCTGAAAAAGTGGAGCAAGGGCATTTTGCCAACAGGCTGATCAACCTGGTGAGGAGAGATTTAAACCAGGAATGATGGGAGAGGTAGATTGCAGACCACAATTAAAAAGGAAACAGTAGACAGGGGTAGAAAACAAAGGATGAAGGACGTTGGGAACAAGAGAGACCTCAGGAGTGGTAAAAGTGGGCGAAGGAACACTGTCCTCTAGTGTATGTACAGAAATGCATGCATCCTGGAAAACAAGCAGGAGGAGCTAAAGGCTGCATGTGCCATCACAGAAGTGTGCTGCAAAGGATTAACATAATGACTGCAGGGAAGGCAGGCAGGGAAAGGGTGCAAGGGAGGATGTTACTGTCTATGAGCAGGAACAGCTTGGAAATACAGGGCTTTCATACATGATGGACACCAGTCTGTCTGGGTGCGAGCTTGCAGGTCAGGGTCAGCAGAGAGGCCAGTAAAGGTGTCATTGTCATGGCAGTTTGTTAAAAACCACTTGGTCTGAGAGAGAAAGTTGGTGGCATCTTCTTTAAACAACTTGTGGAAGTCTCTGTTCCTTGCAGGGGTCTGCCAGCTCCTGGAAGGGCAAAAAGGAGGGACCCAAGAGTCAAAGGATTTCTGGTGGGTGTTGGAGAAAACTTCTGGATGCAGGAGTTTCATATAATTTGTGGAGTGAATCCTCCTGCAGCACATTTCTGTGCATGTTGAGAAGGTGGTGACTGGGAATAGACAACAGAGATCAGAAAGGGCAAATCATACCTGACCTACTGCAGAAGAGCAGTGGATGCCATTTACTTTGCATTTAGCATGGCTTTTAACATGGTCTCCCATAACCATCTTGTATACATGTTGGGACATTATGCTCTGGATTCATGGACAACCAGATGGGTAATAAACTGCCTAGGTAATTGACTTCCGAGACTAGAGGTCTATAGGTAGTGCTCAGTAACTTGTGGAGTACCACGGGGGTCTACAATGGGATCCTTCCTGTTTAACATTTGTTAATGACCCAGAGAAGGTAATGGAGCACACTGACATCAGCACTGCAGATGGCATCAAAGTGGTGGGGGGGGGGAGGGGGAAAAAGCAGTCAATATGTTCAGTGGCAGAGCTGCCATTCAGAGAGACGTAGGCAGGAAGGGGACAACAGACACCATGTGAAATTAAACAAGGAAAAGTGCCAAGTCCTGCCCTTAGGACAGCAGAGTTTCTGAAACGACACAGTCTGGGTGCAGACAGGCCGGGGAAGGACAGACCTGCAGGGAAGGCACTGATGGGAAGCAAGCTAAGCCTGAACGAGCCATGCACCCTCATGGCAAAGGTGGCCAAAGGCATCCTCAGAAGCATGAACAGGAGCATGGCCAGCAGTTCTCAGGGAAGGGACTATCCCCCTCTACTCGGTGCTCATAAAAACGCATCTTTTAAACTATGTGCAGTTTAGCCCCACCCCACAAGATGAGAAAGACGTCAATAAACTGGAGCAGGTTCAGCAAAGGAAAACTAGGATGGCAGAGAGGCTGAAGCACTTGCCCTATCAGGGAGGAATTTGGCTTCTTCAGCCTAGAGAAGGGATGGCTTTGGGGGAACTTAACAGAAGCCCCCCAGGGCCTATGAGAAGGCGATTGATGTAGTCAGGCTCTTCACAGTAGTGCATGGTAGGAAGATGTGAGACAACAGGCATAACTTGGAAGAAATGAGGTCCAGACTACACATAAGGAAAAACCGTTTCACTGTGGGAACAGACTGGTATTGGCCCGTGTTGTCTGTGCAGTCCACCTGTGGGGGTTTTCAGGACCTAAATAAACAAAGCCCTGTGCTTTGGACTGGAGACCTCCAGAGGGCCCCACCAACCTGAATTTTCCCATGATCTTACTATCCTGTGAAGAAAGTGTCCTATTTGGGTGTATATGCTTTGCAGATACCTCATTCATGTTACTATCTTCTAGATGAAATTTCAGGTTGTTTCCGTTGTTTTCAGATTTTTTGATGACTGGTTAATGGCTTTGGGTGTTCTCTCCAATAGTGTAAGACCATTGTGCTGTCTTACAGAGCTGTCATATAAAGTAAAGAGTGCCATAGAAACTATTCTACTGCCCGTCTTGCTCAGGATGGCCTCCCTGCCTACCTGCATGTTGTACCTCACTGCAATGATCACTTCAATCCAGTCCACCTATTTTTTCAGGCCCCTGTCCCTGTCACACTAACACATGTATAACCTAGTAATAAACGGGATTTTTGCTTCATCTTTGGACAGTAACCCTGGGGAAGAGGCAATGCATCCATATTTCTACCTTTCTTCTAAGGAATTTTTTGCTTCACTTTTTTAACAAGCATCAGAGCTATGCACCTGCTCACTTGGAAACCCTTCTGGCTTGATGTCTTATTCTCTTTGTAGAGGTTTTTGGCCTCTCGGTGATTCAGCCTTTATCTGGTATGTCACGCTGGCAGAAAAACAAAATTAAATCCAGTCACTCTTTTCTCCTCAAACTTTTCAACCTCAAATTGTTTGATTAGAAGGCATCCTAGATAGAAATTAAGGCTGTTGGAAATAGCAATAAGCCAGGGAATATTTCCCAACAGAAAAGAGAAAAAATGGTAAGAAACTCAGCAAGCCTGTAGTATCGTTTTCTAAAGGAAAATTTATGCTGGGGAAAAAAAAGTCTGTCTCATCAAATAAACACACAAATACAGCTACTTTCTGTAATATTCATTGTTTGTTTTAATTTGGTGGTTGACTGCACACCTCAGCTATGTCTTCAAGATGCATCAACAGCACAAAGCTGGTCAATATTTGGTGTCTGAGTTCACATTGCTGTAATGAGGCAGCTGCTAGTGCAAGAGTTCTGCAGAAACACTGCCGAGCTTTTTCACTGAAAATAAATACTTTAGCAAAGGATGTCATAAACAATAACTTCAAAATGTTTATAGGAAGTAGAGCAAGGCCTGGGGTGGGAGGAGGCGCAGCAGGCTGTCATTCAGCTGCCTGGCTTATGCAGGCTCCCCTGTAAAACACATTGAACACACAGAGAAAATCTACTGGGTCAGGCTCCAAGCATATTTTATAAGGGGCTGCTAAAGTCCTTTTTACTTACCAAAGTGAAGACAAGGAGTGCATACAATTGTTAGCTATAAATGAAAACGGACTGGCCAAGTTCCCAGCACCAAGAAAAAAGACCTACATAAGCTAAAAGTTACTGCTGTCCTAAGAATACCTGCTTTAGTCTGCACCAAGGCTGGGAGTCTCCCCACTTCTAGCTGGTGAGATTTCAGGACAGCCTCTAGCAGCAGTAAGAAAGAGAGGAGGCCTAAAGCATCCTCTGATGAGATTGTGCGAAGGATTATATGACATCTTGCTTGTGAGAGAGCTCAGTAGTGCTTGCTTCCATTGCTCTTCTTATAACCACTCTCCAGGCACCAGTTATTTTTTCCCAGAATTAACAGGGTTTTTTATAAGATAAGTATTTTATAAGGTGAAATACATCTGGTGAATCTCGCTTGTGACATAGGAGTTCACAATAAGAGGCTGAGTGGACAGCTACTATGAATTTTGCCTCCCTTGGCAATGGCGCAATGCAAAAACAAGCTTTTTACAAATGTTTTTGTTGCATTTTCCTAAGAAATCATAAGCTCAATGCTTGTTATGGTCAACCTGTCCTGAAGTGAAACCTGCATACATTGTTCTGGCATTGTCCTTGTCTTTTCCTCACTGTTACTACAGAGAGCAATGTACTTCCTCAGGGAAGTGGAATGGGACAAGCAATTGTATGAAAAATAAGGCTATGATGTTGCTACCTTCTCAGAACTTTTGTTTTCCAGTTCTCCATCTCTGTCTTCTTGTTTTCTCCAGTATATTCAGTACCATTTTCATGTTTCTTGCAGTAGGGATTTTTTAAGAAACTGATGTACATTTCCCCTTACTTAGAATACCCCTAATGGAAATTTCTACCTTCACCAGGTTTTCCTGAGACCATCCTGCATAACATACACTGAATACAGATCCTGTGCAGTCTGCAGAGGCCTGAGCAGAAGAGATTTATAAAAATCACAGATGAAGATACCCAGAGATAATGTTCTGTTTTCCCAGATATAATGGAAAGCACTTCAATTGCATAGGTAATAAAATGTCCAGGAAAAGGAAATGGCACAGTTTAATGGTGATATAACAGTCCCAGAAAGATAGTTAAAGTTTATCCAGTAGAGGCAAGAGTTGTATTAAATGACAGCTATGCACTGGTCACCCCTTTATGATCAGACTACAGAAAATACAGAATAAATGCATCCTCAACTGTAAAAAAGGGAAGAAAATCTATAATAAAAATGAACAGTTCGCCTCAGGTTACTGCCATTAAAGCGTATCTGTTTTACTATGCATTCCTATTTGTTACAGTGTCCATTCACATAGTATGTTTCATGACAGACACATAGATGCTGGCAGCAGAGAGTAAAAAAAAAAAACAACCTTGTAAACATATTAATTTTTTTGCTTCTTTTTAAAGTCTTCAAACACTGATACCAGCCTGCAGGATTCCATGCAGGCTCAGCAAGTGTGCAGCATACAACAAATCCTATGATCAAAGCCTCAGACTATGGCTTTCAGTAAGCACCACGTGGATATATGCTGACATCTGTGCAAAGTATCTCTAAAGCTTGGCACAAGCGTAAGCCTCTGTAGAATCACAGCCTTACAATCCTATTTTTCAATACCCTGTTTGAACAGCAACATTCAGCTTTCTGTAGGCCAGAAACATAAGCAGCAAATTAGGTATAAAATCATTATCATGTGATGCTGATACTTTTCTCTTAATACTTGCATCTTTTTGCTGGTAGTGTTCATAATCAGACAGCTCCTCAGCTGTAGAGGGAGGACAGGCTGGTAGGCAGGCACCCTGCCACAGCTGTGCTGCACATCTCCAGAAGGGATGTTTCTCCAAGGATGGAAGGATTGGTGATGGCAGAAGGCATCGCTGTGATGTCTTTTTCTTTCCACATTCACCTGCAAAGAGGTTGACTCCACTGAACCCAAAAACACCCACCGCTTAGTTTCAATGCAAGAGTGTCGCCATTCTTTCTGTCCGTTTCAAGAAAAAGATTCTGCTGTTCTGCATTGACCCCTACTTGAAACAGTGGGTCAATAATACTGCCCAAAGAAGTCCTGAAGAAGAAAAATTTTTAAAAAACCACCACAGATCTGATGCCTTTAAAAGTGAATCTGTTTACATGCTCAGAACGGTAAAGATGTCACTAAGAGAAAAGTGTCCTGGGGGAGATCCAGAACTCCTGTTCCAGAGGAACTGCAAAATTACTCTTGTTTCAATGCAATTTGGTAGATTCAATTTCATCTTTTTCCACAGTGCAGGGATTCAACAATTTTGTTCTTAGAACAATACAATGATAACAGAGACATCTATTTTTTCTTGTATTTTGGAAAAAAAAAATGAGATTTTGACAAACCTCATCTCCTTCTATAATAAGGTGACCCATTTAATGAGGGAAACGCTGTGGATGTTGTTTACCTGGACTTTAGTAAAGCCTTCAACACTGTTTCACACAGCATTCTCCTGGAGAAACTGGCTGCTCGTGGCTTGGAGGGACGTAAGCTTTGCTGGATAAAAACTAACTGAATGGCCAAGTCCAAAGAGTGGTGGTGAATGGAGTTAAATCCAGTTGGCAGCTGGTCACAAGTGGTGCTCCCCAGGGCTCAGTATTGGGGATGGTTCTGTTTAATATCTTTATCAATGACCTGCATGAGGGCATTGGATGTACCCTCAGTAAGTTTGCAGGCAACACCAAGTTGGGTAGAAGTGTTGATCTGCCTGAGGGTAGGAAGGTTCTACAGAGGGATCTGGACAAGCTGGATCAATGGGCCAAGGCCAACAGTATGAGGTTCAACAAAGCCAAGTGCCAGGTCCTGCACTTGGGTCACAACGACCCATGCAGCACTACAGGCTTGGGGAAGAGGGGCTGGGAAGGGGGCCCGGGAGGAAGAAAAACCTGACCTTGGACCACAACCCCCCCATGCAGCGCTGCGGGTGTGGGGAAGAGTGGCTGCAAAGCCGCCAGTGGAAAAGGACCTGGGGATGCTGGTTGACAGCCAGCTGAATATGAGCCAGCAATGTGCCCAGGTGTCCAAGAAGGCCAACAGCACCCTGGCTTGTGTCAGAAATAGAGGGGCCAGCAGGACTAGGAAGTGGCCATTTCCCTATGCTCAGCACTGGTGAGGCTGCATCTTGAATCTTGTGCTCAGATTTGGGCCCCTCAGCACAAGAAAGACATTGAGATTCTGGTCCATGTCCAGAAAAGGTCAACGAAGCTGGTGAAGGGTCTAGAGAAAAAGTCTTGTGAGGAGCCTGGAGAAAAGGAGGCTGAGGGGAGACCTTATCACTCTTTACAATGACCTGAAAGGCAGTTGTAGAAAGGTGTGGGTCAGTCTTCTCCCAGGTAACAAGTGATAGGACAAATGGAAATGGCCTCAAGTTGTGCCAGGGGAGGTTTAGATTGGGTATTAGGAAAAATTTCTTCACAGAAAGGGTTGTCGATCATTGTAACAGGCTGCCCAGGGAAGTGGTGGAGTCACAATCCCTGGAGGTATGACGGGGAGACATGGTGCTTAGAGACATGGTTTAGTGGTGATTTTGGCATTGTTAAGTTGATGGCTGGACTCGATGATCTTAAGGGTCCCTTGCAACCTAGACGATTCTATGATTCTGGTTTTTGCAATCCTGTATCATTTTTTCAGGCAACTGACCACAAGGCTTGCTCCCAAGAAGGGCACCAAGATTGTCATTTTCCATCCTCTGTTTAAAGAAAAGCTGAAGATCTTTCTAGGTTCCACCTAAAGACCTGAAGAAATGGGCATACACGCTTGCAGGAATTTGATTTTGTCTTTGTGTGATTAAACATTTCATTTCCTGAATATATATTCTTTTTTTCTACTCCTGAACCCATGCCCCAGATCTACTGGAAAGTTATTTCAGCCATTAATCATCTGTCAAAGGAGCTGAAGAAGGTGCCAGCAGAAGAGGTGAGTCAGCATACCCAGGTGATCTTGAAAGCTCCTCAGTCTAAGTGATGGTCTGCATATTGCCATGCATGCACACAAAAAAGCCAAAGTTCTAGACACAAGGGCATGAACAGATATGTCAAATCATTCATTGCCCTCAATTCCTTTTCTTAAAACGTTATTTTTCTTTTGAATTCTTGAATACTTTCTTCCTTTATCCTGAATATCCTTTCGTTCAAAACGCCAGCAATGGAAAATGTTACTGTATCAATCAATGCCAAATTTCTTACCTATATCAATGTGTTGCAACCTTATGGAACAATGTGAACAGCTTTGCTTCCACAGGGTCAGAGTTTTCAGAATGCCAAGTTACAGTTTTTTGCATAAAAATAATAATTAATTTAGATTTGTTTCTCAGTAAATGTTGTAGAGTCGCAGTTTGTGACAATTGTATGGAAATAACATTCTTGAAAACTAGCCTGTCACAGTCTGATTCACGTATAAAATGTGATTTTTTTGTTTCTGTTGGATTCAGAACTAGAAAATGCCTCTTCTGTTTGGTCCTAACATGATACTAGTCATGTTTTAGGAACAGCTGCTTTCATGATATTCCTACCACTGATTCCCTCCAGATCTCCTCGAGGACGAAAAACTCCTGAGAACAGTTCCTTGAACTGTGACACTCACAAACTCAAAAATAAAAGCATTAGAGTCTGAAGCTGGCTTCGTACGGGATCCCAGAACATTTGGTTTCACCTTTCTTAATTTTATGTCTTCGTTAGTATGGTCACTTTCTATTCTGCCTCTTTATACTGTGTGATAATAAGTGGTCAGAAACCCCTAAGTCCAACACCGAGTTACCGTAAGAACCATTTGCCAATGTCAAACTTCAACTCAAAAGGCAGTATGTGAAAACAGAGATGACCTTCTCCAAGCAAAACTTCTTACAGTTCTCGTTTTCAGTGCCCAAACGCCCACCTGGCTACATCCATAATATGCATGAGAGCTCTGCTACAGCATTTCTTAATATGTGCAATTTGATGACAATTTAGGCCAGCCTATGGCTTCTTGCCAATTTCCTAAGAAGCTGTAGTGAGCTGATTCAGGGAACTGAAAACTAACACTAGAAAAACAAATGAAAGAAGAAGACTTACACGAGTGCTACTGCTGACACAGTTAGCGGTGCAGGAAGCTCTAGCTTGGAGAAGTAGAGCAGGTAAAAGTGCTACTGCTGACACAGTTAGTGGTGTTCCTGCAGCTTGTTGTGGTGTTCCTGCAGTTCCTCCTCTAGCTTGGAGAAGTAGAGCAGGTAAGAGAACAGCAGCCCAAAATTAGTTTGGTTTAAACTGTTAGAAAAACTTGCAAAGCCATGTATACCAACCTGAATTTTTTAGGCAGCTAAATATAAAGGACTGTATAAAATGTAAAAAGACATATTATTCAGCAGTATTGTGTGGCCTAGAAAAATCTGTGCCGGTAATATATTTTGTCAGCTGTATGTGACATTAAAATAGATAAAGTTGTAGCTCCTGTGAATTTGAGAATCAGTGTTTTGTCAAAACATGGTTTAATAATGAGTTTTACACCTGGAAAACACTGAAATAATATATTTTGTCAGATGTCTATATGCTTGAAATTGCAAAGGAAGATTTCACTGGTTTAAAAGAATGTTTGAATTTAGGACTGAGGGACCTCATAGCTCAGCAGATCCAGTTCCTGATGATCAAAGACACAAGCTGAATATTTTGTTGCTATTACTTTTACAAGGAGATGGTTTCAAATCTGTTAATACTTTTCTAAACTAAATTCAATTATAGGCAGCTTATAGCCTTTTGAGTTCGCAAGTTTGCACCAGTTTCTATACTTTCACATATATAACTCTTTTTTTTACTTCTCTGATGTCACTTTAGAAGTGTGTATAAAGCAATTGCCTCTCAGTCTTTACTTGCACCCAATTGCTTTTTCATTCTACTGATCATCTTTAAAAACAGCAAGAACAAATGAAGTCCTACCTGCCTAATAAAAGGCTACTGGAGAGTGTATGGAAAAGTAATAACAGACAAAGGAATTTAGACTGAGAACAGATGGTTTTATCACAAAAATATTAATTTTGAAAGCTGAGAGAATATATTATTTTTAATAACCACAGCTCAGGTTAAACATGAAGGAAAATACGAATTAAGGGATTGAATTGATAAAAAGTCAGATAGATATAAATGGATAGACATAAATGGATAGATTTACACTGAAAATTACAAAGTTACAATTATTTAAGGCATGAAGTTTCTAAAAAATTCTTCAAACACATGAGTAGTCTACATTCCTTTAAGATAAAGTTTGCCAAGTTTATCAATAGGCACGTTTGTAAAACAGAGTATGGGTGACCTACAAGATGGAAACATAATTACTTGCCTGACAAATCTTTCCCAATTAAAAGCTTTATTACAATGAAAAACATATAACAAGTTAGTCTAAAACATCCAACAACAGCAGACCTTGCAAAAATATTTGGTAAAATAAAATTAACCCATCAGCAAAATAACAATTATTAGTACAGAGCAGAAGATTCTGCTCCATTGCCTTGTAAATGTCTCACATACATAGTTTCATCCCTGCATAGAAGAATTTTGGTGGAGTTCAAGTCCATGGATCTTTTACAGTGAAATTACTAATACTTTATCACGGGAAATATAAGGTTTCTGTTTGGTTAGGGGAAGGGAGAATGCCAACATGTCACACTTGGAAAATTTTGTGAAAATGTAGCATTCTCAAGGTCTCACCTAAAAGTATAGGAAAAAACTTCAGTATAACACAGCAAGCTGTAGTTTGATGGACACATCTTGTTTAAGGATAAGATTCTAACTACTAGTGTGCATGCACTATGAAAGGAACCTCTAATCTGTACCTCTGTGTTTAGACCACGAGGATGATTCATGGCTCAGATCTGTAGAAAATAGGAATTTTGGAAGTTAATTCACTAAGCCAAACAGTCTTTCCTCTCTGACAATGAGAGTACAAGTAGTTAATATTCTCTGCCTTCATCACCTACCTACAAGGCTTCCAGCCCGGGGAATTGCTTTCATGGTGGGTTTTTTGTGTGTTTTTGTTTTTTATTTTGGTTTTTAATTATTCCCTGAAGCCCTACCTTCAGAAACTAACAAATATATCCTCTTGGGTAATCATTTATTTACTATTTTTCCAAATGTGTGGTTTTGAGTTCCCTCTCCTGCGCAAACATCAAAAGGTTTGGAAAGTTCAAGCTACTCTTATGAATGCATTATAGACCCAGCTCAGTGCATTCCAGGTCATTTTATCATTTTGGTCATTTTTTTCAGTTTGTTTTTCAGGAGACTGAGATTTTTTGTTTTGTATGAGGGTTTGTCTTGGAAGAAAGTCAAGATTGCCACATACACCCACACTCAAGGGACTCTTAGATATCACTGTCTACAGGGATAATAAATATTGAGTGGATCATGAGACTGGTTTTGCAACTGATCTTCAAAAAATAGGCAAAAATAAAAAGGAAGAAGTGAATAAAGATCATAATGTGTTTTGTTTCACAGACTGTAGGAGGATCATACTCTGATTAGAGCTTAAAACTGACCTCCTTTTGATGCTGATTACCATTGGCTTACCAGTAGTTAGGCTATGTGGCATTACGTTTTTTGTGGCAGTAGGTTTGGGATGGGGCAGTTGTTTGGGTGCTAAGTCCACTTTGCATGTAATTCTTTTCTACTCCCCACTTGTAAAGCATAGGCTTTCCAGGAAAAACGTTGTGGAGTCTTTCATGTGTACAATAAATTCTCAGCCAGCAACAGAGAACCATACAGTTTCTTCTTAAGACAGTTTAACACAGAAATAAAGGGGTTTAGAATTCTGAAGTATATTTATTATTACACAAAAAAATACTAATAACTTTTAAAAGCACTGTTAAAGAGTCAGCTGTCATTTGAATCTTGGTGCATCTGTTTAGGCAATATGTATTATCTGAACTCTTTAGAGGTTGAGAAGGGGAAAAAAAGTAGCTTTTCTGCTTTGTAAAAACTCTTCACAGTTTGGTTGGTGAGCAGCCTGCTCTTCAAAGCCAGGAAAACATTGGAGCCTTTGGACCCATAGATGACTCTTACCTCTGGTTACTCACAAAAATGAAAGCTGTAACTTGTACCCAAAGAAGCGTAAGTACTGGAGTCAACATAGAAAATATCAGTTTCCCAAAAGTCTTCCTTCTACTAAAATTTCCCCCACATAATCCTAGATAAATCAGACAAAAACATATGAACCTTACCTAACATTTTGGTCTGATTTTGTTCTCTCTTAAATAGGATTCCTATAAGCTATTTTTCTCTCTTGAGAGAGGAATAGGAAGTGGTTTCATAGTCGATAATTCTATTCCTAATAGGTTGAGCTATTAAAAAAAACAACAAACAAACAAACACAAAGCAACAAAACAACAAACTTACTGCCTGGAAAAAGAGTTCTATAAGTGGTGTATAAATATCTCATTAATATATTGTCCTGGTTTGAGGTAAAACAGGACCAAATTTGTTTAGACATTTTGGTATTATATAGTTATAATATTCTCTAATCTCTGCCCTGGAAGGTTTACAACTCACTGACTTTGAAGAAAAATAAACTGAGAAATACTGGGGAGCCAGAAAAAAAATGTTTTCATTTAATTTTTTGCGGGGTCCGTTAAAGGGGTGTCTCTCTTTAATGTTTATCTTCTTGCTTGGCATGAAGAATGGTTGAATCTTAAAAAGGAACTGCAATGTCTGGGAGTGGATCCCACCCAAATATTTATAACAAAGTGATGTAGGATTTTGTTAATAAGTATTTCAACACTCTGTACTGACACTGTTATATTCAGAACATGGGGGTGGGAGAGGGGACTGTTCATCAGTCTGTTTTAAAGAGTCCCTTTTCAAAAGTACTCCTCACTGAAAGAACTTTCCCATTCATTTTCTATTCCTGGGAGGCATTTGAACATGACATTGCATCAAGTTCTGTCCAGTGATCAGGTTTTGTTCTTACTTCATGTTCATGTTTTTTCTTCCTGACTTTAGAACTCAATCCCGTATGTTCCCTTTACTTTCCTGTAATTCTTTATTCAGATGGAAGCTTGTGATGCACTTGGTTCCCCGTCAGCACTCTTCTCTTTGCAGTGGTGTCCTTGGTGTTCTCCTCTGAGCTGTGCTCTGTTGCATTGCAGTAGTTGCAGTTGTAGTTGTAGCTGTAGTTATTGTTGTAAAAGCAGCACACCTTTAAAGGTTCAGCTGACCACTTCAGTTTCTGTAACAGGTAATAAAATCAAAGGAAGGATATATGATTTGCTGTTAAACTCTGCCTCTGACATTACAGTAAATGACATTCAACACTAAAATGAATAATGTGTCAGAGTACTCAGAAATTTTAGATCAGTTTTCATAGTTCATTTTAAACAAAACAGACTCTATTGAGTCTTGTCTTAAAAGGGGACATATATGTTCAAAGAAGTATCCTTCAAATGCAGCATTATATGCTTACCTTACATACCTTGAGGGAAACGTGACCAGATGCTCAAATTAAAAATGTCCAACAACTTTGCTTACATTGTAGGTCTTTTTACAACTTGATAAGCATGACCTGTGAGTTTGAGGGAAATGAAGTTGGTGGTAGCTGAAAACACTGCTTTTAGGTGGTATTTCCAAGCAGTCTGAGAGGAGGGTGAGATGCAGACTGTATTTCTGTGTCAGTACAACATATTTGGCATGCATCCCTTTAGTCCTAACTTGTGCATAACAGTGGGAGAAACATCCCAGAAAACCCTGGCATCCCAGTGCAACTGCCAGCGAACCTGGCTGCTCCTAGGTTGAGAACATGCATCCAGCCATGTATAAACATGGAACCTCTTCCACCACAGCTTTGCCCCTTCTCTCCTTATTCTCCAGAATGTACCCTACCCATGGCAGAATATGGACTTTCCATGAGTGAATACCTTAAAGAAAGCTACTAACAGTAAAGGACTTAGTGGCAATGATAACAAAAACAATACATGGGAACAAGAGACGTACAGGAAACAAGTCAGAAGAAGAGGAGGAATATTGGAGGAAGCGGGTGAAATTTTGGTAACATTTCAGATGTTTACATGCTCCAGATGACTCAGGTGCCTTGCAATATTCCCACCCTCACAAAACCCTCTCGGGTATGGGCGTGTTGTTAGACCACTCTACACTACAGTGTTAAGGAGATTATTCCTACTTCTAAATAGATACACAGCAGAACATTTCTGAGATACTGGATGAGCGAATTCCAAAAATTTTGTATTTGAAAAATAATGTATAATTCTATACTATAATAATCTAAAACTAAAAATGCTAATACCAGTAATTCACTTATCTTTTCTAAAATTATACACATATAAGTATTAATTATTACTTGCTCCCATGCTCCTCCTTATCTCTTCTTCTGGAAGTTACAATACTGAAGTGGTGGAACCTCCATTTTTAAAACCAGAGCACTATTTATCTCAAGGTAGTTAAAATTAGGCGTGAATTGAAATAAAATTTCAGCAAACATTGACAAAACATTTGAAAAAATTGTATTTGGGGCACTAAAATACACATTTTGTATGTTTTCATGTATGCTTATGTATAATTGTAGCAGCTTGAAATCCATGGGAAGGTAAGATGATTTTAAAGGAAGAAATGAGAAGGCAGAAGTGGAAGTGTTTGGAGCATACCCTACAATCCAGAACTTAGGGTATTCATGTGGAAAAGTAGAAAATCTTGTTTATTGCCATAATAAAAGTTAATCATGGAGGGAATATGTTCAGATATTCATTCTTCCATGCACGTTCCATAATCACTTGGTATTTGTAGGAGCATGCCTCCTCGCCCTTTTTTGCAGCTGTCATCCCATTGAGTCTCCCCTTAAGACTCCAGTCCTCCATATTTAAATTTTCTTGCTTTTATTTATAAAGGCTGTTTTAGGAAGTTTTGCTTTGAGCAAATTAAGAGATAAAAATATTTAATTCCCACAAATCTAAGATGCATCAGCACAATCTTGTTGACTCTGGAGTACATTAACACATCTCAGAACTGTATGTGCACACCCCCATTGCAAACTAAGATCTCTCCCATCCATGAGAACTTGTACTCCAGGGAATTCAGGGCATGATGCATGAAGACTCAAGTGTATACCCACATCCAGAGGGGACATCAAGTAGGTGAGGTGACAACACTGCAACAAGAGCCAGGTAGATAGCTCCAAAAGAGCATAAACAGCAAAAATCCTGTTGAACTCATGGCAGGGTTGTGAGGGGTGCCATTTTAAAGCATTTGCTCTCCCCCTGTCGAGAAATGGCTGTCCCAGTCGTCCCCTGTGGTCCGGAAGGGAAGAAGGGAACTGAGGGTCCATCAGTCAAATCCACCTTCTGGAGCGTAAAACCATGTTGCCAGTGCTCAGTGCTGTAGGATGACATTCTTGTACATTTTATATTTAGTGATTTAAAAGACTATCAGGAAGTCCTAACACCTAGTGTTTTATAAGCTGACAGCATTTACCACTGAGCAAGCGTATGCCATATGCAGTGAGTTTTAAGACCGAGATGATTTTTTTTGTGTTTGGTTCCATACTCAGGCAGAGTGTAAAACAGTTAAGTGAAGGGATTTGGGGTAAACAGCTTTATTTCCAATACAACAAAAGTATTTACATGCAAGTATTCTAAAGTTTACTGATTTTCCCCACCCAGAACAAAACAAGTGAAGCCCAGATTCTGTTAGCACAGGAAAAGCTTTTATCTTCTCCCTTCTTCCTGGCCAGCTACTCTGGCAGCCTTCCCCTGAGAGGAAAATGTAAGGCATTTTTTTCAGAAGAATATAAGCTTCCATACACTAGGCTTCTCATGCATGCTGGTGCTTTTGACGACCAGTTCCCATCCCTATAATTTTTGCTACTGTGAGAGAATGGGAAGTACTGCATTTTCTTTTACAACACTTTGAATACAGGTGTCTCTCAATAGATTTTCATAGTTAAAGGACATACTGTTCCCCTGGACTTTAAATGCTTCTAACTTTCATTTGAATTTAATGAAATAAATGTTTAGTATCATGTATAAAAATTGACATGTCTAAAAAACAGCAAACCCTACAAATATATAGATACAGGTTTCAATTTCTCTGCTCTCTGATCTTTCTCAAACTTAATTTTGGTGACTTCAGTGACTTGGGAAACAGCATTCACATCTAGGTCTGAAATCACAGTAGATTAATAATGAATGTGACTTCTTAAAATAAAGCAGTTATTCAGTGACCTGTGTGAAATAGGTTTCTGGTGTCAAAGCAGCTTTCTCCCAGAGAAGCTGTTGTCAGTGCTGTCGCTAATTAGTGGCCTTAGTGTCATTCTCAGCAGACACCAAGGACTGAGTAAACAGAGATGTGCTATTTGGGGTGGATATCAGGAAAAATTTCTTCACAGAAAGGGTTGTCAAGCACTGGAACAGGCTGCCCAGGGAAGTGGTTGAATCGCCATCCCTGGAGGTATTTAAAAGACGGGTAGATGTGGTGCTTAGGAACACAGTTTAGTGGTGGTTTTGGCATCGTTAGCTTAATGGCTGGACTCGATGATCTTAAAGGTCCTTTCCAAGCTAGATGATTCTGTGATTCTTTGATTCTATTTCTGGACAGTTTGCCTATGAAGCTCTATGTCCAGTAGCAGCAGAACAGTGGCAGTTGAATAAAACAACCTACATTTCTTTTATTCCTATTTGGGTTTAATAAGACTATTATTCAAGTTGAAAGTATCCATGGTAGCAGCTTTAAAATATATGACTATGGAGCAAGTTTGAGTTTTTAAAAGTGTGGTGGCTACAGTGGGTTGTTTTGGGCTGAGATTTCATTAAATATTTTGTACCTCTGAAGTACAGAGAGATGCAGACACCAAAAAGGGAGGGGGAAAAAATTCCTGGCAAAATCACAGATTTCCTATTCTAGGTAATACAAATATTCATTTCTTCCCCATATCTTTTCAGAATTTGGCATGTAATGCTTTATAATGAACTGAAGAAATTTATGTTATACACTTCAGTAGATTTCTTGCTATGCTTTTCTGTTCTACTTTAAGTAAAGAGAAGAATGGAATTGAGTTAAATGTAGGACATACATGACAACAGTTCAAATGTGAATAAGACCTGAGTGAATGTGACTTTCATGCAACCTGGTAGCTCATTCTCTCTATGAGACAGTAACTCACGTAACTTGAGAAACAGTATTAATGAGATAATAATTATGTCAAAAAGGAGTGACTAAAATCATAAAAATTCTTAGGTGCACAGATGCAATTCCCAGAAGAAAGCTGGATAAAGCTTCAGCTAAAGTTCTGGTATTCCACTTTACAGAAAGTCTGTGTTATGTAATAATTCCATCAGGTTATTAAAAGCAAACAAACAAATGTCTTCCAATGTAGACTGGAAGGCAACATTGTCACTGAACTGAGGAAGACTGCTGAAAACGCAGACACTGAAGGGAGCTTTCCTTACACAGTCCTCTCCTCTCTCCTCTGCCACAGGTTTCTGACTGGTGGAAGAATAAGCATAATTCTGCATCATCAAACCCTTTTTCTAATCTTCATCTTTTAACTAAACTTTATACTGCTGGTGTTGTTGCAAGTTAATTTATATCTTCCAAACAATTCCAAATTTCATTTGTTTATCAAAGACAAATAAATGTCTGCTTAAAAATGCCTCTTTGATGTCTTTTGAATGAGCTTGGCATTTTCATGCTCAGAGGAATTAGTATAAAAGAATATGAAATCAGGAAATAATTGTGCTTATAATTTTAAATTCATGCTTTTCCCTCATTCTCCTTTAAACTTTCGAAAAGGTTGTATTACATCATTTTTGAAGCCTGGGAATGAGACCTTCAGCTTTAAAAAAAAAAAATAGCTAAAACAAAAACTGAAAAGAAACCTTCAATAGTAATTATTTAATATAAAACAGGCAACACTGAAATAATTGGATGGAAGTGTAAAATTAGCAAAGGATTGGGTAGAAAGAAGTTACAGAACACTAACAACACAGTAATTAAACAAGAAAAAGAGATTGCCAACTCGTTAGCGTATGTGAGAATATCAGGACTCCAGGAATACCTTCCAAGGTCCCACCGATGCCCCTCCAGTGCAGTGTTTAGGCTCTGGCAGAGCTGCAAGCTCCCTCTGCATGCACCGTGCGCCCCCCACACCAGTCAATCAACCTCTTTGCCAAGGATTTCAACTTGTAACTCTAAATAAATCATGAGTGATGATGTTGCTGAGCTTGTTGCAGACAACACTTTCACCATCCTGTGCAACCTGTTGTAGGTGACCCTGCTCTGGCAGGGGGGTTGGACTAGATGATCTCCAGAGGTCCCTTCCAACCCTGACCATTCTGTGATTCTGTGATTCTGTATCTGTTGTTACGGTGCTTGGGATTTAACCATTTCATTGTAACCAAATCTTATCCCAACACTACCAAACACACATAGTAGGTCCTCTAGATAAATACTGTAACCAACAGATAGGACTGTAGGGCACAACACTTTCATAGATTAATCAGCTAAACAGTTCAAATTTTTTTAATTACTAAGAAAAATGGAAATTGAATTGGTGACAACAGGTGAGAGGAAGTTACAATATGAAGCTGTTTATAAACCATAGATGTCAAAATTAACCCCTAAATTTCTAATAGAATTTCTAATAGATTGCCTACTCCCTTTCTAAGTCTTTTAACCTTTTTTATATACAAAACAAAATAGATTGACTAGAAAGGACTAAGATTAATCTCTGACTACCTACTGGCTTGGTGGGAGGGCAAAATGGTAGTGAGATGGCCCAGACTGAGCCCCACGGGTTCAGTCCCTGACTCACACCCAATGCTAGGATTTCAAGGCAGATCGCCCAGGTCACAGGCATGTGCTACAGGTACTACACTGTCAGTCCTTTATCATTTCTGCAAATAGAATAAGAATTAAAAAGCAAGCATAGGCTTCTCAAAAAACTAATCTGGCCCTTGCACACCACTTTTCTCTCACTCCAAAGACCCTTTACTGCCTCTCATTCAAATTAGGTAGTTTCTTGCTTGGCTGTTTTTTGAACCTGGTTTTAAAACCCCACTTACAGTAGCAACCCCCAGGTATCATCTTCCTTCACTCAGGGGAAGAAAAGGCTTTTATTTCTGCATGCAGCTTTACAGGAGGCACATATGGTGACAGTCCTGCACATTGGGGACAAACTCACTTCACCACCCATGCTCAGTAAGTTCCCCCTGGGTACCCATAGTATTTGTGATACTCCAGATACCACCTAGATTGTGCATGCACACCAAGACTACCCTGAGCACACACCATAAATCAGGGATGATATGTGGGTATGCAATGGCTCTGGTCATGCTACCAAGGAAGAAGTACTGTGTGGGAATTTGCACTTGCTAACACTGGCCAAATTTGAAATTACAGATGTGTTTTGAAATGTCTTTCTGTATCCATTTCTATTTTGTTTTAGCAGAAAAAAAAAAAAGCTGCCTGCAGGGGTCCTGGGAAGGAATGACTCACTGAAAAGTACATATTATTAAGAAAAGGACAAAGCAATCAGAAGGAACATGGTTCCTGTCATCTTTTGCAATGAAAGGCACCAGGAGGAATCAACTGTTACACCAAGTTTAGTTTTCTGTTAAAAATCATGGAATGAGACTATGAGAAGGCAAAACATGACTTGTGGGGATATCTTGAGAGGAGAGGGCGTCCCACCAATGCAGGAATTAAAACATCTTCTGCACTAATCAAAAGAGCAAAGCAGTTTTTTGTAACATAAATGTCTGAGCAATTCAACTGCAGCATTTTCTATTTAGATTGGGTTTGTCTTTTTGAGATAGATGGTACAATTGTGGATGGAAGTATAGAAGCATGGGGTTTTGTTTTCCATTTTGCTGGGGAAAGACTAAAATACGTCAAAACTTTCCTGGGAAAGACTGTCAAAGACTGCATCATCTAATAGAGGGTCCTGGTCAGCTGACAGGTATGGAAGGGAAAATGAAGCCTACATGTCAATGTCAGAAGGTGAAGAGGATGGAGATTTCTTGCATGCTCCATGGCTTGTGCACTTAGCTTTCAAGTAACATTCATGTTCTCTGGTCTCAAGAGGCATTTAGCACCTCTCATAGTGAAGTGCCTCACACCTTCATCAGATAGATCATCCAACATTTTAAACAGGAGCAAGAAGCAATCTGAATAAGGACTTCATCATGGATCATAATTGATCTTAAACATGCTACTGAATACCAAGGCGTTTAGACTCAGTTGATGTAAACAATTGCATATCACCATGGAAATCACCACCTAAGATTACAGCAGATTCTGAGTTAGTATCTTTGTTTATAAATTTAATCTATTAATCATCATAACAAAAAGCATGAAAGGGGAGCTTGTGGTAGAGAAATATAGTTTCAGAGAAGAGAAAAATAAGACAAGAGCCCATTGGTAGGCTGAATAAAACGCCTATCGAAATAATTTGCATACACAAAAGACAGATTGACCAGAGGTACCCTGTACTCAGAAGCAGTTCAAAATAAATCAGAATCCTAGTAAAAACTTAAAAGTAGTCATAAGGATCATATAATAACTTAAATGTTGAGCTTTTTTTCCCTCAAGTGAAAGGGGGAAATAAAGCTTTGAGTTCACTAGGTAGAAAAAACATGATTTATTTGTTTTTGCTAGTCACTGTTAAGTGGAATCAACAAAGACGACTTCACCTGAAAACAAACAAGCTGCTCTTAGCTTTTAGCAAATGTAAGGTTATTTTGTAAAAGGACATCCCTTCTCTTTTACAGCTCACTTTTTAATGAGAAGCCTTGAACAGCAAATCTGTCAGTTATTGACAAATAGCTTTCTCAGACCTCTGGAGGCTTTTAATAAGATGTCTGCTGTTGTGAAAGATGATCAAGTTTCTCAAGGACTGCTTTGCATCAGTTGCCTGATTTTGGTAACTCCTGAATATTCAGTAACCTGAGAAGAAATCAATTACTTCCCTCAACTTCATGGCTACTTTTGGGTAACACATCCCAGCATGCCACTGGCATTTTTTTGCTGCGAGGCCACAATGCTTACTCACAGTCAGCTCATCTACCAGGACACCCAGATCCTTTTCTGCAATGCACTTTTCCATCCAGTTAACCTGCAACTTCTACTTGTGTATGGGGTTATTCCCTGCCAGGTGCAGCACAATGATGGTCTTGAAGTCCATGGGGGATCCTATCAGCCCATGACTCCAGCCCATCAGGGATCATCTGAGCAAGATCTTTGCCCCCCTTCCCAAGCATATCAATCCCTTCCTGCAATTTGATAACATTCCTCGGCTTTTTTGAGGTGCACTCTGGTGCATCATCCAGGCCAGTAACAAAGATGTTGAACAGAATCAGCCCCAGTATTGACACCTGAGCAAAGCTACTAGTAACCATCTATCAGCTGGACTTAGTTCTGCTGCTCTGAAACCTTTGAGCCCAATGTCCAGCCAGTTTTCCACCTACCTTGCAGTCCACCTATGCATTCCATATGCCACCAGTTGAACCATAAAGATACTATGGGAGACTCTGTTGAATATCTTGCTAAAGTCAAGATAAACAATCATTGCTCTCCCATCATCCAGAGTCAGTCATGTATAGAAAACTAGCGTAACTGCCAGGTACGTATTGCCCCTAGAAAATCCAGGCTGGCTGATCCCAGTCATCTCCTTGTCCTTCATGTTCTTGGACATGGTCTCCAGGAGGATTCACCTAGAAATCTTCCAAGGGACTGAAGCGAGACTGAAGGGTCTATAGTTCCCTGAGCACTCCTTCTTTTGCTTTTTGGCTTAACATTTGCCTTTTTACAGTCATCAGGAAGTTTTCCAACTTGCCATGACTTCTCAAAGATGACTGACAGCAAATTTACAGTAACACCAGCTATCTTCCACAGCAACCTTGGAGAGACCCCATCTGATCCTTGGACACGTGCATTTCTGAGTTCCTCGGGTAGACCCTCCTCACTGTTCCTCTAATGTGGGCCACTCCCTCGGACAGTCATCAGCCTTAGGGACCTCTGATGTCCGAGGGCAGATCAGACCAGGAGAAACTTAAGCATAGAAACCAGTGCGTTCCCCAGCCTTCTCTATGGTCTATGTCATTAGGCACTTTACCCCACTGAGCAGTGGGCTCATTTTCCTTGGTCTTCCTTTTGCTGCCAATGCAGTTACAGAAATATTTCTTTGCTTTCCTTCGCATCCCTCCTAGCTTCAATTCCCGCTGAGCTTTGGCTTTCCTATCTCCACACGTGCACATTCAAGCACTGTCACTAAATTCCTCCCTGCTTCCACCTTCTGTATATTTCATTTTCCGTCTGAGCTCAGTCAGTAGTTCGGCTCATCCATGCTGGCTTCTGCTGTACCTGTCTGACTCTCTGCACATCAGAATGGACTGTTCTTGTTCTTTGAGAAATTTATCTTTGAAGATCAATCAACTTCCCCAGGCTCCTTTGCCCTTCATGCACCAGCATGTAATGTAGAAATATCCATTCAATTTTAACCACAATACAAAGGGAGTTTTCATTACAGTTTTCGGAACAAAATGATATACATACAGGGTTTTCTATGTTGCTCCTTGTCAATGCTTCCTGATGTTTATAAGAATTGCAAGACTTCTTGGTTTTGTTATTAGTTCCATATTCAAAAGTATTGATCCCAGTTAGACTAAGATGACCCTGTCCAACACTCAAGTCAGAAACTGCCCTTCCAGTGATTCCAGAAGCTCTTAGTCAATGAACCTTGGGCAGACAGTGCTGACTGGGTTTTTTTGCAGAAAGTTTGAAGTTTAGAAAGTTAGGGGCTGGGGGTGGGGTAGGGTTTGCTCTGTGTTCTGGAGGAAACAAAGACCTTCAGCTTACTCTGTAAAAATGTTTGTTTATGTAGCAGAGCATATTCTGCTTGGGAGCTGCCCAAGCATGAATCCCACGCAGGGAAGATTTTCTTCACATTAATGAGTTCCCCAAGGCTGAGCTTCCATCTGATATTCCATCCCAGCCAGAGCCTTTTGGATAAAAGGGGTGGGGACAGAAAACATGTATCCTATTCTTTGCCCATTTGTCCAAGTCCTAAGATGCTGTTGCCACTACCAGTGTAGCTCTTGAAGAAGAGGAGGGAAAGGAGGAATGGAAACTAAACTATAGAATTCATTAGTACAAAGGTTGCACCGTCCACTGTGTAGGATACATATGGATAAAAAAAGGTTAAAGTCATGTCTGATTTTGTTTCAAGAGTTTTCATCCACAATTGTAAAACATTCCAAAACCAGTCATATTTGTACTTCGATGTATAAATATCTAAGTACAATTTTCATAAGCCTGAATCTGATCTTATTCTGAAAGATCATCTAAATAATATTTTTTTCTCAAAATAATGTTGCTTTTGAGACAAATGATCTACATGCTTATTTGCTGACACAGGAGAACAGGTTAGCTTAAACCGTCTGCTGCATTTGGAGTTTTTTTCTAGTTAAACATAATCTCTATGGATACCAAGAATACTACAGTAAATCCCCCTTTCTGCAGTCAGAATTGTATTAGCACTCAGGACATGAGCCATGGGACAAGAGGAATGAATCTGTGTACCCAGAAGACTAAACAGTCACTTGAATACAGTAATGATTTACATCATTTCCAACTATGATGTCCCTGCCCATGGCAGGGAGGTTGGAACTAGATGACCTTTAAGGTCCCTTCCGACCTAAACCGTTCTATGATTCTATGATAAAATATACTACATCCTCAAATTTGGTGGATCACAGAAGGGTGCAAAGTGAAATGTGTTCGGTAGACTTGGTCTCAAATTCCCTGACATCTTTCTCTTCAGATTGTAATCCCTTGTAATTTCTCTGACCATTTCATGTAGCATGACAAAAGATAATTTGGACTTATTGAGATCCAAGAGTTAGGAAAATTGTTTTAGTTCAAGGATGATAGAACTCTACCTTTCACTAATGCAGGCACATGATATTTTGACAGCTAACTAAATTGCTAGTATTTATCAAAGGTCTCATGAAAGAAAAAAGCATGAACATCTATGTTTCTTGATTTTTTTATTATTGTTTTTGTTATTTTAATGTTGTTAGTTGTTAGTATTTTTAAAACAAATGTCATAAAAGATATAGTTAAGGGAATGAAATAGGTGATACTTGGTTAAAAGTCAAGATTTTTCTGGTGGCAGCTATTTGTGAGTCAATCTAACACTGAAAATTTCAGATGGATTTTTTGGAAAATAAGTGTGGGGGGGGGAAGGAGGACATGAAGAGTTTTCTGCCAGAAAGTTACCAGGCTAGGGAAATGACCAACACTTTTTTCCAATTATAATTTCAAAGTTGCGAATTCACATTGTTGAAATTAAAGACCTAACATAATTGCTAACTAATGGTCAAAAAAAGCTTCTTTTACAGCTAGAAGAGTCACATTTTATTTTAAATAAATGGCTAAAATACAAGAGTTTGACTCTTAGGTCCTCTGACAGCTATGAGAATGAAAATAATTAACAGATCTGCCTTGCTGTGGCTTTATCTCATTGTAAAGGGTGAAGCTCAACTTGAAATTATATAAGTACTTTGGTGACACGAGGCCCAACAGAAGTTCTTGAGTCACAGTTGTCAGTGACATCTTAAGCCATTGGCCAGCAGGGCCACCAGGCAGGTACAGAGTCCCATATAATCCCATAAGAAAAGCATATGAGATGGAATTCTTTCCATATGTTCATATCAACCAACCTACTGCAACTCTACAGGCTCTTTCAAAGTGTGCAGCCTGGGAAACTATTGAATACACAAAGGAGTCCAGCCAGACTTGTTTGCTATGTTCAAGTGACAGTTGTTATCACAGATGCATATTTATCTGTCAAGGTGTCATCGTTTCAGCAGGGATAGAGTTGATTTTCTTACTAGCAGGTCATATAGTGCTATGTTTTGGATTTGGGATGAGAAATGGTGTTGATAGCACACTGGTGGTTTTGGTTGTTGGTAAGCAGTCAAGGCCTTTTCTGCAGCTCATACTGCCCCACCAGTGAGTAGGCTAGGAGTGCACAGAAAGTTGGGAAGGGACACAGGTGGGACAGCTGTCCCCAGATGACCAAAGGGATATTCCATACCATATGATGTCATGCTCAGTATATAAAGCTAGGGGAAGAAGAAGGAAGGAGGACACGTTCAGAGTTATGGTGTTTTGTCTTCCCAAGTTGCCATTAAGGCAGTCCTGCTTAAGGAGTCCTGCTTACCTGCCTGCTAATGGGAAGTGGTGAATGAATTCCTTGTTTTGCTTTGCTTGCGTGCATGGCTTTTCCTTTGCTTGTTAAACTCTTTATCTCAACCCATGAGTTTTCTCACTTTTACTCTTCTGATTCTCTCCCCCATCCCACCACTGGGAGAGTGAGTGTGCACCTGAGTGGTGCTTAGTTGCCAACTGGGTTAAACCATGAAACAAGGATAAAAGAGGTCCTAGAACAGCACCATTCAAAATTCTTGAAATATCCTTGCAGCTACTTGTGCTTATGCAGAGCATATTACAAGCACAAGAGCAAAGACTAAGATTAAAATCTTCACTTGAGAAGCTCAGTATAAACAAGAAATACCCTCAACTCTATTATAATTTTGGAACCGATGAGAGACAAATTTCATGTGTTTGTTTTCAATTTCATGTGTTTTTCTATGAAAAAAAAAGAAAAGCATTAGCAGTGTAACATGGAGGACAGATCACACGTTTCAAAGACCTATTGAATTTTCCCTAAGGTCTTAAGCAGCCTCAACAACTTATAAGTTTGGGATATGATAACAGACACCTCACCACTAGCTTTAGGGATAAACAATCTCTAAATAATGGTACTGTAACAAATAGAGCAGCTGTGGTGTGTTGACTCCCACCAGCAGCTAAGCCCCCACCCAGTTACTTGCTCACTCCCCTCCAGAGGGATGGGGGAGACAATCAGAAAAGCAAGAGTGAGAGAACTCGTGGGTTGAAATAAAGATAATTTAATAAGTGAAGGGAAAGCTGTGCACATAGGCAAAGCAAAATAAGGAATTCTTTCACTACTTCCCATCAGCAGGCAGATGTTTAGCCATTTCCAGGAGAGCAGGGCTCCATCATGCATAAAGGTTAATTGGGAAGACAAATGCCATAACTCCAATTGTCACCCCCTTCCTCCTTCTTCTCCTCCCCACCCCCACCCATCCCCTGGCTTTTATTGCTGATCACAGTGTCATACGGTATTGGATATCCCTTTGGTTGGTTGGCGTCAGCTGTCCTGTGTCCCCTCCCAGCTTCTTGTGCACCCCCAGCCAACTTCTGGAGGGGCAGAGTGGGAAAAACAAAAGGCCTTGGTACTGTACAATCACAGCTCAGCAATGACAAAAACACTATTGTGTTACCAACATTGTTCTGGTCACAAATCCAAAACACAGCACCAGATGGGCTGCTATGAAGAAAATGAACTCCATCCCAGTCAGACCCAGTACAGTGGTACAATTATCTGAATCATTTCAGTAGTGCTATTATCTGGGTTGAAACAACAGCAAACTCAGTAATTCACTTTTCTTGCACTAAACTTAATTCCCAACTTAATTAACTTAAGCCCAAAGACCTAGGTAAGCATGGCTGCCAAGCAGGCCAGCAGCAAACAGGGCACGACTTCTCTGGACAGGCAACTCAGAGCAGCCACCAGGCTCAGGACATTCTAAATTCCCTGATAGGACTGTCTTCTTCTGGCCTGTTCCCTCAGCAGGGAAAGGTCTGTAATGCAGGTGGGGACCCTGCAGCCAAAGTCACTCCAGGAGGGGACATGGGGCTGACAACAGCTCAGAGCCACCCTTGATGAAAGCAGCATGGAGGAGATACATGGAAACTTGAGCAGGATGTGATTTTTTGGGTGGTCAAGGAAGACTGTGAAAACTGCCTGACTGGAAAGCAAGATCCAAGCAAAGGACTTGTACACCAAGGAGAATGCAACCAGGCAGGAGACTTCATTTTCAGACCTTTTTATGTTGACCTGTCTCAATCAGAAGAATTGAATGTCCTCTGGTTCAAAAATACTTTTTATTCTTAATTAAAGCATTATAATTCTTATACTCTGTCTCACACATAGCTGTGAAGATAAGAGGCCTTTTCATATGTTCTGATCTTTCACTTTGAAAGAAAGTGGAGGCAGATTCACCTCAGGGTCCTCACCAGTTTCAATTTCTGTCCCACTGTTTAGATACTGGCTTGGATACACAGTGTGAGTCCCCCCCTTAAGTACTGAATTTATTTGCAAGTTAGAAAGTCACTATTCTGACCTCTCCAGCTGGCACTGTACCATTGCAGGTGCTTTGGGAGTTTCTGCAAAGCACAAGCTTCATGATTGCAGTCTGAAATAAAATAAAGAATGTATCCTTGTCAGCTACTTCATCATTTGCTGTTAGACAGTATTTTAAGAAATTAAAGTTTTCAACATCTGACCTCCTAATCAGTAACATGCAGTAATATATTTACTGGTTTATCTTCCTGTTTGAAAGTTAGCATTATTTCACAGGATAAAGTGCAGCCAGAACAAGTGGTCTGCTGCTGTTTAATTAACAATCACTATAATCGTAACTTTCTCAAAAATGAAAAAATCAAGTGATTTTTAATTCATAACAGGAAGAATTAATTTGATATAGCCAAAATGTACAGTCACAAGAAATTAATGGTCTCACAAAGCAGCACAAATATATACTTACACATACCTCCATGATGATTTCTGAATCTTGTGACTCATACTTGAGCATGATTACATAAATACAATGTCACTTTCGGGGCTATTGGAATCAAATTAATATATTCATAGTTCACATTCCAAACTAATGTACTCATAGCATTTGACACTGTCCCACATGGCATCATTGTCTATAAATTGGAGAGACATGGATTTGACAGGTGGACCACTCACTGGATAAGGAACTGGGTGGATAGCCGCACTCAAAGAGTTCTGGTCAATGGCTCCATGTCCAAGTGTCGACCAGTGGCGAGTGGCGCTCCACTGGGACTGGTGCTGTTCAATATCTTTGTCAGCAACATGGACAGTGGGATTGAGTGCACCCTCAGCAAGTTTGCCAACAACACCAAGCTGGACTTCAAGGTGTTGGTTGATGAGAAGCTCAACATGAGCTGGCAATGTGCACTTACAGCCCAGAAAGCCAACCGTATCCGGGGCTGGATCAAAAGAAGTGTGGCCAGCAGGTCAAGGAAGGTGATTTTGCCCCTCTACTCTGCTTTCATCAGACCACACCTGGAATATTGTGTCCAGCTTTGGAGTCCTCAGCACAAGAAGGACATGGAACTGTTGGAGTGGGTCCAGAGGAGGGCCACAAAGACGATCAGAGGGATGGAGCACCTCTCCGACAAAGACAGGCTGATGGAGTTGGGGTTGTTCAGCCTGGAGAAGAGAAGACTCTGGTGAGACCTTATTGCAGCCTTCCAGTATCTGAAGGGCGCTTACAAGAAAGCTGGAGAGGGACTTTTTACAAGGGCATGTAGGGACAGGATGAGGGGTAATGGTTTCAAAAGGGAAGAGGGTAGATTTAGAATAGATACTAGGAAGAAATTTTTCACTGTGAAGGTGATGAGACACTGGAACATGTTGCCCAGAGAAGCTGTGGAGGCCCCATCCCTTGAAGCGTTCAAGGCCAGGTTGGATGGGGCTTTGAGGAACCTGGTCTAGTGGGAGGTGTCCCTGTTCATGGGAGGGGGTTTGGAACTCGATGATCTCTAAGGTCCCTTCCAGCTCTAACCATTCCATGATTCTGTGATTCTATGATCTCAGGTTTTATTAAGGGTGCAACAGTGGTGCAGAGAGGTTTTAGAGGATTAATAAGACGTGAGAGAAAAGAACTACTGATGAGATAGGCCATACATTCAGGATTAAAACTGTGGTCTGAATGCATAAAAGACACATTTTCAATACAAAAAGAGAAGAAAGAACAGAGAAAGATGTTCTCCTTGAAGGTGGGGGAACCTTTAAAATTAAAAGAGAAGCTTAAAAAATTGCCTTCACGTTAATAATGTTGTTTTAAGATGTCTCTTTGAGACCATCTCTGAGAAACAGCACTCTGCAGGGGAAAGAGAAGAAACTTTGGAAAGAAATCATAGAATCATAGAATCATAGAATGGTTTAGGTTGGATCCTAACGGACGAAGAAATCCTGAGGGACGAAGCAGAAAGCACGGATTCACCAAAAGAGAAGTGAAGGTCAGCTGACAGAATTGCTCCTTGTCTTGCATGGGAAATGAAAAATAATGTTTAAGATGTTTCTTCAGATCTTTAAGAATATAGACACTTTGCAGTGTAAACAGCAGGGATTTGACTGTAACATAAGTTGATTTTAATTCCTTCCTTACGTGAAAGGAGAAAAAGATACCTACTTCAATCAGTCTGAAGTGAAGCAGAAGACTCCATGAAGAGATCACAGAAACAAAAGTTTATTGAAGGCTTAAGAGTACCCTTTCACAATTAAGGTCAGAGGATACGACAAGCCTTATGTCTCTTGCTTTTCAGATCGTGCTGCAAAAAGAGACACCTATGTTGACAAACAGTGCTATCATTTAACAATGAATACATTGCATGGTGACTAGGACAGACTTTTCTGGGACTTTTACTTGCACCCAGAAGGACTTCATAATATAAGATTCATTGCAGAGACAATAAGTCAAATTCACCCCTTTGGTGTAAGCCACCAATTTCAATAGGACAGCTTGACTGATACTCAGGATAAAGATAAGCATAGTCAGCACATCTGTAGGATCTGGTCCGAAGAATTTTGCCCATGCTATTTGGGCAGCCATTATCAGGTCTGGAGACATGAATGAAAGTGGAGTTGCCGTACTGAGATAATAGTTTCTAGGAGCAGAGAGCTCTAATTAAAATAGAATATAGACATGAGAAATAATACCCTGTGAACCAAATCTCTTACTATCTTGTCTACAGACTCACTTGGACACTTTAGTTATTACTAATGCATTTATTTATTGAATGTATATCATTAGGTTATCACTCATATTTGGTTTTTACTTTTTAAATCAGGGCATCCATGTATGCATTAAAATTATGTGGGTTTTCCCATCCCAGATCAGTGAATATAATGTACAACTTATGATGTGGGTAGACATGGGTGGAAGTTTCAGAAATCATTTTGTCAGCAAAAGCTGAATTCTTGAAGGCAAGTAGATACACTCTTGTCTCTGCTGTTACTCAGAATTTCCCTCATCTGTGATCTGAATATCAGGATTTGCAGTAGTAAAAGGGATTCCACTGCAAGTCTCGTGATGGTCTGTTTGGTCATCGGACAGACCCAACAAAAGCCTCACAAACTGGAATAGGAGATAGATCTGTGGACTTTCACTCCTTCCTTATAATTAATCTATACAGCATACATCAGGATATTTGCCATATTAACTCTGAATATTAAGTACAAACATCCCTGATGTGTTTCTTATTGAGGGCATAATTGCCTGATCTGTGCTTCCACTTCCATTTGCCTTTCAGGTATAAAAGAACAAATTTATATTCATGGAAAAGGACAAACAAAAGAGGAATGTGTAGATGTCTGAAGACTTGTAGCACAGCTACATTGTAGTTTCTTTGTGTAACTATTCCAAATGAAAACCAGTGTAAAGAAAAAGGACGTATGGATGTAATGAAAAGGGCTGAAGAAAATAAAAAACACAGGCTGTTGTTCACATTTCAAAAAATTAAAACTCAAACTTATCACAAATCGAATGTCTAGATATATCCCAAACATAGTAGATTATATTTTAAATAATCCTCTAAAATAGGTTTGCAGAAACTGCAGTGTAGGAGGTCAAATAAATTGCAAGATGTTTATTTATGTAACAATTTAGAGACAATATGTCTGTACATTACTTTTTCAATATTTGAACCTAGATTAATATATTTCGTGTAATAAGTTGCCCATGAATCTAAACATGTTCTTACTTTAAGCATGCAAGTCACCCCACTAAAACCCATGGATGTTAAATATTCATCAAAGTGTCTACAGAGACAGGAATTTAAATCTCAGCTGAGCACTAGTGCAAACTCATCAGAAAAGGACATCAGTTTCAAAGCAAAAAGTTTAAAGGATTCTCAGCACCATGGAATTTGGATGCCTACCATACCAAAGGCTTCTTTTTAAGCAGGAGCAGCTCTTACCTTGAGGGTAGTGGTGTTCATCCACACCAGAACTTAACAAACCTTGGTAAAATCTTTCCAACCCTTGTCCACCTATTGGACTAAATGTAGAAAATGCACACACTAGAATTAAGACTAGCGCCACAAAGTATCGAGAAGTACACACTAGGAAAGGGAGATCACTGTGCCTGTGCATAGTCATGACTGGGGATTACGTTATCTAAAAGTCACAGAGACAGGCATGTGGCAGCCTGAGCTGAGCATGAAAAGAAATGCATAGGACAGAGTTAGAGTCCCAACATCACAACACTCCTGTGATTTCATTTGAAAGGTGAGCGATGAGAATTTGATATTCAACTGTGTCCATCAGCCCCTGCATTTGTGATGAATTTGAACCCTTTTGTGGGCAAATGCAAGTTCAATAAATGTGTTGCTTTCATGCATTTGCATGTCTGCACAGTAGCTCTCTAGAGGGAGTTCACTGGTTAACCCCATAGGCATGTGGCAACTCAGGCTGCACGTGAAAGGGGTATGTAGGAAAAAGACACATGGTCCTTCACAAATTTTTTTTTTTTTCCATAAATAAATCACTGCAGTGCCATAATTTCAAGACCAAGGGAAAAAGTGCCAAAAAATACAATGCTGAATTGTGAATTAGGTATTCATGTGTGCTGTAGATCCATTTAAGCCATGTGGGATTTTATTCCTCTCTGTGAAATTATATTGTTTTCTCCAAGAATGTGTGCTAATAGCTGTTGCCCAGTATTTTGAAGAGGCAAAGCATGATATACCCTTGAAAAACATACTTCTGACATGCCAGTCACCATTACATTTCTTGGGCTTAGTGTTCTCCAACCATCCTTCCAATGCCACATTTTATGTAAGGTACACTATTAAATCCAGTTTCTCCTCTCACAGAAACCATTGTCAGTATTCCGACCCTTGTCATGTAGGTATGAAAGGGGTTACAATTTGTAAAGCAGAGGATCATCAGGCCAATTAAATTTTAGTAAAAGAGAGCTATTATCCTGTCAACAAAGCTGATATTGTTATAGCCCATTATGAACAAGATACACATGATAACATCCTGCTATTTTAAATACAGTAATTACAAATAAGTAGAAAAAGAGTTTGCGCACTCCACAAAGCCTATAACACTTTTTAAAAAGTTTCTATTTCCTATCAGGACAAAAGTTTGACCTTAGGAAAGCTGTGGAGGAAAGAGAGGAGAGTTTGGTGAAACTTGGAAAGAGGTCTTCCCTCATCAAAATAACAAATAAAATAATTATGTTATTGCAGTCGTCCTTCATCATCCTGCAGTACCTTTTCTATTTTGTATTAACATGGACTAACATGAAAAGAGTTGAAGCAAGGACCATTCACCCCTCCAAAATGCTGAATAAATACTCCAGCCACCAGGAAATTATCTAAACTTTCATCAAAGACGGATGTGTGCCTGACCCCTGATTTGTTTTTTTCCTTTTCTTATTATTTAAAAAATTGTTCATTACATTTTCATTGTTCACCACAATGTGGTCTTATGAACTCATACTGAAGCAGCTTGTCTGATCACTATCAGTAATCTGCATTTCAAAGCCCCCTGAGTTTTGTTGTATTGATTTTTCTTCACTTTCTTATGCTTTATGGAACAAATTTAATGACATTGAGAAACTGGTGGAAGAAATTTTTGCCATGATATTACAGAAACACTATCATAATACCATAGTGCAAAATAAAACACAGTAATATCTGTAATCATTTTGGTCATCATAGAAAACTGATCTTTTGAAGAAATGATCACAATATTTACTTTTATAAAGATAAAAAAAAGCAATCTGAGTCATCAAAGGAAACTTTTATTGAGTTGAGCTTTTATTGAGTTTTGTGGAGCTCTCAGCAATATCATAGAATCATAGAATCATAGAATTGTCTAGGTTGGAAGACACCCTTGGGATCATTGAGTCCAACCATCTACCCTACTCTACAAAGTTCTCCCCTACACCATATCCCCAACACCACATCTAAACAGCTCTTAAACACATCCAGGGGTGGTGACTCAACCACCTACCCGGGCAGCCTATTCCAATGCCCGACCACTCTTTCTGTGAAAAATTCTTCCCTAATGTTCAGTCTAAATCTACCCTGTTGGAGCTTGAAGCCATTCCCTCTTGTTCTGTCATTAATTACCTGTGAGAAGAGACCAGCACCGACCTCTCTACAGTGTCCTTTCAAATAGTTGTAGAGAGTGATGAGGTCTCCCCTCACCCTCCTCCTCCTCAAACTAAACAGTCCCAGCTCCTTCAACCTCTCTTCATATGATTTGTTTACTAGGCCCTTCACCAGCCTCATTGCCCTCCTCTGGACTCGCTCCAGCACCTCAATATCTCAACTTTCCTCCTTCTCTCCAAACAGACAGAAACATTTCCTTCCTTTTCAGCTAGCCTTCACCTGATGAAGCTAAAAATTTTGAGTAAAATCCAGTTTTGGACATGTTCCTGAAGGTTGGCCTGAATGACGTGCATTTTGTTTTAAAGGCATCAACCTCAAAATAATGGTGTTACTTATACTTTGGAATCACTTTTCAAATGTATCATCCAGCTGATCTCTGTTTCTAACGATTTGCTCTTGCAAGGCTGATAGTTTCAGTAGTCCAGTGGACGGTGGCTGTGAGGAAGACTAATAACCAGACAGGGCAAGGTAGTTCATCACAGGGCCTGGCACTACAAGCAGTTTTTAAGATAGAGACAGGCTTACTGTGTACACAGACAAATTCTTTAGCATTAGTGATGATGTGTTTCAGAAGCCTGAGAGCTGAATCAGACAGGAGGGGAGTTTCTTACTAAAAATGGATGGAAAGGGGTATTTTGATGAATGTGCTTTGTTCCTAAAGGCTACCTTGGTCAGAAAACTCTGACTTTTCTAGCCATGAACTAGACTTTGTAACTGAATTACCCCTCAGATTTCTTTCAATCAGACAAGAAAGCAAGCAGCAAAACAGCTCACGGTGACATTTTAGGTTATGCTTGAAGGAGGAGGCCATTTTTTCTGTTGGGTTCTCAACAGCAACATGACCCATCATCTTCCCCCAACAGCACCCAGCTCCTGAAATAGCTGATAGATTTCCTGCCAGCTGTCATGTGTAATCGTTACACTCAATTAGGCCCAGAGCTACTGAGGAACAGGGCACGCTCAGGCTCTTACAGAAAAAAACCCACTAATTTATTCTTATGCAAGATATAATATTCGACAGAGAAACATGGAAACTCTTCTGTGCAGCTAAAAATTACTGCTATTTTAAGTCCTTCAATTACCCCTCTTTTAACTCCTGCAAGGTCCTATTTTTTTTTCTACAGCCTCTTTTCACTCGTATTCTCATCATCCAAAAAAGTAAAGTCCAGTTATAGCAACAGTTATCATCTTCCCGAAAGCTACGGGGTAGGGGGGAGAAGAACATGGTTTTGTCTGACTACTAGACTCTCCGTTTTGGTGGTTATAAGCTGCTTAAATAAAATTTCCCTTAGGCACTTTAAAGGTACAAAATCATATTTTATAATGTGCTTATTTATCAGATAATAAGTGTTTGTTTTCAGCAAGTGCCAGTGAAATTCACAGAATCACAGAATTTTCGGAGTTGGAAGGGACCTCTAGAGATCATCCAGTCCAACTCCCCTGCTAAAGCAGGATTGCCTAGAGCACATTACTCAGGACTGCATCCAGGCGGGTTTTGAAACTCTCCAGAGAAGGGGACTCCCCAACCTCCCTGGGCAGCCTGTTCCAGTGCTCTGTCACCCGAACTGTAAAGAAGTTTTTTCGTGTGTTGGAACGGAACTTCCTATGTTCCAACTTGCACCCATTGCCCCTCGTCCTGTCACTGGGAACCACCGAGAAGAGTCTGGCTCCATCCTCCTTCAACCCACCCTTTAGATATTTATAAGTAGTAATAAGGTCTCCCCTCAGCCTTCTTTTCTCCAGGCTAAAGAGTCCCAGCTCTCTCAGCCTTTCTTCATAAGGGAGATGCTCCAATCCCTCAATCATCTTGGTTGCCCTTCGCTGGACTCTCTCCAGCAGTTCCCTGTCCCTCTTGAACTGGGGAGCCCAAAACTGGACACAGTATTCCAGTTGTGGCCTCATCAGTGCCGAGTAGAGGGGGAGAATGACCTCCCTCGACCTACTAGACACACTCTTCCCTATGCAGCCCAGGATTCCATTGGCCTTTTTGGCGACAAGGGCACACTGCTGGCTCATTGAAAATTTACTATCTACCAGGACCCCCAAATCCTTCTCCTCAGAGCTAGTTCCCAGCAGGTCCACCCCTAACCTATACTGCTGCCTAGCATTTTTCCTCCCCAGGTGCAGGACCCTGCACTTGCTTATGTTGAACCTCATTAAGTTCCTATCTGCCCAGCTCACCAGCCTGTCCAGGTCCCGCTGGATGGCAGCGCGGCCCTCTGGAGAGTCAGCCACCCCTCCCAGTTTGGTATCATCCGCAAACTTGCTGAGGATACACTCTGTCCCCTCATCCAGGTCATTAATGAATATATTAAACAAAATTGGACCAAGTATCGACCCCTGGGGGACACCACTGGTTACAGGCCTCCAGCTAGACTTCATGCTACTGATCACAACCCTCTGAGTCCTGTCACACAGCCAGCTCTCAATCTACCTCACTGTCACCTCATCTAACCCGCTAAATTCCTCCTACCTCCCATCCTTAACAGTACAGCTTGTATGCTGTCACATACAGCTTCCATGCTGATGTCATACACAGCTTCCCTGAATTAATGATAAATGACAAGAACAGCAAAAGTTGACTTGAATTTCAGGAGTGCTCATTTGTAGAGATTCCATATCATAGTACACTTGGAAGCGTTCTGTCTTCTAGCTCTGATTGCATGAAGTTTGTATTTGATAAATACCTTCACTGAAACATGATCTTTCTGCAAAATCATAGAATCATAGAATGGTTTAGGTTGGAAAGGACCTTGAAGATCATCGAGTTCTAACCCCCCTGCCATAGGCAGAGACACCTCCCATTAGACCAGGTTGCCCAAGGCCCCACCCAACCTGGCCTTGAACACCTTCAGGGACAGGGCCTCAACAACTTCTCTGGGCAACCTGTTCCAGTGCCTCACCACCCTCAAAGTAAAAAACTTCTTCCTAATGTTTCATCTAAACCTGCCCTCTTCCAGTTTAAAGCCATTCCCCCTCGTCCTATCCCTACATGCCCTAGTAAAAAGTCCTTCCCCAGCTCTCCTGTAGGTCCCCTGTAGGTACTGGAAGGCCGCAATAAGATTTCTCTAGAGCCTTCTCTTCTCCAGGCTGAACAGCCCCAACTCTCTCAGCCTCTCCTCATAGGAGAAATGCTCCAGCCCTCAGATCATCCTTGTGGATCTCCTCTGGACACGCTCCAGCAGGTCCATGTCCTTCTTGTGCTGAGGACTCCAGAGCTGGATGCAGTACTCCAGGTGGGGTCTCAGGAGAGTGGAAGAGAGGGGCAGAATCACCTCCTTTGACCTGCTGGCCACACTTCTTCTGATGCAGCCCAGGATACATTTGGCAAAATTAACAATTAATAAATAGTAATTGTTTATCTCTTTTCAACAGTATTATTTTTACTTAGCACTGAGCCTTTGCACTCAAGTTTGTGAAGTATTAACCATAAAAGCGTCACTCTTTTTAGGTTTATTTTAAGTGGTGTTTTCAGAGTCAGTATACTCAAACCTGGTAGGAAAGGATAGATTAGAAAGATCGTTACAGGTTCTAAAGTAGAAACAGTTCTATGCATCTTTTCCTAATTAAATTTGATTTTATATTTCCAATTAATCAAGTGATATTCCTGGGAATATTCATGCCTCTATAGAGGGACCAGGTGTTATGAACAATGAGGTCAAATTACATTTAGAATGGAATAATTTGTTCACTGCTACTGTCAATGAAAGGAATGTCTGTAAAGGTTAAATCAGTTAAAGTGGTCTCAGTCTTGTTATTAAGGCAAATTTCTGATATATGGGCAAAGGAGCATCTCATTAAAAAGACTTAGTCTCATTAAAGACTTCTCATTAAAGACTTTCTTGACTGAAAACCAGGGTCGAAGGAGCAGAAACAAAGCCTAACCAAATGCAACACAAGCTATTCAAGTTGAAAATACTTTGTCTGTACTCAGAAAAGCTGTCTTTTATGTCACACGTTTTTAGCTTCAGCAAATATTTCTTTTTCCTGACAAGACTCTGGTCCAGTCCATGGGCAGAATATATGCATATACAGCCCCCGTTCTTGCCACCCAAACCCTTTCAGATCCCAACTGCACGTGTCCCTGGCTATCCGTGCACCATGAGAGCATATGTGTTTTTACAGGCTTTAAATGGGCTGGATCACGCTATAGCTGCAGCCCAGCTTCAGCACAGCCCACCAACCTCCTTAGCCATTTGAGATGCCAGTGTGGGCTCAAGTGGCCGACAAAGATGTCTGAGCTCAACTGTTGTCCAAATCAGCTAGATCACACTGAGCTTAAGCGTGTCTATACATGCTGTGAGCCCTCTTTTGATATGTCTGTAGGTGTATCTCCCCTCTTCATATCTCACTGGGGGAGGGAGAGGGGCTAAAGAATGAATGACCTTTTGCAATTATTAAACTTACTGCTTTCCCAGGAAGCTGTTTTATAAGGATGCCACATTTCTTTCAGCTTTTAGTGGATACCCCTTATTAGGCATCTTGACTGAAGCTGAGTGACATTTGTAAGTTTACTTTCCATTCTGTATTTCAAGCATGGTGCCAGTTTTGAAAGATTGGATCAGATTGATCCATTCGTGCCCACTTTCAGCAGAACTTCTGGAAACTTCTGGAAATACCAGTGGGCCGTGCCATAAATATACTAGTAACTGAGCAAAGTTTTATTAACAGTTACTAAAGGTGTCAGGATTTAATGCATAATAAAATGACCGTAAAATTGATGCACTTGAGTGCATTTGCAACTGCATTAAAGTTCATTGTGTCCAAATTGCTTTATAAATATTAATTAAAACAAAAAGTCTGCTGATAAAGCAGCACATTATGAGCTCTGGAGAGATGGTATTGTACCATACTGTTATAATTTTAATGTCATTTTAATACAACCTAAACTATATTATACAAATAATATAAAATAATGTAAATTAATATATATAGTATATACATATGTATTAAATAAAGTGTAAAGTATATAATATAATATTAATTCAATATAATTTTGGGATGCAGACTTCCTCAGCAATGTAGCAGCTATTCATCTGTCCATCAGTCCCCCATAATGTCAACCCCTCAAATGTAATTTTGTGGAATTATATATCAAAGACATTTTAAAGTTAAGTTCCCTTATATACCTAACACAGAACGTTGTGAAGGGATATTGTAAATTTAAATCTTTCTGTATGTAATTTGTCAGTAGTCTTTGATACCATGTTTACCTGAAAATTGGGAAAACCGGTTTTTGCATTACAGTTCCAGTTATTTATGATAATTCAGAATTTTGGCAGTTGTAAGATCGATATGAAGTGGAAAAATATGAATTCTTGTACAAATATATATGTAGTAAATTTCCAGGGTAACAATAATTAAGAAACTGGTGTTGTCTTAAAATCCTCTCCACTGTAATTTGGACCCTGCTAATAACATACACAGGAGCAATTGAAGTATAGCTCTTCTGGTTCATCCTAGCACTGCACAACAAGAAAGGTGCATAAGGAGATTCAAGATCTCTCAGATCTCTGTGCTCAAAGATCTAAATTTTATAGAGAAGCTATGAAGAGTCTTATCATATCGTGAATTGGAGAGTACTTCCTGAGCTTAATATTTTCATGTCCCTTGAGCAGATACCACTCCCTAGAAAGCAGAGGCTTTGCATTGCTGTAATTGTGGACCTGCATACCTGTTCTCACCCAGGTACAAGCAAACAAGCTGGTTTGGAAAGAGTACAAGCTGGTACAAGCCAACAAGCAGCTAGACTGGCTCTGTGCCTCAGCAAACCACCACTTCAGATGAGAGCAACAGAGCCTTGCCTGAAAGTTTGTTCATAATGGTGCCAATTATTTTGTAACAGTGTGAAATAAACAAACATGTACATAACCTATAATAATTACATGTATGCAATTATGGAATTAAATATCATGTATCATTTTATGATTAAGGCCATCACACAGAATGTCATGATCTTTAATTTCTGTTTTGTTGTTATTATAAAGTTCTCTTGCTCTGGAAATCGTTTCCACCTCTAAGGAGTTATATATCAAAGCAGAGAAAAAAATGTTTGCAGAGAAGGTTAGAACTGAACATTTTTTTTTATCTCTATAATTGTATCAAAGTTAACACAGATACTAATCAATGTTAACATAGATACTAATAAGCTTAGTTACCGAAAGAATATACTACGCCTGTTTCCCGTATTTTAGACCACACAGAAAAAGCCTCACTGTTTGTCTTTCAGTCTCTGTAGTGTCCACACTAAGTTCCTAAAAGAGCTGCATTTTGCAAATGCCACATTTCACATTTTCAGTCATTCAGTCACCAAAGAGTTGTATTTGACTTGAAATTGTATCTAGATTGAGTTCTCAGCTGTTTTGTTTTTACTATGATTAAATGTTTGGGCTTTACTAAGGTCAAGGCTATTTATTCCCATGTCCAGCCATCACTGCCGATGAAGATGTGTCCAAAAGTCCACCTCTTTCAGTGCCTGAGCTCAAACAGCACGACAGCACACCACCTTCTATGCACCAGTGCTGGCTCCAGCTGGCTTACAGCAAATGCCCTTAAATGTAATAGGTATCTCACTTTTCAACCAAATAGCCCTAACAATGAGCACTGCTAGATGAATATAGTATTTCAGATAACTGCAACTAAATTAACTAGTTATGTTCAACAAGTCTTGGAAGCAAGCTCTGCAGTCACAGGGACCTTGGGTCTCACCTTCAGAAGTAACACCAGCAGCGAAAACCTACTTTTATTTCTCAAAACAGATAAAGCTTTTGTTGTTTGTGTCTTCTTTGACTCAGACTACAGTCTAGTGTAGGTTGTTCTTGAAAGCACTTGTGATAAAAACTCTGGTTTACCTCCAGTTTGAAAATCAGATATTAGCAACATGATACAGGTAAAATGAGGTCTCTATTCTGAGAGGCAAGTATGGGTAAGCACCATTTCTGATGGCTTTTAACTAGTTTCTGCTGACACTGACATCCCATAAATAATGAAACAATCTTAATACAGCCAATATCAGAGCACTATTTGCATGTACAGTCACTACATTTACATTTAGTGATAGCTCTTTCAGTGCACAAACCACTTCCCATTCTCAGACCTCTTTGGACAACTTGCTTTCACACTAGTTTTTCCAGCACTGCAGGGCTCATTCAGCTTCTCCTTTCCTGAAGATTAGGATAAGATGGGATGGGACGGGACGGGATGGGACGGGACGGGACAGGACAGGATAGGATAGGATAGGATAGGGTAGGATAAGATATTTCAATTGGAAGGGACCTACAACAATCATCTGGTCCAACTGCCTGACTACTTCAGAGCTGACCAAAAGTTACAGCATGTTATTAAGACCATTGTCCCATTTCCCACCTCAGCGCTCATAGGCTGTTGGGACTGGCAGCTAGATAAAACATAAATATTTTCATAACCCTTTACCTCTTGTGAAAACAGC
>NW_009649293.1:4753785-4769226 GCF_000708025.1 Charadrius vociferus
GGAATGATGACCTTGTTCCTGACATGGTCTTTCTGCACATTCTCCTCTGTTAATTTAACTTTTAACCACATTGTCAGTCTTTATTTCTAGTTTGCTGTTTTAGATTTAACCAACCAGTTCTGACTTTCTCTCCAAGGCTTCCAAGAGCCTCCAGCTGTTTTTTCTTTTCTCAAATAATTTCTTATGCAATCCTTTCTACCCCCTCTATCAACATTGCCCCATTTGTAGAGTATGGATCACAGATGATCCATAATATATTGAGCAATCTGAGAAAAAAAAAGAGTATTTAAAAATCCCACAATGCATGCATTCCTTTCCCTTGCCTTTCACATGCCGTTGTTCCCCAACCAGGTGAAAACACTTGCAAAATGGGCCCAGGGGGGAGAAACTCAACATGAGCCAGCAATGTGTGCTCACAGCCCAGAAAGCCAACCATATCCTGGGCTGCATCAAAAGAAGTGTGGCCAGCAGGTCAAGAGAGGGGATTCTGCCCCTCTACTCCGCTCTTGTGAGACCCCACCTGGAATATTTAGCATCTAGCTCTGGAGCCCTCAAGTTGTTGGAGTGGGTCCAGAGGAGGGCCACAAAGATGATCAGAGGGCTGGAGCACCTCTCCTACAAAGACAGACTGATGGAGTTGGGGTTGTTCAGCCTGGAGAAGAGAAGACTCTGGGGAGACCTTATTGCAGCCTTCCAGTATCTGAAGGGCGCTTACAAGAAAGCTGGAGAGGGACTTTTTACAAGGGCATGTAGGGATAGGGCAAGGGTAATGGTTTCAAACTGGAGGAGGGTAGATTTAGAATAGATACTAGGAAGAAATTTTTCACTATGAGGGTGGTGAGACACTGGAATAGGTTGCTCAGAGAAGTTGTGGAGGCCCCATCCCTTGAAGTGTTCAAGGCCAGGTTGGGTGGGGCTTTGAGGAACCTGGTCTAGTGGGAGGTGTCCCTGCCCATGGCAGGGGGGTTGGAACTAGATGATCTTTAAGGTCGCTTCCAACCTAAACCATTCTATGATTCTATGATTTTATGGAAATAAAAACTAGGCAAAACTTTGCACATTTGTTGTATGATTGTAATAAAACACATCTGGTCAGCATTACATATCACACAACATATCCATTATTAAATTAATCCTAGGACACATATGGAGGGCTTTGAAATCTATCTAGCTAAACAGCTACATTTTTTTTCCTCCTTTCTGCCCTTTTTTAACTCCTTTTTTTGTTTCATTTTACAATATGTTGCGTGTAGTCACCTCAAACTAAGGAAGCAACGTACTTTTCAATGCTTTTTCAAAGGAAAATCACTGGATACTAAAATACCAATCTGTAGAAAATAATTGCAGTGTTCAGACTTCAAGCCAAAGAGGCAATACAGTTGCCAAATGTTTGCAATACACGGGGCCTCCAATTCAATTTTGCAAATACTTAGTAGAGAGCAAAATTATCTTGACTGGCTGATAGCTTTCTATCTGAGGGAAAGTTTGCTAAGAAAATAGCTTCTTCACAGTGAGTAGAAACGTGATGAAGACTTCAGGGAAAAATGTTGGGCTAGTGAAGTCAAAGAGAAATTGATGAATGTTGTGACATTTACTCATTTTTCTCAAAAATCCTAAATGATACATAAAATAAATTAAGTAGTCACATTTTTTAGAAAATGGGCAGTTGTGTTCTTGCTCTTCAGAACAGATTTGGACATTACTATTTGATAGAAAATTATTTAAGGCTGAGAAAAAGTCTTGGTCCTTGACCCACTACCTAACCATAAAAGTAATAAATATTCTAATCAAGAAGCACTGCTAATTGAGTTATATTTGGATAATCCTGGACTTAAAATATATAGAAAAACTAAGAGAGAAATGGAAACTCCCCATCTTCTGATTTAGATTGAGAAATAAACCAGCAAGAGTGTTGTTTCAATTTCTGGAAGCTTTCCTATGAGATCTTCCTCCCTACATTTCATTGTAATGATAAAAAACATCAAAAGAAAGAATCTACAGCAAGATCCTGCTGTTGCAGAGGTTTTCACACATAAGCTTCACATTATAGATCAACTAACTTGCATAAAATTTGTATCTAAAAGGAGTACATTAACATTTTAATTATCCATAGTTTTAATAAAACAATTTAAATTATTAATTCCATTTCCTTGAAGAATTATAACAACACCTGTAACCACATCAAGAAAATCTTGATTTCACAGCTGTCATATAAGTTTCATAAATGTTTCATTTATAACATTTTGCTTCTTTCCCTCCTTTATTCTGCAACCAACAATAGACAGAGAATGCCATGTGGATTTTTTTCCAAAAAAAAAAGTCTCTAGCTGCAATGCACCATTCAAACATGCTCTGCTGGAGACTGAGATGCCTTTGATGTTATATGACAGTTGATAGAAATGTATTAAAGGAGATGGCATATTTGTCAAAGATAAATTCTAGTTTTCTACAGGCAACTGCCTGTGCTCCACCATTGTGTGACATTTTCCACGAAGAATGCATTAAAAACAGCCCCCCCTTCTTTCGACTCACTAAACTGTTTGGCTTGGATAGATGGATAGGTTCTACTGATTTTTTATTTTATTTTGTTTTATTTTATTTTTAAAATAAGCAAGTCTTGTGAGTGTATCTTCTGTGATTTCTCCTTTATTGCTACCTTAAAAAGCAGAAGCTTTCCTCTCTGCATCTGCAATCCTTCACATCTCTTCTGCAGCGGCTCACTATCTTTTGGACGATCCCTAAATGCTTTGATTACTGCTTCCCTTGTCTATTCATTTCTTAGATAATAGGGTCATCATTTTTAGTCTGAAGATTTGTCTCTCTTACTCAGTATAGTACCTATCCATATATTTACCTCACACACAGATTCGGCTAACTCACCACTGTGATGTCCAAATTTCACTCATTAGTTAGGTTTCCATCAAATTGTTCTGCGCTCTCATATTCATTTTACCATGATATCTTTTAAAAATGTAATAATAACCCAGAATTATTCCTGAAAACTCATCTTTCTGCTCATCTCCAGTGGTTACTAAATATTTTCTTGTTTATGAAGCTCCTCCTTGAAGGCATTTTTACATGCACACTGCAGTGCTATTATGGATACAAGAGCTATCTTCAAACATAATAGCTTAGAAACCAGAATAGCTTGCCATCCCAGAAGAGAGCCCTCTGTGAGTTAATTTATAATGTCATGAAACATCATGGTACTCCAGTCTGCTGTGACAAGGTTGTTTCAGACTATATAAAGACCCCTTTTTAGTAGTGCAGCTATGAACAAAAAAGCTGACATAGCATCACCTTGATAAAACCTGTTAGTCCTTTGTTCTATAGTAGTGCTTAATACATGCCCCTGTAACATCCTTGTATCCAGAAGAACATAGTGTGCTCATGACTGCTGTACAATTATTTAATGTATCAAATTTGTGATTTAATGTATCAAATTTGTGATTAAAAATTGAGCAATCTGAGAAAAAAAAAGAGTATTTAAAAATCCCACAATGCATGCATTCCTTTCCCTTGCCTTTCACATGCCGTTGTTCCCCAACCAGGTGAAAACACTTGCAAAATGGGCCCAGGGGGGAGAAACTCAACATGAGTCAGCAATGTGTGCTCACCTCCCAGAAAGCCAGCCATATCCTGGGCTGCATCAAAAGAAGCGTATATCATTTATATTTATATTTATATTTTTATCAAAAGAAGCGTGTATCATTTAGGATTATAAATTAATGTGACAAATCTGATAAGCATTGCACCCTGAAGAACATCCATCCATATGCAATAGTACTATTTACACAGTTCATCTAGAAGTTTTTATGTGCTTACTGCCATACATTTTCCAGTATAGCAAATACTCTTCCAATATTTTCCCCCTGCATACACACATACGTTTGTAATATTACAATGCCAAACTGCATAGAGGAGATTTGAAAATTGACATAGAGTGGTCAAGAGAATTATCTGAGCTTTTCTGCGTGGAAAAACAAAATCCTCCTCTTCTCCCATGTTATTTCCTATGAGGAAGAGAGGTTGACTTCTAACTCAGTGATTAAGGCTCATTTGATCAGAAGCTCATGTTACCATGACAACACAGAGGGATCAAAGTCAGTCCTGTGAAAGACAACCGAGCTGATGCCAGCCACCTCCTCACAAAAATCTAGCAGAGCCTCAAGCAGTTCTTCACTATCCAAAGCACGTCTGGGCTTTTCCAACATTCCCTTACCCACTGCACAGGCAGGCCGGTTCTTCTAGGCTCCTGAGACTGTGTCCTGAGCAGCACTGAGAGAAAGAAATCTCTGGTGAATGGGAAGGGAGGGCTGCATGATATTTCATCCTTTTCATATGTATACCTTGCATTCATTGCTTTCCCTCTGAACACATTTTTTGTGTGAGTCACTTTCCATTTGTATTTCAAAATGGGTAGTCAGCATACTCACCAACTCCCAGTGACAAACATTTTATAAGAATGTTCTGATTTATAGCTTCTACCTGAGATCCCTGTATCCACTTTTCAAGAATGGTGTAAGATAAGTGTGGATACTGAAATGTAATATATAGAAATGTTTCAGCACGAAAAATGTAACTGCCATCTCATTGTCCTAAAAACAAAGATGGAGATTACAATGGTAGCCTCAAAGTGAAAAATTATCCATTCAAACTTAAAAAGTATTTTCTTAACCTCAGCTTGGAGCTGAAATAAGACCAATTAGATGTGTTCTATAATATAATAAAGTCTCTGCAGCATGGGTTTGTTTAATTAACTAACAAAAAATTAACAACTTACTAAATAAACTACTTAGTATGATATTTCCAGAGATAAAATTTCCAGGTTCATTTGTTGAAATCAATTAATTAATTTAGAGAAAAAAAAATTAGATCACCGATGGGTCTTTTTTTTTTTCCCCTTACGATAAAGATTTATTTTACTTTTATAGGCAACATTATAGACTCTAGATCATCTAATGTAATAATACCTTGCTGCAGCTGTGAGAGTCCAGGCATGGCTAAAGATTATGTAAACTGTTTGTTGGAAGTTTTTACTCTGGAATCCTTATCTCTGAAAAGGATCATAAGTACATTCTGGTAAACTATTCCTACCTTGTTTAGGCAACATCTAAGCTGTGTTCGTTCCCAATAAACTTCCATTGATGACTATGTTAAGAAAAGTGTAATCTTAGAGAAAGCACCTTTGCAGAGACTGACCAGAAGGTGCTGGTGGACAACAAGCTGACCACAACCCAGCAATGCACCTTTATGGTAGTGAAGGCCAACAGCATCTTGGGCTGCATCAGGAAGAGCATCACCAGTAGGTTGAGGGAGGTGATCCTTTCCCTCTTCCCAGCACTGGTGAGACACTTCTGGAGTGCTGGCTCCAGTTCTGGGCTCCCCAGTACAAGAGAGACATGGGGAGAGCCAGGTTCACTGGAGAGACTCCAGTGAAGGGTCACAAAGAGGGGTAAGGTAAGAGCTTGGAGCACCTTTCATATCAGGATAAGGTGAGAGAGCTGGGGCTGCTTAGCCTGCAGAAGAGAAGTCTCAGCAGGATCTTATCAATATGTATAAATACCAATCAGGAGTGGGAGGGGGGCAGTGATGGGCAGCAAAGAGCATAGAAAAAAAGCTGGGCTTCAATCAATGCATTATGCGGCTGGTAGCTCTGGAATCAATAAAGCCTGACTGTTTTACTAACACTTGCAGTTTTCAAGGTAATTTGATAAGCACAATTAAATGTCAGAGATTTAGGCATCAATCACAGTACAGGACTAGATATACCACTTTCTGTGAAGATACTGCTATCTGATCTGAAGTAGAAATGCTCAGGATCTCAGAAAGTCATCTTGAAAAGCTGCTAGGGAACCAGTTCTGACTCCTTTATGAATAGTTGATCTCCAGCTCAACTATCAGTGTAATTTAAACTTGCTAGATTTGAATGAAGTGGAGAATGAGTCATTCCCTTGTGTAAGCAAGTCTTTGTACCCAGGACAAGAATCTTAAAATCAGAGCTTATCTTACAGCTCCGAACTCCACACAACAATTCTGTTCTGCATTTAAATGTTGAAAAGAACAAAAAACTGTTAAAGGACTAGACTATTATAGAAGATAAAGAGAGATAAAAAGCAAGAAATTAACAAACAAAATACAGGAAAGAACAGCAGATAAAAATATAATTTAAAAAAAAGGAAAAAAAATGAAAGGAAAAAATGAAAGGAAATAAAAAAAGACCCACATGGGAAACTTTGAATATCTAGATATTAAAAAAAATATTTATTATGAAAATGCCACCAGCACACCAAAGTCATGAAACAGACAGGAACAAAAGAAGTGATGAAACAATACCATGAAATAATAAGTCACTTCATTAGAAAGAAAATTTGAAGAAGAAAAAAAAAGGTGTGTAAGATTTCATCCCAAGGAGTAAAGTAGCTAGTAGTCTGGAATTTTCTCCATGTTAACATCGGCCGTAGGGATTATTTGTTTGAAGCCCTACTGTAGGATTTAGGTAAGAAGGAGGACAATTTTCACTGGAAGGCATCCAGGAGAAAAACTGTTGCATCACTAAAAAACTGAGAGTATTGGCGCATGATTTTCAAAGCTGTTGAGATACACAAGCTCCCATCAGGGACATTTGTAGACGTTGAACCTCACTGAAACTACTGAAATCCCACTAACTCCACTGAACTAGAAAACCTTAGTTTAAGCAGCTTAATCATTCTCTGCCACATAGACCCCATTCTTACACACACCCCTTATCCTACTACTCCATCACATTTCGTTTGTGCCATGCCAGATGGTGGTACAGACAACAGGTTTAAACTGATCCAGGGGAAAAAAAAAAAAAAAAGGGCGGTTCTAGTGTACCAGCTGTACCAGGACAAGGAAAGAAGTCAGGCAAGAATGGTGGACAACAGTGGTGTCCATCACAGATAGATGATAGGCAGATGGGACACCATCTTCTTTCCGAAGTGGTACTGGGTTACAATGTCCCTTAAACTGCCTTAAAGCAGCCTTGCTGGTTGCAGCTGACACTGCAATAGGCAAAGGTAAAGGACCTAAGTTCCCTTGGGCACAAACTTGAACATAGGAAGTTCCTTCTTAACATGAGGAGGAACTTCTTTACTTTGAGGGTAGTGAAGCCCTGGAACAGGCTGCCCAGAGAGGTTGTGGAATCTTCCACTCTGGGGACACTCAAAACCTGCCTGGATGCTGTCCTGTGCAACCTGTTGTAGGTGAGCCTGCTCTGGCAGGGGGGGTTGGACTAGATGATCTCCAGAAGTCCCTTCCAACCCTGACCATTCTGTGATTCTGTGATGATATATTCAGCTTTCAGGATCCAGAGTGACCTATTAGGAAATGATGACAATGAGCAGGTTTCCAAAGGTGTTTACTGCAATGGTGATGAGCAGCTAGCAAGTGTCTGGTATCCACCGACCCCAGGGTAGATGCCTACAACTTTTCAGCCCCCATTCATTCTGTTGTTCTGCCATTATTATGGGTAAAACAAGATAAGTCAGCTAGCTCCCACACCATAGAGTCCAATGTTCCTCTTCAGTCATGGCGAAGAGTTTACTCCAAAACCATTTCTCTGAAAAGTGTTCTTGTTTTGGAACAGTGTGTTTCAACGATGTTCTATTTCCCTGAAAATATTCTAACAAGTTTTTGTGTGCTACTCTAATTGCAGCTAAAAGACTCAACCACCTGTTATTCTTTCTGCATGTTTGGAATATTTATGTGAGGAATTAATTCAGCTGCTTCTCCTTTAGTGGTTTGGAACCCGGCAGAAGTCCTACATCGTCTCTGAAACACCACCACACAGGACACTAGTGTTCACGTGTATGGCCTCCTGGGCTGCCATGCTTTACAGACCTCGTGCACCATCTGGCTCTTTTCACTTAAATTCTTTAAACTGGGGAAGAAGGACTCTCATAGTCTTGCAAACCAAGGCGCTGGAGGAACTAACCTAAAGCATCTAGTCAGAATAACATGCTGCTCCTTTTTTCCTAAAGGTTCTAGCAATCAGGAAAACGGGAACAATGATGATAATGAATGTATCATTGCTGGTGTCAAAGCTAGTACACAAAAAAATGCATAGGTCAATGTACATGACTCAAACCTGGTATTTTCAGACCTTGAGCAGCACTACGAAATGAATGTCAACATCCAGTTACCTTTAGTTGTGTTTTCAAGGTTTTCTATACAACTGTGACAACACTGCTTCCTCAGTGTCTTGCAGTGTTTTTGTTTGGGGTTTTTTTTTCATTTTATTTTCCCTTTTTCTTAATGACAGGTGGCAATTAGAAGTAAGAGCTAGGAGAGCAGCCAGTACACAATACCACTGTGTCTCTGAACAGACAGAAAAAAGAGAACTGTGTTTGAAAGTAAAAGTGAACACAGGAACAAATGCCTCCCCAGTGATATTTGCCTGCATATTATCAGATCTTCCCCAGTGTATGCACACATGCAGTAAAATCTCATTCGCATCTGTAGAGAAATGAGCCTTATTTTTAGCATGCCAATTTACACACACTGAACAAGGTGAAAGATAGATAGCCACTGTCATGAAGAGTATGATTTAAACAAAACTTTCTTGCCTTTGGAGAATTTTTCCTATTAGACTGTAGACAACTGATAAAACAGGATTTACTCTTAAACATCATTGCATGTTGGGGCAGAGGGAAATGTGGAAATGTATGGAAAGCTTTGTTTCTCTGGGCACATTAGAGATAAATAGCTGGCAGAAGAATCTTTATTCAGATATGTCACTACAGGGAATCCTACATCCAAAAGGATGAGCATCTGTGCTGCTTCTGCACACAACTGCAGTTACAGCTGAGAAAACACTGCATTATTTAGGTCTTATTTGTCATATCACCAAATGCCTCAGGCCTTTTCCTCCCCACATCTTTCCCATTGCCTTTATTAAATCAAGAAGCTTAATTGCTCCTTCTGTTAAGTCTGAAAGACCATTTGTTACTTCCATTCTTTTTATAAATCTGATTCTTTCTGGCTGAAAGTATTATGTTAGCATCCATTAACCATTTTAAGCGTAAGCTGTTTTGTTCAATTCTTTTTCTTTTTTTTTTCTCTTATATAGTAATTGTGGCAAACTGATTAAAACAATTCTCATTAGGCTATTCCAAGAAAGCAATTCAGAAATTACAGCATGCAGGGAAACCCACTACCTGATTTCTTCACGGTAGGGGACCACACTATTCATATGGGCACAATTTGACCTTCTGACAAAAGTGAAACAGGTGTTTCATAGAACTTTCACAAAACAAACCAACTCTTTCTGGCTATGAAAAGTCAGCGCCCATTACAAATCCAGCCATCTGGCACTGTGGTGTTTCAATTACTTCCTTAGCAGTTTGCTGGAAGCAAATGTATTAAATCTCAAAAAAGATGTGATCCAAACTAGAATTTTGCAGAAAGATGTTATAATGAAGGTGACTTTTAAAGACTGTTTCAGCAATGGTGTATATATATGGGTGTGTTCATGTATACATAAGAATATATAAAAATTTTAAATCAGTAAAACTAAGGGTTTTTTTTTTATCTGTCCTTATCATAACGTCTCAAGCACTCAATATCAAGTAAATCTCCTTAGCAATAATAACAGACTCACCATAATTTTAACTCATTGGACGATTGCATACAATTTTTATTATATTTTTCTTTTCTTTTTAATTAAGCATTAACACTTGAAGATGTGTAATACATGTTTGCTTGTGAGTATACCATCCTAACTAACATTCCTTTTAGCACAGTTTCTTAAAACTTGTAAGGTAGCAAAATTGACATGGGGGAGATGACATGACATGTCCCAGCAGTGTATGGAGATTCAAAATAGCAGGAAGATAAACTGGGAATGTAATCTTAGGACCACACTTTCAGTCATTCATTAGTCATGTGTGATTTTTCTGCTGGCTTTTACTATCTCTTGCCTCCCTCTAAAGTCTTCAGTCTTGCACTCAACTTCACTCAGAAAAACATATTCTTTTCTTTTTTGTAAAGTGCATGTTAAACATTTAGAGAAAATGTTTGTTCCACATAGACTGAAAATGTAGACCCGCGTCTGCACAATAGACTACAAGTCATCCCTGACCTGAACAGAGCTGCTTAAGACAGGAGCTGTGCAGGCTTCACCGAAGATTAACATGGACCTGACTGGTTAGGACTGGACAGGAGACACCGTACCCAAAGAATGACCATGGCAGGGCTAACCTAACTCAAAATATCCCTTTAGAAGCTTTTATTAAGAAAGATTTTACATTCTACTGGTATCAAATTTCAAGTTTCTTTCACTTTCAGAAGATGAAAAAATATCTGTCTTCCTCTGGAGCTGAATTATATTTTAGAGTTGGAATTGAGCCCTCCGGGTAGGAAAATTGCAACTGTCTTACTCATTCAATCATATTTTAATGAAAGCCATGACTATTTAATGACATTTAATAGTTTGTATTTAATACCAATCTTTGTCATTTCTGAATTATCTCTCTCTGGATACTGTAAAAGCCAGCATACTTATTATCCACACAATGTTATACCATCTAATATGCTAACTTGGTGACTGTGTACAATCACCAATGAACTATAGTTTTCTTTTTCCTGAAGGACAGGAGATTTCTATTGCCAACACTTACATTAGATACTGCATAGTTGAGAGTAAAACATCAGGAGTAGTTATGAAAGAATACTTTTTTACTGCTAATGTGTGTGCAGATTTTTCCAAGCAGCGAGACAGCAGATGACAATGACTTGCTACTGTTTTGATTGTGTCTCAGTAGGACTTCTAAATGACACAGAAACACAGCACTCTATCTTTCAAAAGAAAAAAAAAAAAAAAAAAAGAGAATTTATAAAATGCAGTGTAAAGCTAGTAGGCTAGGTTTTCCTTATTCCCTCCCCCACAATGATATTTTACTAACCCCCTTATTCTAAATGTTTTTACATATAGCTTTCTCATTTTGTTTTGTTTCATTGTAAGCTCTCAGGGACAGAGACAATTCACCACTGTGCTCCACAGGATCCCAAGCACACTCTTCACACATAACCAACAGCACCATGGCAGCTGTCTGCCTGTCCTATAATGGACATTGGTAATTGGTATGTCCTGTTGCATTGTGATTATCTTGTTCTGCAAACTTTCACTCGTACATTTTAAAAGCAAGCTTGCACTGAAAACCTAGATCTGGGTGAGTGTATTTCTGTGAGTCCAATGTATTTCTACACCACTGAATCTCAAGAACATATGTGAAAATCCTAAGCTTTTTTTAAAATTTAATTTATAACTGGATATGGGAGTTCAATTTCAAAATGTGTATTTCCTCGGTATAGATTCAATGAGTCTCTCTGTTGCTATCATACTGAGTGACAGAGAGCTACTTGTAATGATTGGCAAAAGACACCTATAATACCATTTGAAAGTTGTCTAGTTGATAATTCTTTCATTGAAATCAGCTTACATAGTTGTAGAGAAAAAGAGAATGGTAGTAACATAAAGGAGACAGTGTATCCAAAAATTAATGTTTATTATGGATGTGGATGAACTAGAAGGAAAGGGCACTCAAGAGGGACTGTAGCAATAATGATACAGAGTAATGTCTGCTTAGTCTGGGCTCAGATTCAGCACTCTTGACTGTGAAAACATGCAGGGGTAAATGCAGAACACTTTGCCTTAACACCGGTATGACCTTTGCCAAGACATCTCCTGTAGCAATTAAAGTTCTCATTTATTAACAATGTAAAACACAGGCTGGTTTCTCTTCCGAAGTAAGGGCTTGTGCACACAAAAGTGCAGCAGCCTGATAGCTCATAGCAGAAGACAGTGTGGCAGGCAGAATGAACACTAACAGAAAACATAGAGAAAAGCACAGGATTCCAACAGGAAAGTCAATCTGGTATCAAAACATACTTTCTGCTCAAGATTCAGAAAATCTTGAGAAATAGATGACTTTCATTCAGGTTTTTACAGTTGAAAATGTTCAAAATCTCATTTGCCATTTTTATATTCAAGTAATGTAGGAGAGGCACTTAGAGACTGAGAACAATGCAAGAGCTCCACATCCTATTAATAATCACTGAAAGTTGTCTTGTGTGTCCCGAACACATAGAGTTTAAATCACAGAATCACAGAATGGTCGGGGTTGGAAGGGACCTCTGGAGATCATCTAGTCCAGCCCCCCTGCCAGAGCAGGGTCACCTACAACAGGTTGCACAGGACGGCGTCCAGGAGGGTTTTGAGTGTCTCCAGAGTGGGAGACTCCACAACCTCTCGGGGCAGCCTGTTCCAGTGCTCCACTACCCTCAAAGGAAAGAAGTTCCTCCTCATGTTAAGATGGAACTTCCTATGTTCAAGCTTGTGCCCATTACCCCTCGTCCTATCACTGGGCACCACTGAGAAAAGACTGCTCCCATCCCCCTGGCACCCTCCCTTTAAGTATTTGTAAGCATTAATAAGATCCCCCCTCAATCTTCTTTTCTCTAGACTAAAGAGACCCAAGTCTCTCAGCCTTTCCTCATATGAGAGATGTTCTAATCCCCTAATCATATTTGTAGCCCTTTGCTGGACTCTCTCCAGCAGATTCCTGTCCTTCTTGAACTGGGGAGCCCAGAACTGGACACAGTACTCCAGTCAATGCTGATAACTCCTGACAGGCCATTGCACAGCCACTTCTCATATCCTTCCACCAAACAAGACAGTATTGGCAGGCATTCCACACTTGGTGTCACAAGGGATGTGCTGTTTTTCCTATACTTAACTAGTTTGCTTTGTTAAATCCGTCTCGAGGCTACTTTTCAAATTTTTAAAGGAAGAAGGCCACTAGATTTCTTCATTTCTGAAGTATTTAACTATTTTACTGTCAAGGTATAAAACAGTTTCTTGTAGTTGGAACCAATAATTGAGTTCAAATTCTCATTATTCCATGTAGGGAATTTAAATTTTCTTACAAAGATCAAAACTAGCAGTTATTGCTAAGCAAGCTATTGTAATGCATTGCAAACATCTGTGTTGACAGGGTTAAGCATCAATAATTTTTTAGGCATACATGGATAACAGCATTGAGATTTGAGGGTTCCTTCACTCTGCCTCTCTCTCTCTACTACAATGAGAGAGGAGACGTATCAGACACTGGAGCGGGGCTGCTTTACAAGCGCTTTCATTTCACCTCTACGATATTCCAGCTAGATTGAGACTGCAGAGTGGGGAGCTTGCTGAAAACCTACATTGTGCTCAGAGGTCCTACATGTTTTCCAGTCACCCTGCTGACTTCTAGCCTGGCTAGTGCCCAGGGTCATAACATGTAGATTTTGCTCAGAAAGAATCAAGGTAGGCCATCAGCTTGTTACCTGGGTTATAAGAAACTTACATCTGTTTGTGTGAAACCATTCCAAAAGAGGTTTAAAGCTCCTCCAAACCACCTGAGGGTAAATGATGCGGATCAGAGATGGCTCAGTGTGAAAATAGGCTGAAGACCCAGGTTTACTTCAGTGTATTTATTTCAGTGCACCTTTGTGACCCTATTTTTATCTTCTTTTCTTCTCACCAAGCATGCACACTGCTGTCTTTCCAAGCAATTTACTTAGTCCTTGTGCTTTGCACACTTATTAATCTCTGTAGGATGCCTGTCTTTTGACATTCTTCTAGTTTCACTTCAAAACCTCAGCTTATTAAACTGCATATGTTCTCCCCTCTGTAAGATTTGGCAGCACAATGCATTTGTTTCTTTCTCTCTTCCATCAACTCTGTTATTTTTTCTCAGTTGAAAAATGCTAATAATGCTTAATCATCCAGGCAATACTGAGCTTTCCCATCTCGATGCCATTTTCGAGCATAGCAACTACTGAAATAACCCATAATTGTACTGGAACTAGTTTATAAGATCTGTTGGGTTTGGGGTTTTTTTCCAGGCTATTCTCTTTCTGTAAGTTATGTGACTGAAAACTACTCACAGACAGAATCATTAAAATCATTGACTCTGTAAGAAATGCAAGTGACAAACACTGAGCTAGCCCCCCAAGTCTCTGCTTCTGCCTTCTTTCACTTTCAGTTTGCTTATGCATTTTTCACAACAGAAGGCCAAATTTTGAGATCCTTATGAAGAAGAGACCACAGGATTGTATCTCATCCTGTGTACAGTCTCCATTTTCGTGTGTTTCATCTGTAGCATTGCCAGTTTTGCTCTTTGGGAAAAGTTATTTGAGCTGATACTCTGAAAAAACTTGCGCAGCCTGTGCCTTCTTTCCACAGAGCCCAGGCTTTGCAGTATCAACTTCACTTTATTCCTGAAGCTGCATTTGGTTCTTGAGTAATTAAAAGCAGGTTATATGACTAGAAGATTTCTAACACCATGTCCAATCACCTGGTATTATATATGACAATGTATAAAAACACTTTCATAAGTTGCTGCCAAAGAGTGTAATGAACGGCTGTTGTCTTTGTATTCTTGTGACACACAGCAGTAAGGTTGAACTAAGGAGTCTGTAAAGAAAAGGTGGATACATGGGTCTTTCTAGTGGACATATTACCCAGAGGCAGAAAAGATTCTGCTTTTGATCAGGAAAAAGTCTTTTATAATTACTTTTCTTTTTCAGTTTTAGTATTTGAGATACTGAGGTCAGAAAACAGAGCCATCAGTGCCCATCAAACTAAACTAAAATACACAACAGAACAGAGATTCTGTGAAGAATGAAGACCATATCAAAAATAATTACAGCCACACAAAGATTTTCCTATAACCTTCTGTACAGCAGAGATTAGATCGACAATATCCTCTACCCTGCTGCTTCCCCACATCTTCACCAGATGATGGTCTTGTGATATCTGGAGATGGCCAACATAAGCTGGGTTTGTGGCGTGCATAAACAAGGTAAACAGATAATTTTGTGGAAGATGGAATAACAGACTGACAGAGGTCTGTGCAAAAATTTACAGAACTAAGGTTTTAAAGAAGAGCCAGGAAACAATTCGATGGAAACAATTGACAAACAACAGCTTATGGAGTAAGCATAACTAAATGGAACCCACTTTGTCTTTTGTAAACACCTCGTGAGTGAAAACACAGCTCCTGTGTTACTGAAGTGTTTAATTTATTTATATAATACATCTGAAAAGGCAATTCTCTCTCCATTAAGATCCATTAAATCTGAAAAATATATTTTAGCTACTCAAAATGTTGACTTTATTCAGCAAGCATAAATACCTGTTTGATAGTTAACTTCACCTTGGTTTAATTCTATCTGCAACAAAGGTTCTGTTAACAATAATTTTCCATTTAATAATGTGTTTCCCCACAGGATCTCTAATTAAAGCTTGTACATATGTTTTCTCCTACTGAGTAAACTGCAGTATGGATAGCTACTCTTGCCACACAGCTACATCTAAAAAAGATGCCAAAACCCAGTGTATTTTGCAAAACAACAAGCTCTGTCCATGTAGCAGCT
>NW_009649293.1:4769277-4779320 GCF_000708025.1 Charadrius vociferus
GTAACAGAGATGACACTAAGCCATTTAGAGAGGAAAGATGAGTAACTGGGAGAGAAGGTACCCTTTGGGTGCAGTAATTTGTTAGTTTTAAATTATTTTTGTTTCTAGAGATCTGTGGACTTTTGCTAGATACATGGAATACATTAAATGGGAAGAGTTGGGTTCCAGGTTTCAGCAGTTTCCATTGTCAGCTTCATGAAGGAAAATTTGTGAACAACATAGGTTTCGTTTTACTTAACCTTTACATCTACTATACTTGGGAAATATCCAAGGCCAAATTGCGCAGCAGCACAGATTAGCTCTTGTGACAACCATAGCCTGTATCCAACTGTTTGTGGATGCAAATATATCCAACAGAATAACTATACAAGTTGCTGGTGGTTGTTCCTCTTCATTGACAGGGACCATGTGAATTAAGGATTTTGCTGAAGACCAAAGTGTGCCTAATCTTTACACACAAATAGAACAGTACTTTTATAGTACTCTGATACACACAATTCTTGAAAGTAGGAGCAAAGAAATTGCTCTGACCCTGCCCTTGAATTACAGCCTAAGGGATCTAAGCTACACTTCTCCAATGGGATACTCAATTGGGAGGGATGAACCTAAAGCCTGGGAGGTTCTTGCACTCTCTCTGAATGGGACAAAAATATTGATACAGCACCAGTTCATCCATTAACCTGTAAAAGCCTATTCCTGGTTGCTGAAGATATTGTGAAGTTCTTTTCTAAATAAAAGTAAAGGATTCTTTAGTTAGGTTTGACAGCTAAGAAAAGCATATAATATAAAAGCACTGAATCTCTTTTCCACAACTCAGGGGGTTCTGGTACAGTGGGAACGGTTTTGAATACAAATGTGCAATAAACTACCAATTATGAAAAGAATCCAATTAGCTTGTTCTTGAACACTGAATATTTGCCTTGCATAAATATTCTTTATTATGCACTTGAAGAATGGGGAAAAGGTAATTGTGGAGATCACAGGAGGGAGGATTTTTTTCTTACTTTCAAAAGCAAAAACAAAGCCAAAAAGCTTTGGGGTAGGATTGGCTCAATGTGATGGCAAAAAAAAGAAAAAAAAAAAAAAAAAAGTGGAAATATAACAGTAAGACAATGCTATAGTTAAAAATGTTGGCAAGAACTACAAACCAAACCAATGTTACAGTACAAACACACTTTCCAGTGACTGTATATTCCATTTTTCACATCAGAAAAGGTCCCCTGGTGTGAAGTTAGGTTTAGGATTAAGTTGATACTGGAATCCATATTACTGCTGCTTCTTGGTGGACCTGAAGATTCAGGAACAGAGCTGGTCTCGTTATTCACATGTTGAATTTAATGTTTTTCAGCCAGGTGTGTTCCTTGTTAGATGAAAACCACAGCATTACGAAAAGCTACTTTGAATATTCCCTTTTAGTGATGTATGGGTTTGTACACACACTTTATAAAGCTTTTTCTCTTATAGTTTACCTGCAATATTCCTGTTCTCATGACAGTTTCTTGTCTTTTAACTCCCACTTGTTTTTTAATACGATGCATCGAATGGCTTTCTATCAACACTGCCTATTGTTTTCATCTCTCTTCTATTTTCGTTTGTTTGAGAGGTTTGAAAATGCAGCATGCCTTAATCTTCATTTTGAAATCTACTGTAGGGAATTGGAGTAACTTGTGACTACTTTGTGGAAATAAGGGAGCAAAAGTAAGCACTCACATATTTTATTTGCATGCCTGGACCACCAATACTATTGTATTGTGTGCTGCTAGAAAGCTATGACATAGTTGACATTCCTGAAACTTGCTGGGATGAATCCCATGACTGTAATGTGGCTATCGATGGGTACAGGATGTTCAGAAGGGATAGGCGAGGAAGGAGGGGCAGAGGCGTTGCCCTCTACATCAAGAAATGTATAGAGTGTGAAGAGCTGTTGTTGAAGAACAGCCACAAGAAGGTTGAAAGCCTATGGGTAAGAATTAAAGACCGAGGCAACAAAGGAAACATTGTGGTTGGTGTCTATGACAGGCCGCCAGATCAAGGGGAGCCTGTTGATGAAGCCTTCCTACTGCAGCTACAGGAGGCATCGCGCTCACAGGCTCTCATCCTGCTGGTGGACTTCAACCACTCCAACACACACTGGAAAAGTACACAGTGGGCTGCAGGCAATCCAGGAGACTCCTGGAATGCGTCAAAGGTAACTTCTTAAACCAGGTAATAGACAGCCCCACCAGAGGGGATGTGATACTGGACCTGATTGTCACTAATGCAAGTTAGCTCATGGTTGACATCAAGATTGGAGGCAGCCTGGGCAGCAATGATCATCCACTGGTGGAGTTCACAGCCCTGACAGATATGGGTTAAGCAAGGAGTAAAGTCAGGAACCTGAATTTTAGGAAAGCAAAATTCCAGCTCTTCAAGGAGTTACTCAATAGGAGTGCCTGGGAAACTGTTTTCAGGGGCAAGGGAGCAGAACAGAGCTGGCAGATCTTTAAGGACGCTTTCCACAAAGCACAAGAACTCTCAATCCCTAGGTGTAAGAAATCAGGAAAGGAAGGCAAGACACCAGCATGGCTGAGTCAAGACCTGCTGGTCAAATTAAAGGGCAAGAAGGAAATGCACAAGCGGTGGAAGCAGCGAAAGGTATCCTGGAAAGATCCTGCCCAGTTGTGTAGGGATGGGGTCAGGAAGGCCAAGGCACAGCTGGACCTGAAGTTGGCAAGGAACACAAAGAATAGTAAGAAGGGCTTCTACAGATATGTCGGCCAGAAAAGGAATGTCAAAAGAAGCATAACCCCCTAATGAGCAAGACTGGCAAACTGGTAGCAACAGACAAGGAGAAGGCTGAGGAACTTTTTTGCCTCAGTCTTCATTGGCAACCTGTCTTCCCACACCTCTGAAGTGGATGGTCTGCAAGACAGGGACAGGTGCTTATAAGAAAGATGGGGAGAAACTTTTTAGCAGGGCCTGTTGCAATAGGACAAGGGCTAATGGTTTTAAACTAAAAGAGGATAGATATAGACTAGATATAAGGAAGAAATTTTTTACAATGAGGGTGGTGAAACACCGGCACAGGTTGCCCAGAGAGGTGGTAGATGCCCCATCCCTGGAACCGTTCAAAGCCAGATGGAACAGGGCTCTGAGCAACCTGATCTACTTGAAGATGTCCCTGCTCATTGCTAGATGACCTCTAAAGGTCCCTTCCAACCCAAACTATTCTATGATTCTATTGTAACTGTCCACCCTCATGCTTACTTCATCAGAGAAATATAGACCATTTACCTTACTTACCAGGGCTACTGGGCCAGCAACCACTGAAAACTCAATAGTGTTTGCACAAATAGGAGAAAAGTCACTTAATAACTTAACAAAAAAAAAATCTTTTAACATCTATCTTCAATGGGAGAAAAGGGATATGCCATTTAACCCAGCTTTAAATGCCCCTCTATTTTTTTCTCTAAGTAAGTGAAGCCTCAAATTTCTACCACCTGCATTTTCAGGAATATTTCTATGCTAAAACAATCTGGTTTTGGCCTCCAGAGGGACTGGTTAAGCTCGCTAAATTCTTTTAAGACTTAATTAAGTTAGCATTAGAAACTGCATAAAATAGTGTGGTTACTTAATTTCTTTAAAATATTCATAACAAGGAGCTGATAGTTTTGAAGTTTTTGATTTAACAGTTATAAATGTAGTATATGAGCCAAACTTTCAAAATGAGCTCTAAAATTAGTGGCAGCAAATCTTAATGTCTGCCTGTGTCTCTTTTCCACACCATAGGAGACCACCAACATGGTAAGAGCGCCACGTCAGACACTGCTCTACACCTGGATAAATCCATTTAGCTCCAAATGATTCATTGTGGTGCATGTTAAGGCCACTTTTGACCTATGAAGTGGAGGAATGACATAGAAGCATGCTCTGCTGTTAAAAGCAAGCTGTATCCGCAAGGAACAGACTCCCTTTCCTTGTACCTTGCCATCCCTACATGCAAATTAGGATGGTCACTTCTAATAGTCTACACAGCCTGCAAAGCTGCAACTCCATGCTGTTGGTGTCTCTATATCCTGCAGGATTACGTGAGAGAAGACCAGATATGCAGATGGAAGTATCTTTTATATTATTCTGTAGGTGAAATAATAAATGCAGAGGGATGGGCTTCCTGATTAGGGGTTAAGTTAGTGGCTAGCACAATGGCAGTGCAAAGTGGATGAACTGATAATAACAGCCATGAAAGTGATGAGAGAGCAATATAGGAAAAGAATGGCAAAAGAAAAAGAAATTGTCAAAGTCAATGTGTGTTTTCCCTTACATTGAAACAACTATTTTGTTAGATGCACAACTTCTAGCTCTTCCAAAATAATTTCCTCAAAATCTAGAGTACCTAAAGTATGTTCTTTCATAGCCAAAAGTGTTGCAACTTGATTAAATAATTAGAATAATGTTTCCAAATTCATTAATTTCTTAAATACTTTGTAGTAATGAAATATACAAGGAAGGCAGCACAGGAGTAGAGAGCAGTGCCAATAGGATGATAAGCATCATAAAGGAAGTAAGTTTTAAACTCAAATAAATATTTTCCTGAAGAGAGTAAAGAATTGTTCGAGCAGCCTGACAACTGAAGCAGCAAGGGTTTTGGCAAGCAAGGAACCATACTCTCATCTCTTTATCCTGGCTTCTATGTACTTGGTCGCTGTGCTGATTTTTTTCAGCACATTTTATCACAGCAATTAAAGTCTACAAAGGGAGACTGGTAAAGAACAGTTCTCTGCTGACTTTCTGTGCTCACATCAAGGCCAGCATTCAGTGTGAAGGGAGCACATAGGCAGCACCTAGAAGTGTCGTGCCCAGCCACTAGGCAGTATAGTTAGATGCTGAACTTCCCCTTATATTGTATAAGAGGCAGTTAGGTATTCGGGATACCAGTGCTTTATACCACCAAACCACACCCATAGGAAATGTCAAAAGTAAGCCAGTTTCTGCTTAAGTTTCTCACCTCATTGTTCAGGCAGGCACTTGCAAAACTAGAGCTTAAAGCTAGAGTCTGGATCAACAAGTCGAGATGCCACATTCTCACACAGATAATGCATATCTTTTACCTTGGACAGTATCAGTGAGAAAACAGAAATAATTCAGAGACTCTCTGGCCTCAGCCAAGTGACCTTACTTCTCAGGTTAAAAGAATCAGGCAAAGAAAGATGCCAAACCAGTTAGCTCAGTCTGAAGCAGGCCTACTGAGGAGGCTCTAGAGGTTCAACAGATCCAATAACACAGCTGTAGATACCCTGGAAACTCTCTGCACAAAGCTTTAGGCACTCATGACTCTGTAAGCACCAGTCAGGTATTTCCTTCCTTTATTTTTCTGAACATGTGCTCTTAAATTCAATTTCCACAAGCTAACTGGTTTATTTAATGCCTTCCTAAGATCAGTTAAAGGATTTGGCCCACTGTGTTTCCTTGGAAATAAAACTGTCAGAAATATTAGATGTAAATGGTTTCTGTCATCTTTGGCATATTATTTATTAAGAAGGTTCATGAGGCTAAAAACGAAAGAGTTCACTTGCATTTTAAATACTTTAGGTTTCACCTATATGAGTTTCCTATTATTGTTCTGTACACAGCTTATTTTGCTCCTCCAGCCATCTCCCTGTATATCTTTATTTTTCTGTTAAAACTGTGAAATTTGTGGTTGTTTGGTACAGATTCAAGAAGTGTCACAATACACGTGTTATCTAAAAAGGTAATGCTATATAATCTCGACCATTTTTACCTAATGGCATTTTGCAATGTCAGGAGAGTGTCTGACCTCTGAAGTTATTCTGAAGTACAAAGTCGGATGTTCAAAAATAAAAATAGTTCATCTAATATTCAGTCTATTGTCTGTCTATCGACCAGAGAAAAATATACTGGCAGGATTTCTGTGTAGTACAAAATAAAAAAGCTTAGTATTGTTTAGATTACAGAGGAGACATACAGGGAAGCAATGATAAAGTTGTACAGAATAAGCAGTAGAACCAGAAAGGTAAGTCAGAGCTTTCTTCACTTAATAGAGGACTAGGAAAAAAATTGAAGTACATAGGTGGATACATTTTTGTGCACTGTGCAGTTTAGTTAAACATGAGAAAATTAGACACATAGAGGCAAAATAGGAAGGTGAAATTGCGTAGAGTTCATGGGTTTGATTCAACTTTTCACTGAAAGTGATTAAAAATCTCTGAGTTTAAGAGTTATTTGTCAAGTTTTGAAACCCTGTCTCCCTTCGTCTGTTCTTAATTCTTCTCCTGTGTCAGAAAGCAAGCAAACCCTCTTGTCAGCAAGATTTCATATAACTGGACATCTGGAGAAGACTTTTGTATCTTCTGCTGAGATCTTTAGTGTGGGCCTCTGTCATGGATGGAATAACACAGATCGGTCTGACTTAAAACATGATTCCTATTTTCCTAAAAGTGCACCCTTTATTGTAATTAACAAAGAAAAAAAAAACAGATATAAGCCTAAGTACGTCTTTTATCTACATTTTTACTTCACAACACTTCAACACACTTCAACATAGGATGTTCCACTTGTCACCCACCAAACAATTCCTATCAGAATACAAACTGTCACTAGACAGGACTAGTTTAAGGAGACTAAGAACTACACAGTGCTTGCCCTTACACTGGAGAAGATTACAGCAGTAACGTAAGTGGGGTATCGCTTTAAAAAGGCAGCCAAGAAAATACTCAGTTCCCATTCATTGTCTAGGCATCTTTTCACCATACAGATTGATGCAATCTCTGTCTCCAAGGAGCTGACCAAACTTTAAAAGATTGTGTTCCATTAAACACAATTGCAGAACTCCTTGGAATGTCCATATAGCAGGGTTGGATTCATTTCTCACTGAAAGGCAATTATGAGAGGGAAAGGAAAATCTTCCATGTTGAAGGAACTCTGACATCTGTTGAAACACGTCTCCAAAATTCCTTTCCTACTTCTGTCACCAGGATATTCAGGTTTCTTCAGAGTACCCTACGCAAGACCTCCAGTTTCTGTGTTAAGGCTAAATCCTCTTGAAATGTATCACTCTCATTCAACTTCCTTTTAGTGGTTTTTAGGGGTGGATTTCAAAACTTAAATCTTTAAAGGTTTAAGTTTGTCCAAAATACAGTTGATATACCTAGTACCTACTGAATAAAAAAATTATCATATAGAAGACTTTCCCTGCTAAAATGAAATACTACATTACAGATTAATGTTATCCTTTCTTTACGCACAATCTCTGAAATCTGGGGAGAGGACAGAAGCCCACGGAAGCAGCCTTAGGACTAGCAACTTCAAAACAAAGACTTTACTTTCAGCTAAGATGCATACTGAGTATAATTGTTATTACTAACATACATTTCACCTTTTCATATTTACAGTTATATTTTTTTAAGCAGAACTGAATTACGTGCCATACTGTAACTTAAATACCCCTCACATAATGAGACATTCTGTTCCTGGCAGTTTTCTTACTTGATTGCAATTAGCCCAGTCAAGGGATTGTAAACAGGAGTGCTTTTAACAACAGAAGGAGGCTTTTCATAAAACACCCCCTGAGAAGTTAGTAATGTGCAATTACACACAGAGAAAAATGTAATTTATTTGGAACAAATATGTGAGGTGTAAGATTAATCCTGTCAAAAGAACGATGAAGATTGTCAACTAAATTGCACCTTTCTGGGTGCCGCTACCTTGAGACTGATATTTTACATACAAAAACCCTACACTGCTGCTCAGATGACAAGAACTGAAGAATCAAGAGTGCTGTAATTACAGTCCTCAAAACTGAGAGTGTTCCTGAAACCTGACACTTAAATTTGAAAGACCTGGGAAGATTCATGGACTTTGGGCCTTTACCAGAAGCAGACATGCAAATACACAGTACTATAGAAAGAGATTGAACAGGGGTATCAGTGCAGTAACTGCCTTTAAATTATTTCTATAAAATAGAAGTAACAAAATTATGAAGTTCAAACTTACTTCTATATGCATAAATAAAGAGGGGCAAGAAACCTTTTCAGATGCTGCAGCTGAGTCATCTATGTTTTAAATATTATTGTAGTCTCTGTCACACTTTGGACAGTGCAAATTTGTGCTCTCCCAAATCGTTCCCAGGCATGGTTTTTGAGATAGGAGAGGTCACAAACAATTGCCAGTCAACCACCCCAGTTTGCAGGGTTAAGAAGCTTAATTAATAGCATAGATTAATTGCCAGTCATTCAATGCCAATTGGTGTTAGAACCAGAAAACAGTTGTACACCTACTTAATTTACTAGTGTAGGCACTGGCTGACAGACTTAGGGAAGGCCCTGAGGATGATCTTCATTTACACCAAGTGGCAAGCCCAGAATGGGGATTCAAGATGTGACATATTTTAGGGTTCAAATCAATGAATGTCTAAATCCTATCCTCTCCTTCATTTACCTCCCTGCCACAGCACTGCGCAAGGGGGATGAGGCACAGGGGCTGTGGTCAGCCCTTGGAGCTGGGCCTGTCTGGCATGGGGCAGCCCCGGCCTCTCCTCGCAGAGGCCGCCCTGCAATAACAACAACCCTCCCTTACTGTGCCCTCCTCGTACAGGGTTAGGGGGTCCCCGGACCCAGTCAGACCAAGAATAAGTAATCGTATAAAAATCATCTCAGCTACCAAACGATTGAGCACATGCAGATTTTTACATACTTTTATTTTTTTACTTTTTTAATTTTACTTTTCTGAGATGATAGACTAAAAGATTCTGGAAATGCAGCTCATATACCTAGTTTTTTGCAGTTATCTGATGGTTACAAGGGAAGGTTCAGCCGACTTATTCACCACCATTTTGGGGAAAATGAAGCAGTTCTTGTCATCACAGGAGGTGTTACTCAGGGTAAGAGGGACTCCTTTCCACCACCTTCTGCTCAGACTTTCTAGTGATAGCATCGGATACGACAGGCCTGAAATACCAGCATAACCCATTCGTGTACAGTGTTTGATTTTAAAGGCTGATTTTCCTACCGCTTTCTCATAGTACAGCAAATCCTTCCCGAGTTATTGAATTATTATTAATAATACCATTAGTCATAGAAATCTCCCGGGGAAGCTGCCACTGTTTGAGCAAACAATGAATAAACATTAGCGTGTCTTATTGTGCATTTTCAGGGTTTCCAACCAGCCCGGGGAACTGTGAGCTATTAGCAGAAAATACAAAGTTTGAGTCAGTCAGAAAGGTTGCCTTTAATCCTTGTAAAAACATCACTGTGCAATACCATGCATTTGTAATGTTCGTAATGAGAGAAAAGAGGATAAGTCGGTGTGTTGTTAACATTAAATGGAAAAGCAGAATGCATGTTTGTTTTAAATGCAATGAAAAAGCATTGCATCTCAGATTTCTTTATTAAAATATTCCAATACTGTACAGAGATAAAAATTTAAGCTGAAATAAAGCCTGATTTATTTCATTTTTTCAATGAAACTTAAGCTGGTGGTAGAAATAAAGCTATGGGAAAAAATTAGTTAATATTTGACAAATGTTTTCAGAGAAATGGGAAAAGTATTCAGAATTATCTGTACATACAAATAAATACTCCATTTAAAAATAACTTATTGAGAGAGAAGAAAAAGAAACGAGAATGGTACTTCAGGCTCTTCTATTACATTATGTTTTAAATTGATCCATAAAACAGGAAAATGTGAACAAGAGAAATTTGGAAGCTTGTTTTTTTTACCAAAACATCTGTTTTTAAAAGGATATCTTGAAACAGCAGGATATAGCACATATTGATCATCAGACTTAAACTTAACTTTATAACCCAGCAAATATAACTTTGCCATTTGCTAATAAAGGCCCATATCTTTGTAGTGACTTGATGCCTCAAGGCGTCAGGGCTTGTTTCGGCTGGTCTCGGCCTAAGAACATTTAGTTTGTTTAGCAGCGATAGCAATTTTCTATCAGTCAAGTAACTCTTGCCTAAATTTGTACTAGCTCAGGTTTAATCGACAGCAATAAGAAGCAGTGACTGGAACCGTGACTCTAGAATAAAACATGGTGGGAAAGA
>NW_009649293.1:4779352-4806196 GCF_000708025.1 Charadrius vociferus
GAAAGAGTGCAGACACATGTGATGGCAGGAGGTCCCAGACTGCAAACTCAAATCACAGTGGTCATACCACAGTCACTACAGGAGCTCAGTCTTGTGAATCAGTTACAACTGGTTTCAGAGATAACAAGCAGAATAGAAAACAGATTAACTGGGAACCAATGAAAAGAGAGAGCATGTCAGGTGTCAGTCTTAAAGAAAAAAAAATCAAACAAGCAGACTAGAGACTAAGAAGAAAGAAAAAATGAGACACAAGCATCACATTTATCCTGTGAAGATGCCAGGATGCTGTCAGCTCTTTGTAAAACATCCCTGCTGGTCTTCTTGGGGAAGTCTGAAACATCAGCTTTAGGACATCATCAGAACATCATTGGAAGGTCAAGCATACCTTCAGCCAAAGAGAAGGTGGAGATGCTAGGAAGTTCTGGAATAACATTTTAATATTACTAATGAGACCTTTCTGGGTTAATTTGGACTATGAGTGTTAGTATCATTGCAACTGGACTCATGATAACTTTTTGTTCTGTTTTGGTTACACTGTTAAAGTTACACTAACAGTAACTTCTCAACTCCATAAACAAGGTTTGTTCCCTTTTGTCCACACCAAGATTTTGAGGGTAGTGGTATCAAGACAGACTTTGATAGCGACTATAAAGAATTGTTGAGAGCTGGTTTTGTAAAGTTACAGGGACTGTGAAATTGACAGAAAAATGAGAAAAATATACACTAAAAAGAACTTAAAAAGGGATAATTTGAATATGGTAAGTATAACTTCCATCATTATTCAGTAAAGTGCTAGGAGACATAATTCGAAAATATGCACAAACATAAAAGTGATAAGCAGATCATGTTCATTGAAAAGAAAAAATAATGGAAGAATTTTAGCACTGTTGGGTGTCCATTTCTACAAAGGTTAGAGGTTATATAATTGACAAGGCAAACCATTCTTATGTGAAATAGCATAAACAGTGAAAAATTCAACAAACACCACAGATGTGAGACTGTCGTGAGGCAGGTTAGTTTTACCCTACTGATGACTGGTTGTTGCAATAGTAATCCTGCTCAGTATGAGAGGAACCACAGGTTCAGCCCCCTGCTGCGTGCGCTTGGCTGAGGAGCCACTGGGCAAGGCTACCATCTGCGGGCTTATGACTGAACGCCTCTATGATTCTATGATACTATGACTTTCCCATTTTATCAGCAGTGCTGATGACTGAGCTTGGCTCACAGTATCTCAAAACCAGTAAACTATGAAAAACATTGACTCATTCTATCTATCTAGAAAAATTATTTTTAAATGACTCTTCTATGAAGTCTGCCAAATGGACTGAATGACAGTTTGGAACTGCAAACACATACTGATTCTTCAGTGAATCAGTGAATCATTTAGCTGGAAATGCCTCAGGGACTATGGATAAACTGAGCTTTATTTAACATTTTAACCAATGAACAAAAAGAGGAAAACAGTACATTAGTTTAAATGAAAAAAAAAAAACAAACCACCCAATGTTTACATTCTGCCTATTTCAATTTCAAAGGATAAAGTGGAAATAAAAGAATACAAGAAGCTTTTCCACACACCATGATATTCACAGAGTTGTAGAATTGTTTAGGTCAGAAGGGACCTTAAAGATCATCTAGTTCCAACCCCCCTGCCATGGGCAGGGATGTCTTCCACTAGACCAGATTGCTGGTCTTTAGGTCTTTATATATTATGTAAAGATCGCGCGGTCATAATCTTTGTACTCCCACGGATGATCCAAAAATTTCTGAAGACAAGTGGAGTCCCTGTAGTAGACAGTCTCCAGTGAAAGACTGATGTAGCTACAAAGGCACTGGCTACCCAATTCCAGGCTTCTGTGTTGAGACCTTCATCAGATTTCTTTTTATGGCCCTGGAAGGCCATTTTTAGACACAGCCTGAAAAGTAGAAACTGCCAACAATAAAATGAATCCTCCTAGTTATCATTATCAAATCCATGGGGTTGGGGACAAAGCAAGACAGGGCAAGGTCATAGATTTGTCCCACATGGCTGCACTGGCTAATGGACTTCAGCTGCATTCTCCTTTCTTACAGAGGAATTTTAAAATGCTTTTATTTCATTCATAAATTTCCACAGAGGTTGTCCAATTACTAGCCAGTGGAGGAGCACCAGACTGATTGTTTCATTCATTGGTTTAACGATAATTTTAACCTAGTCTTGGCTGAACACTATTTTATAAAGTTTTTTCATCCATTTCCAGTGGAAAAGGAAAAGAAAGAGAGAAAGATGGGATAAGAAAGAAATAAAAACTTAGAATCTTGAAAACATTTTATTTTCCCAGTAAATACGTGTATTTCTCTGAAAAGCTGTTACTCATCAGAAAGCATGTTACAAATCTCCTAATTGTTGTCCTTCATAGAAGAATGTAGAAGGCAATAGTTTTTCTGAATTTTATTCCAAGCTTAAGTACTGAATATTTGCCAGCAGCCATTTCTCAATGAATAGGAAAATCATTACAATGTCACTCAACAGCGTTGTTGGATGCCCGAGTTAAAATGTTTGTATATTATTTAAGTGAATACTTTTCAGCTTTCACTTGAATCTCTGCAGTGTTTAAGGATATACTACAAAATGCAGCATGCTTATGCAAATTCATGCACAAAAACATTGCCCTAGCTCTCACGATTTCTAGCTTTTCAATGGATTTCCTTCTTTTGGGATCAGCACTCCTTTCAAGCTAACTTTGCACTGCACTAGTCCTGCTAAAAGGCTTAGGAAATTATGCAATGACTTTAAAAGGGATTATTTTAGACAAGTTATGAAGAGTATTCCTAACTAGCAACTTCAGAAGAGTCATTTTGGTTCCAAGAGAGTTACAAGAGGCCAATGGTATGAGGTTCAACAGAGCCAAGTGCCAGGTCCTGCACTTGGGTCACAACACCACCATGCGGTGCTACGGGCTTGGGGAAGACTGGCTGCAAAGCTGGTGGAAAAAGGACCTGGGGTATTAGTTGACAGCTGGCTGAATATGAGCCAGCAGTGTGCACAGGTGGCCAAGAAGGCCAACAGCATCCTGGCCTGCATCAGGAATAGCATGGCCAGCAGCACTACAGAAGTGATTGTCCCTCTGTACTTGGCACTGGTAAGGCCCCACCTCAAATATGGTGTTCAGATGTGGGCCCTCACTACAAGAAAGACATTGAGATTGTGGAGCGTGTCCAGAGAAAAGCAACAAAGCTGGTGAGGGGTCCAGAGAACAAGTCTTATGAGGAGCAGCTGAGGGAACTGTGGTTGTTTAGTCTGGAGAAAAGGAGACTGAGGGGAGACCTTATCACTCTCTACAACTATCTGAAAGGAGGTTGTAGTGAAGAGGGGATCGGTCTCTGCTCCCAAGTAACAAGGGATAGGACAAGAGGAAATGGTCTCAAATTGTGCCAGGGTAGGTTTAGATTGGATATTAGGAAAAATTTCTGTATCAAAAGGGTTGCCAAGCATTGGAACAGGCTGCCCAGGGAAGTTGTGGAGTCACCATCACTGGAAGTATTTAAAAGATGGGTAGACATGTTGCTTAGAGACATAGTTTAGTGGTGGGTTTGGCATTGCTAGGTTGATGGTTGGACTTGATGATCTTAAATGTTACTTCCAACATAGACAATTCTATGATTCTAAGAGTGGGTCCTGCTCTCAGCTTTGCCACAAATCTACTGAGACACACTGCGCTCCTTTGTAGTGCTCTGCTTCCTCGCCAGACCCTTTCAGGTAGATGTTTTCTCTTATTCTGTGTTACACTGGTTTTATCACAAGACAGATGAATTTCTCCCTTAGGATACTGCAAGCATACACTCAGTTGAAGCAAAGAAGTTTAACTCAATCTGGGAACAAAGTTCTGAGATTTTAAATGAACTTACAGTTTGGTTGAGAATTAAAATTTACGTTGTCTACAACAGCTAAAACCTGTTGAGGTGAGGCAAGATCAGAATCAGACACCTAGTCTTTGATATCAGTGTAGCATGCAAGGGTACCCAACAACCACAAATATTCCTGGTTTGATAGAGACTCGTCAGTCAATCAAATAGACAAGAAATCAATTTTGTTAAAACTGTGGACATTTTCAGCTCCAACTGCTCAGCTACCTTAAAGAAACCTGCAACTTCAAGAATTCAGAGAACTCTAAGTAGAAGGAAAAAAAGAAAAAAGAAACAGAAAAAAAAGATATTTCACACAACTTTCCCACTTCACTTGTAATACACAATGTATGTTATACATGTCATACATTGTGATATTGAACATTGGCCTTCTATGGAGGGGTTACAGCAGCAGTAGACAAGGGAAGAGCAACTGATGTCATCTACCTGGATTTGTGCAAAGCGTTTGACACTGTCCCACACGATATCCTGGTCTCTAAATTGAAGAGACATGGATTCGACAAATGGACAACTCAATGGATAAAGAACTGGCTGGACGGTCGCACTCAAAGAGTTGTGGTCAACGGCTCAATGTCCAAGTGGAGAGCAGTGATGAGTGGCATTCCTCAGGGGTCAGTACTGGGACCTGTACTGTTCAACGTCTTTGTCAGCGACATGGACAATGGGGTTGCGTGCACCCTCAGCAAGTTTGCTGATGATACCAAGCTGTTTGGTAAGGTAGACATGCTGGAGGGGAGGGATGCCATCCAGAGGGACCTGGACAGGCTGGAAAGCTGGTCGCAAGCCAACCTCATGAAGTTCAACAAGGCCAAGTGCAAGGTCCTACATCTGTGTCGGGGCAATCCCAAGCACAAATACAGGCTCAGCGGGGAATGGCTGGAGAGGAGCCCTGAAGAGAAAGACCTGGGTGTGCTGATTGGTGAGAAGCTCAACATGAGCCAGTAACGTGCAATCGCAGCCCAGAAGGCCAACCATATCCTGAGCTGCATCAGAAGAAGTGTGGCCAGCAGGTTGAGGGAGACGATTCTGCCCCTCTACTCCACTCTGATGAGACCCCACCTGGAGTACTGCATCCAGCTCTGGAGTACCCAACATAAGAAGGACATGGACCTGTTGGAACATATCCAGAGGAGGGCCACGAGGATGATCCAAGGGCTGGAGTACCTCCCCTATGAGGAAAGGCTGAGAGAGTTGGGGCTGTTCAGCCTGGAGAAGAGAAGGCTCCGGGGAGATCTTATTGCAACCTTCCAGTACCTAAAGGGGGCCTACCGGAGAGCTGGGGAAGGACTTTTTTACTAGGGCATGTAGGGATAGGATGAGTGGGAATGGCTTTAAACTGGAAGAGGGCAGGTTTAGATTAAATATTAGGAAGAAGTTTTTCACTTTGAGGGTGGCAAGGCACTGGAACAGCTTTCCCAGAGAAGTTGTTGAGGCCCCATCCCTGGAGGTGTTTAAGGCCAGGCTGGATGTGGCCTTGGGCAACCTGGTCTAATGGGAGGTGTCCCTGTCTATGGCAGGGGTGTTGGAACTTGATGATCTTCAAGGTCCCTTCCAACCTAAACCATTCTATGATTCTATGATTCACAGCAACATGCTGTATGCATAGACAGTATACAGGAATATAATGCTTTTCAAAATTATTGCTATGGCTTTACTTAGGGACTGAACACTTCTGTAAGGTACTATAGAACTATAAATTTACGTAAAAAGACATGATCCCAGCCCTAAGGGACAGCTTACATTGAAAGAGGACTGGTATATAAAAGGTGACGAGAGATAGAAACAAACAACACCAAACAAATTATGAACTAGTTGTGTTTTTTCTTATTATAGTTCTTGATAGATCCTTACTGACAGTTTTTTCCTCTGTAAACCATTAATAGTTGTTAGATAATGTTTGGCAGCCTGGGTCTTCCTTATGGATTCCTATATTCTGAATCAATGATAGCCTGGAAGAAGATGCTAAGATTTTCATCTGAAAGACAACAGGTAGACAAGGGAGTCTGGGGACAAAACAGAAAATTAGCAGTACTGCAGAAAGGAGTAGATGTTCAGATAGGAACAGAGTAAAAAAAGATCTTGAAGATTCCCTTGACTTTGTTTTGCCGAAACAAAATGAAACAACTGGAGGATTCACAGTGATTGGAACCAGCAAGTAGGACAGAAATAAGCTGGTTGAAACAGAAAGATGTGCTTGGTGTTGATGAAAGTTAGAATCAGAAAGTTAATGAAAATAATAAGGTCTTGAGACCTGAGAATTAAGAGTTAGAGTGTTTGGCTGACTGCACAGAAAGAAAATGATGAAGTCGAGTAATAAGGAATAGAAATGTGGCTTGAGCTCATTACACAAAAGAAGGCATACAAGAACAACCGTTACCCCTTGTTCAGGTCCAGTAATAAGAGCTGCATTGTTGATAATAGCAAAGAGCTAGTGAGTGAAGACCCTGGAGCATAAAAAGTGTAAAATAAATTAAAGAAGGACATTATCCACTCATGGACTCCATATGAACAGAATAGGAAAATTAATCCTATAGACAATTCATCCCATGCTAGCAACATCCAAGTTATTTTTCACAGTAGTTATTATCTTAACCCATTTATATCAACTTGGCATTTACTGAAAGGTGTATTTTCAAATATTTTATTCATGTCTTCATTACTCTGGCAACATTAGCATAGAAACAGTGTGTATCAGTGAATTAAAAGAATCTAATCTAATTTTGTATTAAACCAGATAGTAAAGTGTTAATATTTTTGCTTTCATTCCCATTTTAAATTTTGAATCTAGGTTAGGTTTTTAGAATTACTAACTGTAATAACTCAAAATCTTTCACATCAGTATGTCAATCAATTCAAGTATACATCTTGTGATCAGCTGGGGTAGGGGTTAAGACAGAGATCTAGTCTAAGTAATTAACCTAATTCTTCTCTAAACGGGAAGAGAGTAATTCCTCCAGACAAATAGTTACTCACCCTCAAATAAGTGGGTCTGAAAGAGTTATTATACCAAGAGGCATATTATCAAGTGTGCAAGTGTTAGTAATTAGAAGACTACCATGCCTCCTTTTTGCAGCAATTGCCAGTTCCAGAAAAGTGAGGAAGAGATTAAATATTTCTCAGTCAAAACAATCTTTATTAAAAATCTTGTGACTGAAACAGATTATCCAAAAAAAAAATTCCCTCTCAGTTAGCAAAGAGAAAATACTAGAGAAGGTAAGCCCTATGAAAAAAAGGAACGATTATGTTCTTTCAAACACACTGATCCTTGATGAACTGATCTCTGAAGGCAAAATATCTCATGTCACTGAAAACTGGAATAAGCAATGTCATGTTTTACTCCATTTCATGGCCTCTAGCTCAAGAAGAGTGTCTCATCCTGCAGGGAATAATTGCAGCTAAATCACCAGTTTACCAAGCTGGTTCCATCTTGACAGTGTTAGCAATATTCAAAATGGAAGATTTAAGATTAATAATTCAGATTTAGGTTCCCTGGACAGAGTTATGGATGTAATAATAATATCAAATCACAATAAACAAGTAAAACAATGATACAAGAGTAAAAGTACTGAGTGAGGTTTATATATTTCACACCTGCAGTGAATGCCACAGTTCACCTAAGGTCTATATGATGTGTTCTTATAATTTATAAAAGGCAGATTAATCCAGTACTCTTACACAATGCCAGTTGCACACAACATTAGTTTAATGCATTTTCACATTTCAGATGTCTTTGAATTGTAACATCCCACAGACAAAAACTGAAATGTTTTAAATAAATTTTTATGAAATACAAATCTGCTTTTATTTTTAAAGTCCTTGCTTGAACACAGCTTGTGTCACTGAAGAAAATGGGGTATTTGTGCTTAGGAGACCTCTCATTCCAGGGCACCACAGCCATTTTTGCAAAATTCAAGACATTTTAATAAGACTCTGGAATATATACAATAATTACCAGCGCACAAGTGCTGTATAAAGCTAAAGTCTTTAACCCAGGAAAGTCCAAAGAGTGTTAAAGAGGTCATTCATCTGCTTTCATATAGAGTGCATCTTTATTTTGGATAGCAAAATTTCTCTTTCATCAAGGAATAAATTGTTAATTCCCTGAGATGAATCTCAAATTCCAACCTTCTGCATGCCCTCTGGTCATTTTCCAAGTCATTCATGATTACAGGGCTATGTTTGCATAAGCTATAAGCCTGCATCACAGAGGAAGAATTAAACAAGTATTCAGGAACATCAGTAATGGTTCCTTTATTATTAGTGTCAGACTAAAAATATCTTGCTATGCAAGGAAGACACTGTCCTTCCAACTCAGGGCTGTGGAGAAAAAACATTACCCAGCCCAAATAAAATGCAATGACTGTCATCGTTTCAAATAATTAATATTCACCACCAGTCTAAGAACACAAGGAAAAAGAAGAAGAGAGATCTGTGCAGGGCTACAATCTCGTTGGGATCACAGAGGGTCATGCTGCCATCCAGAGGGACCTCAACAGGCTGCAGAAACAGACTGACATAAACCTCAAACAGTTCAACAAAGGGAAGTGTCAAGTCCTGCGCCTGGGTGGGAACAACCCCAGGCACCAATACATGCTGGGGGCTGACCAGCTGGAAAGCAGCTTTGCAGAAAAAGCCCTGGAGGTCCTGGTGGACACCAAGCTGAGCATGAGACAGACATATGCCTTTGCCCCAAAGAAAGGCAATGGCATCACAAGCTGCAATAGGAGTGTTGCCAGCAGCTTGAGGGAGGTGATCTTTCCCCTCTACTCAGCTCTGATGAGGTCATAAGTGGACTACTGTGCCCAGTTCTGGACTCCCCAGTACCAAATAGACATGGACATACCGGAAAGAGTCCAGCAAGGGGCCAGGAAGATGATGAGGACGCTGGAGCATCTCTATGCTATTCCTATGAGGAAAGGTTGGGAGAGCTGGGGCTCTTCATCCTGAAGAAGAGAAGGCACAGGAGGGTGATTTTATCAATGTATATAAATACCTGAAGGGAGGGTGCAAAGAGGACAGAGCCAGGCTCTTTTCAGTGGTGCCCAGTAACTGGATCAGAGGCAATGGGCACACGCTAAAACACAGGATGTTCCCTCTGAACATCATGAAACATTTTTTTTGCTGTGAGGGTAACTAAGCACTGGCACAGGTTGCCCAGGGAGATTGTGGAGTCTCCGTCCTTGGAGCTATTCAAAAGCCCTCTGGACACAGTTACGGGCAATTGGCTGTAGGTGACACTGCTTGAGCAAGGGAGTTGGAGCAGATGACCGCCAGGGATCCCTTACAACCTCAACCACTGTGTGATTCTGTTTCACTGTCCTTCACACCTGAGGTGTCACCCCATTAGCCAATAGCTGCACCTTTACCTCTCATGACTGTATCAAACAAAACAGGAAGTCAATATTTATGTAAATAAAGCAATAAAATTCAAATCAGACTGTGGTACCACAGAATATAACTTTGGGAAAGGTAATATTGACAGTGATACCATTAAATATAGTAACACAAAGTTCCAATTAGCTAGACATAATTCTTATATGGATGGATAGGTAAGTAGATAGCTGGGTAGAATTGCTTTAGCTTATGTTGGCTGCTATTTCAAAAGATAAAAGAGGGTCAAAGTGACATGAGCAAACACGTCTAGCTATTTGGGAGTTATATTGGCTGCTTTTTTTTTTTTTTTTAAGAAGTAAAAGTGCTTTCATGATTAACTTTCCCCTCATGATTGAATTACTCAGTGAGTATACAATTGAGTCTATTCAGGGAAATGAAGTTTGCAAAATGATGCTCATAGCTACCAGGTAGATGAAAGTGGGATTTTCAGTTTTTAATATTTATAAAGTACCAAGTGCACTACAGAGAAGACAAATGCTAATACCCGATGAAACATAATTGAGGTTAGGCTAGATTTTATTTAAAACCCATCTTATCTCTCACAATACTTTTGTGTTGTTTATTATGAAGACATTACTGTTGTTATTTGCATTGTGGGAGTATCTAAGAACTGTGTTAAAAATCTGGCACTCCATTAGACTGGGTATCATATATTTGAACAACTACTTCCCTCCGAGTTTGCAATTTAGAACCTAATATGTGGATTTACATTACGTGATCTATATCTGTCACACTGTTGCTGGTAAGAAAAAGTAAATTTTCTTCACTGTAATCACAAGTTGTAGATTCTACACTTATTTTTCTAATGTTTTGTTATATCCTGAAAGGGAATTCTCATAAAGTCAAGCCTTAAACCCTTCTAATACTAAAGCAAGCAAGAAGCAATTACCCTACAGCTTCTGAGCAGAACCAGCTTTAAGTGACTCTTATTCATGAACAATCTATAAGAGCCCTGAGACACAGAGATTTGTCTTTCTCATTCTAACTCTGAGAGGACAAGAATCCTAGAATATCCCATGTTTCTAGACACTGTAAGAGAAAAGCTTTTGCCCAGGGAGATTCCATGGAGCCACACAGGAAAACGCTCCTGATCATCTTCCCATGTCAAAGTATCCATACGGCTACCAAGGTGGGTTTTAATCCAGTTGAGCTATTAGCAGGAACTCATATAGACGTGACAGTGAATCATTTCTTTAAAAATCTCTGATACCTACAGATGACATATCACATAGCAAAGCCACAGTTAGCCTAAAAGCACCATCCTCTTCATTCATACCCTCTTTACAGAGGCATAATATCTAGGCACGTATATAGTGTTTCTTAAAGCAACACAAATATTTTGAGGGATAGCTTGACAGAGGGGCAAAGGGATGAATATTAAAGGTTTGGTGCTATCAGATTGGATACTTGAGTCCAGAAGAACAGGTGAATGATGGTTATATCACCTGAAAAATAGTAGAGGAGATTCAAGTGGGCTGAAGTGAATGGGCCTGAGCACTTCTACCAGAAGGGGACAGCCAGGCATCTTGTGTAAGGGTATGTAAAGCTCCACTCTCTCATAAACAGGAACCACAACAATTATCCACAGGCCAGCCCCCTTCTGCAGACTGGTCCTCCACAGTTGTCCTGCACTGAGGCGTTAAACATGCCACACTGCACAGCAGTGTGATCAGAAATTTCCTGGTTCTGATCTTCATTCTCTCTCTAACATTATCTCCTCATTCTGTCTCTTTGTTACCTCTTTGTTTCCCCTATAATATATCTACTTTCAGTGCTAATATGTCTATATATGGTGATTTTGTAACACAGGCGGCTTCTGGATTCATTCAGAACCAAACCATTCATTACTATAACTACCAAGAACCCTCGGGACAAAAGAGACTCATTATGATGTGCTTTACTATGATGTGATTTTTTTTTTGTCATCATCCTTGATGCTGTATCTCTACTCCCAGTGAAATCAGACCTAAAACTGGCATTTACTTCAGAGAATATAAATTTCTTCAGAAAATATAAATTGAACCTAAATTGCCATATAAACTACCCTAAACCAATAAAAACAATGTAGCAGTGAGATTCTCCATCTTATCTTCAGTACTTTAATTTACAGCTACTTCTCTGTCTTCCAGATCAAGCCAACAAAATGAAAGAAGCAGACAGTATAATCAGTAATACTACAGAGTATTAGTTGCAGCAAAGGAACTGAGCACTCTTAATCTTCACGGTCATCTGCAGCACTAATTATGTTTTCAGTACCACCAAGCTACTGTCCTGTGAAATTTGCTTCGCTTCCACATGTCATTACTTATGCACTGGGTGCAGCGAATAGGTATAAAATCTTCTTCTTCTCACGAACACAGAGGGGAAGGCACTGGCATGGGGACCCTGAAGCAAATGAAGGGCAAAAAGTAATTAGCAAAATATTTGGAGCTAAACACAGTGCTTGAATAGTGAATTCATTGGAGAAGGGCAAAGCTTGATCATCCCAAGTAGAATGTGGATTCATTCAATGTCAGCAATCAGCAGCAGAAGCTCTGGGAGAGCAGTGGGCCAAGGCAATGAAAAAATGAATAAACAATGTAAAAGAAACTGTATCTCTCAGCTTTAGTCTTTGGCAGAACAGTAAAAATGAGTTTACTTCCCACATCTGTTTCTGTTCTATTATTTAGACTTAGATTTACTAGCCGTTACAATGTTTCTATAGGTTTTCCTAAAAAATTGAATGTGATTTTCTTGGAAACTTCAGGTTCTCTGTTGCATTTATTCATGAAATCAAAATATGCATCAAGAAAAACAGAGGAGATAATAAAATTGACTATGTACTTCTATAAAATGTGTCATATAATTAAAATAGCAAGAAGCCATTTGGAAAAAAATTGCTAAAGTAAATCCCTGAGAGACTAGAAGTACTTGGCTTGGCTGATGCTCCAAACATATTTATAATGGTCCTGAAAACAAACACCTGCATCTGAACAGTCTCATTACATGTCAAATAGATCACAGGATCTTTCTTTGAACAGATAAACTTTTTAAATTTTATTCTGCAGTTAATCACAGTAAAAGTGGGAAGCATTTAGAACTGATGAAATAACATCCCAGGGAAATTGTCTTTCCTGAAACAAAATCCTGTGAGATTCAACTACTTTGTTTTGCATAAAAAGATGTCTCATCACACTTTCAGTAGTTTTTATTTCATTCTGTGAACAATCTCCAAACCACATGCTGTGAGGTAGTACACATAGAAAATTTCAGTAATACATTTACATAAATTTGATGTAAATGAAGTGACAAAAACTCTCCAAGGCTGATGTCTTCAGTGCTGTGATGTTATGGAGGTGTTTGGCAAAAGAAAAGAAACCACACAAAAGAGCAACAACAAAAAAAACCCAGAATGTTTCCATTTACTTTCAGTGCAGGGGACTTGGCTAGATTCAAGTGAAAACAGGATTTGAGACTACCCGTAGGATCGTGTTCCACATGACATGCTGGGTTGCAAAGGCTTGCTAAGCCCTCATTTGCTCAGAGCAGAAGTGCCCAACACTGTCTCCACTAGTACAAGAAGAAGCTGGAGATACCAGAGTGGGCATCACACAATACTGCCACCACCGCGGTAGGTTTTGCTTTTTCCATAGACACAACTTGGTCAGTCTGTAAAGTTTTGTTGTCCCATATTCTGGCATGTGTTTGTATGTTTCTTTTCCACTGAGATCAAGCAACTGATCACAATTCCTTTATATTCATGAAAAGCAAACAAACAAACAAACAAAACCCCAAAACCAGTCTTTTCCTTATCTCTATTGCTGTGCAACACACTTACACTTATTTTTTCTAGTAACCCTTCTTCTACATCTGCTATTGATGCCAATGCTGGAGATTTGCAACATAAATGAGAAGGAAAGCAGTTTCTCAGAAAAACTAAGACATCTTTGTGAATTACTACTCCACTATGCCTAACACCTGTTTCATTTGAACTCACTGGAAGGATAAAAAGCCCAACAATATATTCTGGTTTTGTCTTCTATTACTACAGTATTTCCAGGTACATCTTTGAAAAATATTCACAGATAAGATTAACGGATTTTTCTGCTAGTCCTACCTAAAGAGAATATACCCAAAAATGCATCCCCAGGAAGATGCTGATTTACATTTCTGTCACAGCTAAAGCACAGAATAAAATTGGCTCTCTAGGGGACTTCTTTGTTGGTTTTGTTTTGCTGTTTGTTTTTTTTTTATAATAGGTACAGACGTCCTCTTCTATGCGTGAAATCAATTCGGATGTAATTTTAGAAGAAATTATGCAGAGAGTGTTAATGTGATGTAGATTGCTCAGTTTAAATCACAGAATCTTTGTATGAAATGAATGTGTTCATTTTGTGTTGCTGAGGAGAAAAGAGTCTGATGAACATGTTTGATTCAATATTAATAAGAGTAGTCTCTAACTATGTCTTTTAAAGGGTAAGAAACTACCTTCATTGCTGTACTGTACACTGTGAAAAATTATACCAGTACCCTACTCGGCAAGATTTCTGGTTGAAAAAGGCACTGTTCATTTGAATTACACCAACCTGAACTACAGTTTTGCTGTTATAGCTATATGAATGTACATCAGGGAGGAACCATCCTTTGTAGGCATAATCCATACCTGACAGGTTATGTCATTCTGGTAGGGAATTTAATTATCCTGTAGAAAGAACTCCTTTAATGGCTACAAATATCGCCTCTGTTAGAAGTGTAATAATTTCAGTGTAACTATAAAATCACAGATTTTATAACATAGATAAGCTCTGAGCTGGGTTCTTATGTGATAATTTTTAAAGTAAGAGACTATGTAAATCAAAGAGGAGGCAGAGACACTAATGGAAAATAATTGTACTTGTTACAAAAAAAATCTATATGTGCAATTTTTAACAATATGAAGAATTTTTTTTTCAAAACACCTCTCCTGAATCCTTTTTTAGTTAATATCGTCACCCTTAATACTTAGATAACTTAGCTAATATTGTTCTGAAATTGTTTTCCTCTGGAATAAAAGCTCCAGCACCACCTACATCTGCAATTGAACCTTCCTCCTTTCTAAGGAAGCTACTGTCATTTTGGGGGGTGCAGTGAAGATACTGGGAAGTGTTTTCCCCCATTTTGTTCACATTTTAAATAAACAACTGTGACCTAATTATATTCTCACTTACATAAATGTAAATTAGGTAAGTACAAAATGCTAAAAGAAAAATTACTTCTTACTGTGTTCTTACATTTATTCCCTGCTCATACAGATAGTCCCTTTTCTCACTGTACACATAACCTCCATCCTATCGCTTCATACCCTTCGACATGAAATGGCATTGACTATGACATTTAAAATTTGGCATTTCATTTCTCCTGTACATTTCCACCTTATCACTTCCAGTAAGTGCACACAATTAGGGACAGATTTTCTAAGGAACAGCTTGACAACAAAGGGAATGATAACAAGAACCTTAGTGCTAGAATAAAGAATGAGTAATTTCAACCTGAAAAAACGCAGGTTACATGTTAGCTATTCTCATTAGTATCTGACTGAAATTAACTAGAATAAAAAGAATAATGGTGGAGTCCGCAGGAAAGGTAGCATATAGCAGTCCATGTGATATCCCCCTTCACCTCCTCCTTGCCCTTCCTCACCGCCAGTCTCGGGACCCCATTCCTCTCCTCACACAGCACTGGCTCAGGTGCCATGTGGGCATTTTCCTCAGCAGAGTCAGCTCCCTAACTTAGCACAAAGATACTAATTTTTAATTGTTATCTTTGTTTTCTCACAGTATAGTTAGCTGAACCAGTTTGGCACAGTAGATGAGCATCAGAACCAGTAGAAGGAGTAGAGGGGTGACAAGTCTGAAGGTATTACTTCACCACTAATTGCACTGTCTGCAGAACTTATTCATGTAAAGCTACTATCATTTCAGACAAATCAGCCCCTGAAAATGCATCAATATTCACAAACTGCTATGAGCAGGGAAATGAAGTAAGTTCATTTGCTTTACTAGGCTTGTCTCAAGACATTTCTTCTGTTATTTACTAGTAGAACAGGCTTTTTTAGGTCTCAAAGGCCACTTCAAGTTGTTTCAGGAATAATAGGATAGTCAGCTGTTGGACCAGCAAAAATGGAAGTATCAGCCTAGGTCAGGCATAGAAGTCTGCTGAGGGTCTCTGTGTACACGATGACACAGCCAGCAGCGAAAGCAGGAATAAGATGTGTGCAAAACTACTGAAGGGATGAGGAACAGGCAACCCAGGCAAAGCAACTGCAATGGGAGGTATGGAGGCAGGCCATATATGTACTCACCATAGGTGGGCTTTAGCTCCACAAAGGCAGACTTTAGCTCCAGATTCAGGTATTTCAATTCAGGTGTTTATGAGATTAGAATCATAGAATGGTTTAGGTTGGAAGCGACCTTAAAGACCATCTAGTTCCAAGCCCCCCTCAAAGGGCAGGGACACCTCCAACTAGACCAGGTTGCTCAAAGCCCCATTCAAACTGGCCTTGAACACCTCCAGGGAAGGAGCCTCCACAACTTCTCTGGGCAACATATTCCAGTGTCTCACCACGCTTCTAGTGAAAATTTTCTTCCTAATATCCATTCCAAATCTACCCTCTTCCAGTTTGAAACCATTACCCCTTATCCTGTCCCTACATGCCCTTGTAAAAAGTCCCTCTCCAGCTTTCTTGTAAGCACCCTTCAGATACTGGAAATTTGCTATAAGGTCTCCCTGGAGCCTTCTCTTCTCCAGGCTGAACAACCCCAACTGTCTCAGCCTCTCCTCATAGGAGAGGTGCTCCATCCCTCTGATCATCTTCATGGCCCTCCTTTGGACCCGCTCCAACAGGTCCATGTCCTTCTTATGTTGAGGGCCTCAGAGCTGGACACAATATTCCAGGTGGGGTCTCACAAGAGCAGAGTAGAGGGGTAGAATCACCTCCCTCAACCTGCTGGCTGCTCTTCTTTTGATGCAGCCCAGGATACAGTTGGCCTTCTGGGCTGCAATCGCACATTGCTGGCTTATGTTGTGTTTCTCATCAACCAAAACCCCCAAGTCCTTCTCCTCAGGGCTGCTCTCAATCCATTCTCTGCCCAGCCTGTATTTGTGCTTGGTATTGCCGTGTACCACATGCAGGACCTTGCACTTGGTCTTGTTAAACTTCATGAGGTTTGCACAGTCCCACCTCTCCAGCCTGTCCAGGTTCCTCTGGACAGCATCCCTTCCCTTTAGCATGTTGACCGCTCCACGCAGCTTGGTGTCATCAGCTTGAGGAATTAGAAGCTGTCCACATATGGGAAGTATGCCTGAATTTCCACTACAGTCAGTGGCTAGTTTAGTGTGTCCTAGAGTGATGTTCAGCTGACCAAAGGTAGGTATGATTGTTGGGATGAGCTAAATAGCTCTTTAGAATTAGTGCAGGATTCAGCTGCCTAAACATGGGTGCTTGCTGTCACCTGAGACCTCATCAGTTACACGCAACACAAAATCATAGAATTGTCTAGTTGGAAGGGACTTTCCTGGGCAGCCTGTTCCAATGCTTGGCAACCTTTCTGTGAAAAACTTTGTCCCAATACCTAATCTAAACCTCCCCTGGTGTGACTTGAGGTCATTTCCTCTTGTTGTTACTTGGGAGAAGACATCTACCCCCAGCTCTCTACAACCTAGGTAGCTGTAGAGAGTGATAAAGTATCCCCTCAGCCTTCTTTTCTCCAGAGAGATGTGATGGATGCACTAGTGGATATGACACAAGACCTACAACAATCTGCTTCCTTTTGGAGTTCCAACTGGGGACCTGCAGGGACCTTACACCGCCACCTAGAATAACACTAGGCATCTCTGTTTAGGCAACTGGTTCCCCTTTTTCCCTTCCCCAGCTTGGGATTTAGAATGACTCTTGCTAAACTTTGGCTATCTTGTATTTTAAGGGCTATTCTGACCAATGGAATTAATAGTTTGTAGGGTTAGGGTACATATTAGTCATTCATTTCTAATGATTGCTCAGTAGGAACATCTTAAAAAAAAATAAGGCACAGTGGCCACTCTTTAACAGACACGTTTTTCCCTTTCTTACAGCTACATCTGCCTGGTAGAAGAATATTGAAAATTTAAAGCTGTCTTTCAAACTTGAAGCAGAGTAACAGGTCTCAAAGAAAAAATCTTCCAGTCAATTGACAGCTTCTAACTCCTCAAGCTGGGAACAGCTGGAGAATGACAACCAGCTAGACCTTATAATAAAAGCAGTGATATCAAAGCTCAGGTTTATTCCTAAGGGAAGGAAAACTGCATCTAGGGACAAGGCTAGCATATTAATCCGTTCTCTTTTCACTTTTTGTACCTGATGGGTTGAATGGTTAGCTTTGTCATTTGAAACAAAAAGCAAAACCAGTGCATTTTAAATCATATCAAAAGATCTTGTTTAGTCTGTCTTTTCTGGCCAGGCACCAAATATCATTGTACTAATTCCCAGAAGCATTTAATCAGCAATTTGTGGAATTAATAATAAATTCAGAAATTATTGTAAGGTTTTCAGGGTCAGGACCCAATAAAATTAGATTAGTATTGTGTGCAGTTCTGGGCCTTGCAATTTAAGAAGGATGTGAAGTTACTTGAATGCATCCCAAGGAGGGCAACAAAGCTAGTGAGAGGGGTGGAAGGCGTGTCTTATGAGGAGCGGCTGAGGACTTTGGTTTTGTCTAGTTTGGAGAAAAGGAGACTGAGGGGCAACCTCATTGCTCTCTACAGCTTCCTGAGGAGGGGATGTGGAGAGGGAAGTGTTGATCTGTTCTCCCTGGGGTGAGTGACTGATGTGTCCAGTGACAGGACCTGCTGAAATGGCTTAAAGCTGTGTCAGGGGAAGTTCAGACTTGACATTAGGAAGCATTTCTTTACCAAGATGGTGATCATACACTGGAACAAGCTTCCTAGAGAGGTGATCAGATGTCCCAAGCCTGTCAGTGTTTAAGAGGCATTTAGGAAGTGCCCTTAATTACATGCTTTAGCTTTTGGTCAGGCAGTTGGACTAGATGACCATTGTAGGTCCCTTCCAACTGAACTAGTCTAGTCTAGTCTAGTGTAGTCTTTTCTGTTCTGTTCTGTTGATTCAGCTCCTTCACGCAGCCTTCAGAGCAGTGATAACTACTTACAGTCAGGATCTCCAACAACCAGAGGAGCAGGAGTTAGCAGTTCAGCTAACTAGCGACAAAGTTCAAGGGAAATGGCAGAGATTAACTAACACAACAAAGGTAGACATTTCTCAGGTAGGACACAGGACACCCTCTTCCACATATGAACAATGATTTGGCAACCAGTTAAAATTTTTTATATTCTGTGTTGGATTTTCTCTAATCCTCCCCTGTCAGCATCCCCATTCTACTTTGTGCAAGTAAATCACACACATCCAGAGAATGTCACATAGCCAAGTGGCCGGCCATCCATCTGCAGGCAGGAGATATCTCAGTCCCTGTTTACCCACCGCTGTATCCCACTGGCAGCTCATCATCACTCTATGGCAACAACTGCCGTCAGATCACTTGCTGCCTCTCCATGTCTCCAATCGATGAGCCAAAGCTTTATGGCTTTATTACAAAACACCTAGCTTTGCAATCTCTAATTTAATGGCTTGTTTAAAACCACTTTTAGGTTACATACATAATTTAAAACAGTGGAGAAGCTTGTAATACTTTTCTCTCCTCAATTTATTATTTTTTAAAGTGTTATCATTTAAATGGATTTAACTTCAAATCTAATATACTACTGAGGTGAATACAGTTTTGTAATTTCAGAACTCTGCTACTGTTTCTGCGTACCTGGAACTAGTTTTCTGCAGGGTTACATATATAAAAATAATTATTTTGGTTGCCTTGCTGCTACATCTAAAACGAGTTGAAATGAGAAGTCTCAGAAAGTTTCATGGTAGGAATTATATCTTGCTAAAGGAATAAGCATGTGTATGTGCCTAAACATGCTTCCCTACCCACTCACAATGAAGTATCAACCCTAAAAAATGTCACCATCTACTTACATGAGAAGGTAATGTTATGAAAGAAGTTCATATATCTATATTCTTTACTATGATTTAGTGGTAATAAACAAAGTGGCTGGAAACAAAATCTATACAACTAGCTGACAAGTGCCTGAACATAGGTCATTAGTATTCTGAAGGCAACCAAGTTAACAAAAACAAATTTTAAAAGATTAGATAAACATTTATTTAAAACTTTTCTGGTGCTTCCTCGTCTCACATAACTTGGTCCCAACTCAGTTCACTGTCACAAAACGGAATAAACTCCAAAATAAAAAATGATCCCATTAGCACTAAAATGTGGTTCTTTGCTTACCATACTGTATTTCATCACTCCATACACAGGATTAAAACACTTTCTGAGACTGGTTCTCAAGACAGTTAAGCACCACTGCATCCCTCTCAGCCTCCAGATGTGGACACAGGTAATGGACTGTTGACATCATACTTTAGAAATATCTCTAAATTGGAGTGGTCAAACACTGCTACAGGTTGACCAGAGGACTTGTAAAGTCTCCACACTCAGAGCTCCTCAAAACGCCGCTGGACGCAGCCTTCAGCAACCTGCAGGTTGCAATGTAAAAGCAAGTTTACGTTGACCCTGCTTTGAGCAAGGAGCCAAACCAGATGACTTCCACTGGTGCCTCCCAGGCAAAATTATTCCCTGACTCTGTCATTACATTTTAGAAAGGAGACAGAATTGTTGGCCTCCCTTACATTTCTCTTTGGTCTATTCATTTTTTTTTTGTTCTGTTTGTATTTACTTACAAATTTATTTATTTTCTTAGCATGCGTTTCTTCTTTAGAAAAAAGATCAGACCCCTGTGCCTTTATTTCAGCACACAGGTTCCTGTCGAAGAAACAGTACTGTTTTCAGTCTCATAATAACTGATAATTGTGCTCCAAGCAGTTGCTATTCCTATTATTTATGACTTTGGGTTGTGGATCTGACCTAGTATCAAGTCATAGTTGTTTTGATTTGCATAACCTGCATGAAACTGTTCTGGAACTTTCCTGAAGGAAAAAAAAAAAAGAAAGTAATATGCTGTCAGCAGAACCCCACAGAAAAAGAGGCAGCCTGAAATGTTATAATTTTTTTCTTTATTCCTGATTCTGATGTTAGTATAAATTGCCCCAGCAGATCACTGCATCGTTCAGGGCTTCATAAACCCCGACCCTAATGTTTAACCTATTTTTTACCCATTGCAGTTTAACATTAAAACCTCTGTTCTTCTGCTTACTTGAGTTGTAATGAGAGATAATACATTCTCGTGTTAGTGATGTCAACTGCGGGCAAGCATCTCATTTATAATTATGCTGCTAGTTAGAACACCTTCTTATTTTTCAACCTTATCACATAAATTATGACTTGAAGGGGTTTGATGGTCTCCTATGAACTTTGAATCACTAATTAGTTTACCTTAAAACATAGTTTTAAAATGGATAATGCATGATTAGTGGTGCCAAAGCCACAAGAACCTTAGTAAATATGGTAATAATGATTTTACACTGTATAAACAGCCAACAAAAGGAAAAAAAAGCCTTAAGCAAAGCACAGCTCATACAAGACAGGATATAATTTACAGTGACACATTTAGCAATCATTGTAATTTGAAGAAATAATTTATCATCATACTACATAACAGGCAGAAGATGAAAAATATTTCTTTTCTCTTTACCCTGATACAAACTCATGACCCATACAAGTCCATTCACAAACTGAAATCAGTAGGCTCAATTGAATCCTTTGCAATATCAAGTTGCAGATAAATTATATGCCATCTGTCACTCTTTCAAAGGTCCTTCTTACCGTGTCATGGTTCAGGCAATACCAATATTCTCGTATTAAGTGATGGGATATCGCTTAATCCTGGAGATTTTGGAGCTCCTACTAGGTGATTTGAGCAAACTTATATATGAACCAACACTACTTCACAAGGGGGGGCCGGGGGGAAGGGGGGGGAACACAGGCAAAAAATAACAAAATCTGAAACAACGTTCTAGTTTTCATCTCTCAAAATCAGTTGTCTGTACAGGATGTTATCCATGATTGGTGTGAGGCCAACTTTGTATGTATGCTTTCAGCTAGACAAAATATGTACAAGTGCCACTGTGATTTCAGAGGAGTGCACAGCCCCTGGAAGTCTACACCTCCCACCCCCAACACATGCAGAAGTTCATCACAATGCAGGCAATGTGGCACGCAGTATGGCATGCAGTGTGCTGGCTTGCACCTTTCTTTCTGCACCTCTGAGGAGCACTGTGATGACCATCTGCTTTTAACATCAATTTCATAAGTCTCTCATGATTTATTTGAGCTGTCAGTATTTTCCTGACTTTATCAGGATGTGGAAGCTCTTTGGAATCACCGGGCCATACCTGGGAGAAGCTGAGCTGAGCTGTCCTAGCTCCATGACCTCCACATCTGTTTGCTCAGGGATGACTGCAGCCTTCATCACCCAGTTTGGTGGACTGGCAGTACTCCAGGCTGCTGGTGCCAAGCATGAGGGGTGCTGTGCACCTGTGCAAGGTGGGGTGACCTTGGCTGGTGCCAGGTGCCCCCTAAGCCACTCTCTCACTACTGCTTCTCAACAGGACAGGGGGAGAAAATAAGATGAAAAGCTTGTGGATTGAGATAAGGACAGGGAGGTCATTTACCAATTACTGACACCAGCAAACCAGACTTGACTTGGGGAAGATTAATTTAATTTACTGCCAATTTGTTTTATAGAGTAGAATAGTGAGAAATAAAAACAAAACTAAAAATATCTTCCCCTCCACCCACCCTTTTTCCCAGGCTCAACTTCACTCCTTCATTCCTAACTCTTCTACCTCCTCCCCCAGACCAAGCAGTGCACCGGGTATGGGGAATGGGGGTTGTGGTCAGTTCATGATGCTTTATCTTTGTCCTCCAACATGGGTCCTTCCCACAGGCTGCAGTTCTTCAAGAACTGCTCCAGCAAGGGTCTCTCCATGTGGTACGGTCCTTTAGGAATGGGTTGCTCCAGTGTGGATCCCCCACAGGCCACAGTTCCTGCCAGAGAAACTGCTCCTGTGTGGGCTCCTTTCCAAGGGCTGCAGTTCCTATCTGGAGCCTGCTCCAGTGCAGGGTCTCCAAGGGCAGCAGCTTCCTTCAGGGCATGTGTGCTGATGCAGTGGTTCTCCACAGGCTGAAGTGTGGATATCTGCTCCAGGATGGTCCTCCATAAGTTGCAGGGGCACAACCTGCTTGATCATGATCTTCTCCATGGGCTACAAGAGAGTCTTTGCTCCAGCACCTGGAGCACGTCCTCCCCTCCTTCTTCTTTTGCCTGGATGTCTGAAGGGTTGATTCTCTCGCATTTTTCTCACTCCTCTCTCACAGCTGCTACACAGCACTTTTTGACCTTTCTTAAATATGTTATTACAGAGCTGCCACGAGCATCACTGATGGACTCAGCTTTGGCCAGCAGTCAGTCTGTTTTGGAGCTGGTTGGAACTGTCTCTGTCCAACATGGAGACAGATCCTGATCTCTTCTCACAGAAGAACACATACTTGAACACACACTCACACCCATCCACCACCACCCTCACACACACACACACAGCTACCAAAATCTTGCCATGTAAACCAAATCCAGCACCAAATAAGAGGCAATTGCAGGGTGCAGCATCAGCCTCAGACCCTTGCCACAGAAATCTCAACATGCTCATGCTATGCTTTTTCCCTTTCCTTACCCTCATGTCCCTAAGCCAAATCCCTACATCCATGCACAATGCCAAGGCACAAAGTGGAGGTGCTTCTCACCCTGATGGGAACCCTGATGGGCCTACTGGCACCCCAAGGTAATACCCCACAGACAAACTGGAAAATCCTCCATGGAGAGGTGATCTGGGACAGTTCACAGAGCAGAGCCCTATGAACTCATAGTCCTTTCCATGAAGGAGTCTTGTAGCTCATAGTCTTTCCATGAAAATGGGAAACACTGGCACATGTATACATCAAGCACACCAGGCTACAACCCTTATTCCCTCCAGATGTTTGCTATTTCAGATGCACATTTCACCTCTTTAACTCTTCTCTTCCAGTCCCACTAAGCCAGAGGACATCCTTGCCACATCTATTACCATCTGTTCATGCATGGTGTGTCTCCAGACAGAGCGTCACCAAGTAGCATCCACCAGCTCCTTGGAAAGCTTCAGGAATGCTCCACCTTCAGGAATGCTCTGTCTCTTTCTAGCTCCAAACTGTCCTTTGAGGCTCAATTCCTTCCTTTTTTCATTCTTTACTACATGTCATAATCTATTTTTCTTCTTGATTTGTTTCTTAGTCCTTCCACTTCTGTTTGGATAAAGGAAGAGGGTGTTAGGTTTAGGGAAAAAAACAGTGGAAACAGAGGCCATTAGGAGGGAGGACTAACAGAAGTAGTGACTCAAGGCCAGTGCATGAGGGGAAGAATAAGAGCAGGGCAACTGTTCAGCACCCTCTCCACCTCCAACCATCTGCAGCTCAAGGACTTAAGTTTAATACTTGTACAAAGGAGAATAAAGCTGTAATGAATTAATCCAGACAGGACATTAGAAAGAACTGTTTTGCTATTGTACCAGGAAGGATTTTCCAAAGAAATATTGGGGATAACTCTAGACTGTGTCAAGATGAAGACAGCTGATTCACAGACTGGATTGTCAGAGCTGACCAGTGAACTAACAAATAGAACATCTGCTACAGTGGGTATGATTCACAGATATGATAGATAAATTAATTACCATGAACCTGATGCATTGTATTTGAGTAACTAATTACATGCTTTAGGACTTCCTTCACTTGCACAGGTTGGCTTCTCAGTGAAGAGCAAAGACATTTTCTTCAAAGGTTTCAGATTTTGAAGGTATCTAATGATTGGGACAAGCATGGTTTAGGGGAAGTGCCAAGTCCTCTACTGGGGTAGAAACAACCCCAGGAACCAATACTGCTGGCGGCTGACCAGCTGGAGAGCAGCTTTGCAGAAAAGACCCTGGGGGTTCTGGTGGATGCCAAGTTGAGCATGAGACAGCAATGTGCCCTTGCCCCAAAGAAAGCCAATGGCATCATGGGCTGCAACAAGAGGATTCTTGCCAGCAGCTCAAAGGCAGGTGATCTTTCCCTTCTACTCAGCTCTGATGAGGTCATAACTGGACTACTGTGTCCAGTTCTGGGCTTCCCGGTACAAAAGAGACATGGACATATGGGAAACAGTCTAACAAGTGGCCAGGAAGATGAGGAGGAGACTGGAGCATCTTTTCTATAAGGAAAGGTTGGGAGAGCTGGGGCTTTTCATCCTGGAGAAGAGAAGGCACAGGAGGGTGATTTTACCAATGTATATAAATACCTGAAGGGAGTGTGCAAAGAGCATGGAGTCAGGCTCCTGTCTTTCCTGTGCCAAGGGCTCCAGGGTTGGATGCAGTACTCCAGGTGGGGTCTCACCAGAGCGGAGTAGAGGGGCAGAATCCCTCAATCTGCTGTCCACACTTCTTTTGACGCAGCCCAGGACACGGTTGGCCTTCTGGGCTGTGAGAGCACATTGTTGGCTCATGCCCAGCTTTTCATTCCCCAGTACCCCCAAATCCCTCTCGGCAGTGCTGCTCTCAATCCCTTCATTCTCCAGCCTGTATTGATACCAGGGGTTGCCCCAACTCAGATGCAGGACCCTGCATTTGGCCTTACTGAACCTCATGAGGTTCACATGGGCCCGCTTCTTGACCTTGTCCAGGTCCCTCTGGATAGCGTCTCATCCCTCAGGTGTGTCAACTGTCAATCAGCTTGGTGTCATCTGCGAACTTGCTGAAGGGGCACTCAATCACACTATGTCATTGATGCAGATGTTGAACAGTACTGATCCCAGTACGGAATCCCGAGGGACACCACTTGTCACCGATCTCTATCTGGACATTGAGCCATTGACCAATAACCTGTGGGTGTGACCATTCAACCAATTCCTCATCCACTGAACAGTCCACCCATCAAATCCACACCGCTCTAACTTAGAGAGAAGGATGTTGTAGGGGACCATGTCAAAGGCCTTACAGAAGTCCAGATAGATGACTATGTCCCTTGAGCTCTCTGCTCTCTTTCATGACACATTTTTCAGTGTTCAATTTTTCAGCCATAACATTAGAATCCCCTCTGTTAGAGGAATGTCATGTGTTCTGTGATCTGAGAAGAAGAATGAATTGACAGGTGACTTCCTGATGTACTCTTTTTCTTGATTTCCTGCTATTGCAGGGAAGTGATCTTGACATAAGTGGTCTTCTTTGGTCCTGTGTTTCTAGACAGTTTCCAGTACCCCTGGGTAATTAAATGACTGGGTTTGCAGGAGTAAAATGGGTAGAAAAAGCATGTGGTATTAAGTTAGTTATCCAGAATTACAGAAATATTTTATGTCAGAAGAGCCTGTCCCATGCAAGAAACAAAGGCTGACCTAAGGCTCTCACAGGATGCTTCAAGTCTCTCCAAATCAAAATAGTTCATAGTTCATTGTTTGCCCTTACTTTTTTTTTTTTTCTTTTATGAAAGGGAGAAGTAGGCAATTAATATGAACGAAAAAAAAATTGTTCTGTTAGAAACCAAATCTATCAAAACACAATTTTAACAGAAATTTTCAACTCATGCTGTTTTCCACATCACTCTAACTTTAATCACAACAAGGGAAATTTAATTTACATATGAGGAAACAGTCTCTCATAGTAGCAATAGTGAAAAGCAACACTTAGGGAGGTTGTGACATACCCATAAGTAAAGGTTTCTAATAAGAGGTTAGAAAAGCAACCTGTGTAAATCAGAATAAATGTAGGTGTTTCTGCCTTGGGGCCAGGGAATAGACTAGTTCAGCCCTATTTTCTAACTATTTTCTGGAGCTAACCAAACCAACTGTCAATGCGACTAAGTAGTAATTACCCTAGACTTAATACAGCAGAGGCCACAAAAGATGTCTGTGAAAGGCCTAAGGCTATAAATGTTGTAAGAAAAGACTTATAATCTGCCACCTTCTTATAAAACAATACAAAATGAATGCAGTGTTTGGGCTAATGACAGAGGCCTTATGCAATAATTACCTAATTATATTAATTTGGTAGACATTCGGTATTTTTCATACTTAGCTATTGTGACATTACTTCAAAGAGGTTTTTTCTGCTTTTTGAACTCTTTATATATGTTTACAATGGCACTTATGAAATATCACATCTTGACTACCAGATCTGAGAGAGGTTAGAAAAAAGGGTCATTTTTTAACACTACAATCCCTGTGCATCTCAGCTATTCTGAACTGCATTGCCATAATTACACCTGTATATAGGAAAGATTCTATATGCAAAGTAACAGCCTGTGATATTGATTAAAGGCAACGAATTCACCAGAAGCTAATGAGGGGGTGATAGGTTTCAGCAGGTAGGAGAAACAAAAAGAAGAAGCAACATTTTTCTGCTTGCACATTCCACTTTGATTTCATTTGTGGCCCACAGCTCTAACCTGCATTCTTTGACTTCAGCAG
>NW_009649293.1:4806208-4823912 GCF_000708025.1 Charadrius vociferus
CAGCAGGATCCTGCTCTGTGTATAATTGCATATATAAAAAGTATAAAACTAGAAAACAGCCAGAAATTCTCCATTACTTAGAGATTTGGGTTGTTGTGGGTTTTTTTTTTTAATCAAGCCTGGACAGCTTTCTAAAAGATAGGCTTTAACCTATGAAGGGGAAATGAATCTTGATGCAGGAATCACGGTGAATATGTCTGCACATCCTCTTGCAGACAGACACAGGCCAGTTCTGCCTGTTCTTCCATTCAACCAGCTGCAAATCAACTCCAAACTGAGGCTATTATCTTAGATTCAGCATCCAGCTGATGTATTCCTATTCCTTCCAATCAAGAACTAAATCCGAATGCAGAGAGAGGGTGAAACTGGTTTTGCCTGTGATCATATCCCACATACCAGCTACAGCCTGATACAGGAAGATGGACCATTGTTGCTTTCAGGTCTTGAAGGGAAAAGAGTAATAGGAGAATGCAAAAGGGATGCAAAAGAGAAACCAAAACCTGCACTGAACACTGAAAGGACAGCTGAAAAAGAAAAAAATTGCATTCAAAAGCAGCCATGTGCCTCCTCTGTCCACATTATACACGAAATTGCATAGTTATATTTTTGTATGCCTCCCCCTGCAACAACAGAAGGTAATCAAAAGGGTTGTCTCTTTAATCAGCACACAAATCCATTTAGACAAAAGTGTTTGATTAAAAAAATACTGCAGTTCAAAGACACAATCCAGCAGGGAAACTCTGACATCTGTAACAAAAAATCTGGTTGCCAAAGAAGCAAGAGTGTAGTGGAGGGGAAAGAAAGCTGGTATTATCAGTAACCATTCCCCACGTACTAATTTATTTGTTCTCATTTACTGCAGGACAGAAAAACTCTCCAGCTCTCCAGATCTGCAGAAGAACTAATATGTGAAGTGGAATCCTCTTTTCTTGCTGAATCTTCCAGTGTTAACCTATGCAATCTCCCGTTAATAATACTGTGACTTTATCCCATAAAGTAATTAATAATCAATCCCAAGAAGGGCTGGAGGTAGTTTACTTGCAGTAGAAATGCTTTAGTACGAGAAAACTTAAAAAACGCATTTTGCACATCGAGTGCTACATACAGGCAACTCAATTTGTGACAGAATGACATCATTGCACTTCACTCAGTTACAATCCAGCCTCGCCACTGTTCACAAACACTACCACACTGCTCAAGAAACATTTTAGACACCAGCTAAGTCAAAATAAGACATTTAATGTAAAATTGGTGTACAAGTGTTCATCAAAGTGACAATGTCAAAGTCCTAAAATGATTACATATTTGCAAACTAGTACATTGGGGAACTGCAATTTTTGTAGAAGCAGATGTTAACATAACAGGAAAAAAAAAAATCCTTCAGAAATCTACCTTTAAAGGTCTATAAAGAGCTATTTTTTTAGACAGATGGATAACGAGGAAAACAAAAAAAACAAACCTCAAATTCCACTAGATTGCAAACACTTATAATATTTGTAAAGTGCGTATTAATATAGTTTGGCAACCTTTACCTAGGGCAGAGATTTAGGGAATAAGCAGAGCAATAATTAATCTTTTCTTAATAATTAAAGCAAAACATGTAAAACTAACTATAACGGAAGAAGTAGTCAACTGAAAGATTTATTTTACGTAAAGGGCCCATTGCATACATTGTTCATGTGAACTAGCCTTTTTCCTGCATTTGAGGAGGAAAAAAAAATACTCAGAATTGCTGTACACATAGAATTCCCCTGAGAAAAGCTAAAAGATTCACCCCAGCATGTGGCCATTATAAACTGCACCTGTAAAGTATCTGTTTTGCTATATCATATTAAAACATTGCCAGCTGGTTTGGAAAACATGTTTTTAAAATACTGTGAGATGGTGGGTGGTTCCTAGATGTTACTGCTGTGGAACAATACCTTGCTAGTTCTGTGTATTGCATAAATGGTTGCTCTTGGAGAAATGCCCATTACAAACAGTGCCTGCAGAGCGCTCTGACGCTGGACTCTGTGTCGAGTGGGATGCATCCAGGCTCTCATTTCCATTGAAGTCAGTGGCTAAACACCTCTGTGAATATGGTGTTTATGGTTAATATCACTGGTTGGAGCAATAGCTAGTAATTAAGCTGTGTTGTAATGGCCATGCATTCTGGCACTCAGCATAATATGGGCCATAGACATGCTATGCATTAAATGTTTTTTCAAGTCTAGTACTTGTGCTTGAACAAGAATTTTTGTTTTAGAACAGCATCTTCGAATAATAGAATAGAATCATAGAATAGTTTGGGTTGGAAGGGACCTTTAGAGGTCATCTAGTCCAGCACCCCTGCAGTGAGCAGGGACATCTTCAACTAGACCAGGTTGCTCAGAGCCCCGTCCAGCCTGAACTTGAGTGGTTCCAAGGGTGGGGCATCTATCACCTCTCTGGGCAACCTGTGCCAGTGTCTCACCACCCTTATTGTAAAAAATTTCTTCCTTATATCTAGTCTAAATCTTCCCTCTTTTAGTTTAAAAATGTAACCCCTTGTCCTACTGCAACAGGCCCTGCTAAAACCTTTGTGCCCATCTTTCCCGTAGGCCCCCTTTAAGTACTGCTGCAATAAGGTGTCCCCGGACCGTTCTCTTCTCCAGGCTGAACAACCCCAACTCCCTCAGCCTGTCCTCATAGGAGAGGTGTTCCAGCCCTCTGGTCATTTTTGTGGCCCATCTTGATTTAAATTATCACTACTTTACCCTTCACACATTGTCCCTTTTGTTAATTTTAAAAAAATGAGAGTCTGAATACATCCATCTTCAACTTGGGCCTTTTTACTTTGGTCAGACTTTTAAAACCATCTATTTTGAAGTTGCTACTTGGGTTTCTGTAGGCTGTATTCGAATCACCCCTGGACTCTCTCTCTTGTAGTCTGAATAAATGAACTAGAATCCGGTGTTACCATTATGCTATAGACTCAACTCTTTGTAAGTAGCCTAAAGTTAAAAAATATTTCCCACATGTCTTTAGAAATTGCATATTTCAGCAAATGCTTGACATATAGGACAGTTTGGAAAGCAATGCCTATTTGTAGCACTGTGTGCCAAATTTTCAAACAATCATATTTGCAAACTATGGGTTTTCAGGCTTCTTGAGCAAGCCCTGTACCACTGTTAGTGGGTGTCTAATCCAGGGATTGCAAGTGTTCTGAATATGCAATTGCTTTTATTCAAGACGCTACCTGTGCCTAGAGGATAGTCTGCAGGCGTGACAAAACTTATCTCCCTGTTTTTCAGTTTAGTAGAGGTTATGCCTGACTGTTTTCACTCATCAGTTTTTATAAAAAAAAATCCATAAAGCACAGACAGCTTATCAAAACTTTTGTATTTATTCAATATTCTGCATGCATGATCATGCCTTTCACAATGCTGCTTTTACAAAGCATAGAGGTTTATAAATAGAAAAGAAAATGGGCATAGTCTACAGGAATCTCTTCATTTTGTTAGCATAATGACTGTCTATTTCCCTTCTTTTTTTCAAGCACTTTCTTGCTAAGCATCCTGTATTTCCTCATCTAGTACAGACTCCTATTAGTGGGAAAATAAAATAACTCCTTCAACTCCAGTTGTTTGCAAGGCTCCAGTACCACAATTACACACAGATGTATTTATAGCTCTGCATAAGCGTTTGCAGGAACATGAATCTCTCACAGATGGCAAAATGCAGTCACTCTTCTTTTTGCCATATAATTATCACTAAAAGGTGATAATTAAAATTATTTCAAAGTTCATATTTAAATAACATTTTGATTAATTATGGACTGTTCACTATTGCCATATTTTGAAATTTTTCTCATTAGCCTTGTATTCCATAAGCAAATTAGTACAACTGAATTATCGTTAATAACCCTAAATAGAAATAATTTTCATAATCTGTACACTGGATGTGTCAAACTGTACAAATCTTTTTTTTATATCACTTTCTGAACTATTCCATCTTTCAGGCTTAATGTAATTATGCACCTTCTTTCAGAATAAAAAGCAAGCTATTTTGAGCTCTGCTGGGACAGTGTAAGATGAAAAGTTGAAGCACACACAGCTTGCAGAAAAACATTTTCTGATTAAAATGGTAAAGGAGATAGCAATCTTTAACTTTAATACAAAACATCAAAGATCAAGCAAAGTGCAAGAATTCTGTGTTAGCTTTCCGGATCAATGTGATCGTTACAGGTATTTTCATTTTTCTGCTTCTTGGAAGTATTTCAAACTGTTTCAACTTTAGCTATTGCACATAATAATCCTGGTGGGAAAAATATTTTTCCAACTAATTTTTTTAAAAACTTTAAGATCACAGCTAACCTGTGCCTGTGCTTTCCAAACTAGATTGTGTCTATGGCAGACCCATCTCACAGACACATTCTGTGTTCACACTGCCTACAGATTGCAGTGCAATGAATGAATTATGGACAAAACCCCAAGTGTTTTTGTTCCTTTAGGGTGATTTGGTTGCACTGCCCATTGGTGGAAAAAAGTGAGGCTGAGAACAGTCTGGTCTCCCTTCTCACATATTTATTCAATTTGGTGGCTGAAAACACAGAAGGAGTCTGAGAAGAGAAGGACTGCAGCAGTTACAGTGTCCTGCTGAGAAATATGAAGTCCTCATCTCTTCTCCTATTACGTATGAGTGGTAAGCCAGTCAAAACATAACAGAAGTTAAAAAGTCAAACTCTTTATGATCAGGAACTCGCCCAGTTGTGCGTGCAGGAAGCCTTTAGGTCTTGCCTTTTAGAGAATGTGTATGAAAGACTGCCCTGTGGAGCAAGGTGTCTTCAAAACCCCTTATTCCATACCATTTATGTCATGTCCAGGTCCCACACTATTGAATACAACTCCATTAACCACAACCCCCATTCCCACCTTTTGTTATAATACACAGATATCATTCCCTTAATCCACAGACCACCCCTATGGAATGTCTGTAAAATATCTGTAAATGTCCATAAATGTCCCACAAATGTCTGGTTCATGATCTTGGGCTCCATCTGCCACGGGGGTCACCCAGGACAGGAGAGATGGTACGTTGCATGGAGTTATTGGACACCAAAGCCAGCTCAGGTCAGGTCACTGCTGCACTTGCCCTGTTTCTTCTAAGACTTGTTCTCCATTGGTTCATGGGGTTCCTGCTACAGCAATTCCTATAACATGCAACTCAAATCATGGTTTACAACAGTTTAAAGGTACATCCATTACAATATCTGACCCTGGTCCCTTTGTGACAGGTTATAGGGTTTAACATTGCAATGAACTCCTCCCCTTGCTCCTAGCCTGGCTAGCAAAAGGGGATTCCTGCTACAGTAATTCCCATAAGATACAACTCAAATCACGGGCTTAACTTTACTCATGATTTCTCTACCTCCTCCCCCTGAGCAGCACAGGGGAATGGGGAATGGGGGTTGCAGTCAGGTCATCACCCACTGTTTCTGCCATTTCTTCCTCCTCGGGGGGGGGATTCATCACACTCTTCCCCTGCTCCAGAGTGGGGTCCCTCCTATAGGAGACAGTCCTCCATGAACTTCTCCAATGTGAGTACTTCCCACGGGCTGCAGTTCTTCACAAACTGTTCCAGCATGGGTCCCTTCCACAGGGTGCAGTCAGTTCTTCGGTCATCAGCTGTTAATGTCCATGGGCTGCAGGGGACAGCCTGCTTCACCATTGTCTTCACCATGGGCTGTAAGATAACTTCTGCTCCAGTGCCTAAAGCATCTCCTCCTCCTTCTCCTTCACTGACCTTAGTGTCTGCAGAGTTGTTTCAAGTCAAGTTCACACTGGAGTTCCAGCCTGTCCAGTATGGCAGCACAAAAACAACAACCCTGGCCATCTGCCAGTCCAGGCGCATCATCATTGCTGTTATCAAAATGTTCCCAGGCACAGCAGAGTAAGATGATAAGCAGTTCAGCAATACAGCAAGCAGTGAAAGCAAAAAGCAGCCACTAACGAGCGCAAGACTCTAATATATAATAGGGCAAGCAAGCCCCATGACCAGCACAGGAGCCTACCAATAAATAGCTAAACAGCAATAGGAGCTGTAAATTTGATCTAGCACATTCCAATCAAATCTGTCATTATCCAAACCCTTCATGCCCCATGTTGGGTGCCAAAAAGGACTGTCATGGTTTAACCCCAGCCAGCAAGTAGGACCATGCAGCCACTCACTCACTTCCCCTGGTTAGGATGGGGAAGAGAATCAGAACAGTAAAAGTGACAAAACTCATGGGTTGGGATAAAGACAGTTTGATGAGCAAAGCCAAAGCTGCACACACAAGCAAAGCAAAACAAGGAATTCATTCACTACTTCCCATCGGCAGGCAGGTGTTCAGCCATCTCCAGGAAAGCAGAGCTCCTTCACGTGTAACGGCTACTTGGGAAGACAAAACACAACTTTGAATGTCCCTCCCTTCTTTCTTGTTCCCCGAGATTTATATAGTAAGCATGACATCATATGGTAAGGAATATTCCCTTGATTAGTTGGGGTCAGCTCTCCCAGCTGTGTCTCCTCCCAACTTCTTACACACACCCAGTGTACTCACTGGCAGAGCAATGAGAAGCAGAAAAGGACTTGTCTGCTTAGCAACAACTAAAAACATCAGTGTTTTACCAATGTTATTTTCACCCCAAATCCAAAACATAGCACTATACCAGCTGCTAGTAAGAAATTCAACTCTATCCCAGCTGAAACAATGACACCTGGCTTCCTGATTCCTGGGAAGTTCAGGAAGGTTGGGGTGAAAAAAACAAAAAATTCCATCTCCAGAGCTGTTGTTTCTGGAAATGCTGTGAGGTATCAGCATTTATGGAGTTTGGCTAGAGCAGGTTTCAGGCCAGGTCTGTCAGGGCAGTTTACACTCCTGACCCTGCCTTGCAGGCTGCCTAGGATCCCAACAGGTAACTTAACAGGAATAGTGCAAGCTGCTGTGGCCCTGTTCAACGGCGGCTTTGTTCAAAAATCATTCCTTGAGACCTTCTCACCAATTGCAGTGATCTTTCCTGTTACAGGATCTTCACTTCACTGTAGTTTATAAATAGTTAAACTTCTGTAATGATCTGGGAATTTTTTCCATTTGCCATCTATAAATTGCTTAGCATTGACAGCTCATTATATGTAACAGCTAGATTAAAAATCAAGAATCCACATATTTCCAACATTTGCTTCTTTGTAGCTTTTTAATTACATTTAGAATTTAGTTCCAAGGGCTGGTGAGAGACCATAAACAACAATATTCATTAAACCTTGACAATCTTGCATTTAAATGGAAGCAAACCCTTGGGCAAAAAGATACACCAACACCACCAAATCACATCAAAGAAAAGTGCCTGCTAGTTATAAGACTACAAGGTAGGAAGGTGAATCCTTTGACAAAAGATATAGAAAACTACTCAACAAGGAGGAAATTTGGCAAAAAGGAGTTAAAGCCAAAAGCAATCAGCTTTTTGCAGAAGTGAGAGAGAGAGTTAGAGATGCCAAAAAGAAACCATGCAGAGAGATATAAAGATCCTGCACTCCATAACTAATTGTGACAGAAGTTCAAAGACCTCTTGGTGGGGAGCAGAGGCCAGAGAATGTTGCCCACATTTTTGAATGTCTAGTGTAGACAAGTGTACTGTCTTTTGTACCATCAATCTACAGACAAGGATATTTGGATTAGAAACCATTTACAGGCTCTGTATTTGTTTAAGCTTTAGTTTTATTTATTCCTGGAGTCTTAAACTGTACAAAATTCCCAGAGGCTTAAGCAGCTCAAAAATTTTAAACCTTGGAAAGGTTATGCTGAAGTTAGAGAAGAAGATATTTCTGGGCAGAAATCCCAAATCAGAAGAAAGCTCCGGCCCCTTAGCGCTCAGAAAAAAAATAAAAATCAGGACTCCAATGCACAGAACCAAGACAAAAAAGCTCACTGGACAGTAGAGGAAGAGAATTCACCCAATCTGGGACAACATCCAATAGGCAAAGCATGGCTATATGTTTTAATATGCCGTTATCCCTGTCTTCCTTCCCCACGAAAACCCAACTTGCTCTTCATAAAATGAAAATATGAGCATTATTCTAAACAATAAAAGCAGTATGACCCACCCACAGAAAAAAAAAAAAATCCCACAGGTCATAAACCTGAGGAACTCATTGCAAAAGGATGTTTTGAAGGATAAAAGTTTATATAAGCATGGAGGAGGCTAGAAAACCCCCTTTAAAAAAAAAAAAGAAAAAAAAGAAAACACAACAAAAACTCAAGCTTACTAAATACCCAGAAGCAAAAGCCAGTGAACTGAAACCACTGGAACATTGTTCTTGAGGCATCCACCAATGGTTACCACTGTAAACAAAACACTTCACTAGCTGGACCTTTGGTTTTACCTGAGCTCACTGCAGGTATGTCCTTACATCCCCTCACGGAGTTCAGTGCCACCACTGAGGTGACTGCTCTCTGCCAGACCAGCTGATGAGCCCCCACCAGAAGAACCTGTAGTTAGTACTGAAAATTTCTCTTTCATCATCATCCTCCCATCTCCTTCCTGCAGTGCTCTCTGTTGTAGTCTCAGACAGGAAAGCAACCGAACAAGCTCCAGAAAGAAGTGCTGTTGCTGTGGCTCTGCCCTGGGACTTGGCAGCAGGGGGGAGCCAATACTGAAGTCAGTACACTCTTGTGCAAGCGATCTGCAAGTGAGCAACAGCAGGTTACTGCGGTCTAAGGGCTCAGCCGCCAGTGCAAACCCGGTTTCCAGCGCAGTTGAGTGTGGCTTTTGCTGTTCACAACAGCTGAGCTAATACTGATGGCTGGTCTAAAACTAGCTGTGAGGAGCTTTTGGCTTACTCTAAGTAGGCCTTTTTCAGCTTCTCCATGACTCAATTATCCATTGGCAGAGGCAACTAGAGAAAAGGAGCAAAGACTTTTTTTTACCTGAATGGTACTGTGCAGATAAATATATTGAAGATGATGGGGTGTGTGCTCAGACACTGGAGCAGCAGAGACCAAGCTAATGTCTTCTTCATTTGCTTTCCATTGTCTTCTTAGACTAGCTTCTTATCTTGATGAGGCTTTGTAATGCAAATCTGTTGTTTTATATCCCTTCATTACCGGATTGGTTTTGGTATGTGAATATATTACAGAAATTAGTCAGTACCAAACAGTAAAAGTCAAGTTTTCCACAAGTTCCACTGCCCCCACCTCCTACAAAAACAACTACCTTCTGGGTTTGCAATTAAATTAAGACTTAAAAAAATGGGGGGAAAATAGAGTTTCTCCCTTTTTCTTTCTTTTTTTGCCTACTGAGCCCAAATGTCACTTGTGAAGATATTACAATTATAAAAACTTCAATTTACCGATGCAAACACACTCAAATTTTTGCTTCAAGTCTCAATACCCATGCATGTCTGAGAATGACAAATGAACAATGAAGAGGCTTTTCAATTACACATAACAGATAACCAAACATTGTTTATGGAAAATGTGCTTAGTTGGAATAATAGGCAGGTAGATACAAACTAGATTGAGAACAAAATACAAGTCTTTGTTGATTTTCTGCCACACTAAACTAATGAAGCATTCAATAAAAGCATGCTTTGACTAATTAATAGTCAAAAGACAAATAAACTACAAATGCCCGAAGAAATGTTCTTTTCCTTTGGTTTCTATCATGAACCTAAAACAAAAGTTGAACATTCATGTCTTGGAAGAGAAAAAGCAATAGACAAAGCTGTTATATTGGTTATCTCTGTTCTTTGCGTATCAAAAATTATAAGTACGTTCTTTTAGACAGCAATGATTTCACATTAAATAGAATATGAAAAGTACACAAACAGCACTTTAAAAAATCACCTGATTCCTAAAGCTAAAAATGAAATGTAATAACAAAAATATGTCAATTATAAAATTTCCCCATAAGCCAAGGGGAAATTGTTAGCAACCTGTTACATCCCTCAGACACACAGAAGTCTATGGGGCTGGACGGGATGCACCTAAGGGTACTGAGGGAGATAGAGGAAGTGCTGACCAAGCCACTTTCCATCACTTATCGTCAGTCCCAGATAACCAGGGAGCTCGAAGTTGACTGGAGGCTAGCAAATGTGACGCCTGTCTACAAAAAGAGCCAGAAGAAGGATCTGAGGAACTGCAGGCCTGTCAGTCTGACCTCCGTGCCGGGAAGATTGTGAAGCAGATCATCTTGAGTGCCATCACACAGCACATACAGGATAACCAGGTGATCAGGCACAGTCAGCATGGCTTTATGAAAGGCAGGTCCTGCTTGACTAATCTGATCTCCTTTTATGATAAGGTGACCCACTTAGTGCATGAGAGAAAGGCTGTGCATGTTGTCTACCTGGACTTTAGTAAAGGCTTTCACACCATTTTCCACAGCATTCTCCTGGAGAAACTGGCTGCTCATGGTTTGGGTGGGTATATTTTGCTGCATAAAAATCTGGCTGGAAGACTGGACCCAAAGAGTAGCGGTGAATGGAGCTAAATCCAGTTGGCAGCTGATCATAAGTCATGTTCCCCAGGGCTCAGTATTGGGGCCTGTTCTCTTTAATATCTTTATCAACAACCTGGATGAGGGGTCGTACTGAGTGCAACCTTAGTAAGTTTGTAAATGACACCAAGTTGGGAGTGTTGACCTGCTTGAGGGTAGGATGGCTCTACAGAGGGATCTGGACAGGCTGGATAGATGGGCTGAGGCCAGTGGTATGAGGTTCAACAAAGCCAAGTGCCTGGTCCTGCACTTGGATCACAACACCACCATGCAGCAGTACAGGCTTAGGGAAGAGTGGCTGGAAAGCTGCCCGGTGGAAAAGGACCTGGGGGTGCTGGTCGACAGGTGGCTGAATATGAGCCAGCAGTGTGCGCAGGTGGCTAAGAAGGCCAACAACATCCTGGCCTGTATCAGAAATAGTGTGGCCAGCAGGACTGGGGAAGTGTTTCTCCCCCTGTACACAGCACTGGTAAGGTCCCACCTCAAATACAGTGTTCAGTTTTGGGCCCCTCACTACAAGAAAGGCATTGAGGTGCATGTCCAGAGAAAAGCAACAAAGCTGGTGAAGGGTCTAGAGAACAAGCCCTGTGAAGAGTGACTGAGGGAACTGGGGTTGTTTAGCCTGGAGAAAAGGAGGCTCAGGGGAGTCCCTATCACTCTCTACAATGACTTGAAAGGGGGTTGTAGGGAGGTGGCAGTCGATATCTTCCCCCAAGTAACAGGTGGTACGACAAGAGGAAATGGCCTCAAGCTGTGCCAGAGGAGGTTTAGATTAGGAAAAATTTCTTCACAGAAAGGGTTGTCAAGCATTGGAACAGGCTGCCCAGGGAAGTGGTGGAGTCATGATCCCTGAAGGTATTTAAAAGACGTGTAGACGTGGTGCTTAGGGACATGGTTTAGTGGAGGTTTTGGCATTGTTAGGCTTACAGTTGGACTTGATGATCTTAAAGTTCTTTTACAATCTAAATGATTCTATGATTCTAAAAGTCCAAGATAAAAAAGAGACCTGACAGATATAAATGCATTTAGACACAACCCAGATAAATTGTTCTTAAAAATTCACTTGAACAATGTTTTTGGTTTTATCGGGTAATGATATATAATAGTCATCAGAAAAAGCAAATGAAAACATTTCAGCAGTAACAGAACCTTCACTTGTCTGTCTTTTGGGGTTTAAGTGATATAAAAATTGTGTGGGCTATCTTTGGCATTCCAGTGAACCCTCCTTCACTTACCCACTCACTGCAGTAGAAGTGTTTTAACACTAGGAGTTTCATACTTTAAATTGCAGTATTTCTTTCTCTAATATTGTCCCTCCTGTTCAGCTTAACTCTATCGACAAAGCTGCCAGTATAAAGATAAATCAGCATTTTATAGAACAAAAAGGTAATACAGATTAATTTGGTCAGATTAACTGCAGTTACAAACCTAGGTTTGTAGGGATGCTATCTCATACTGACATGAAGTCTTCACATACTCCATCACCAGCAGAAAAAATAAAAGGAGAACTTCAACCTGCTTTATCAAAGAATTACACTCTTCCCCCTTCCCTCCTCCTGCTCAGTACAAATGACAGACATACTGCTGCTTTTGCTCTCAGACAGTCCCACTGAGAGCCCCACAGCTCAAGATTTTTCTTAGAGCAAGATAAGAAAGAAGAAAAGTAAAACAGCTGAAGTAACTCCTCAATTTCTGAATATTTCAATATTCAGAACATATTTCAATAAAGTGACATCTACAGATTTCAATAAAATGACAAATTATTTTACTTGAAAGTGTAGAGTCATTTAGTGATACTTATCCCCTCATTACCCTTATTCCTTTGCGTATTTTTATTTGTTATCTTTAATTAGTGTAAAAGGCCTTAATATTTCTTCTCCTACCTAGAGAGAAAGCATGAAGGTATAAAACTTTATTTAGATATTCAGGATTCTTTAGAGATATTTTTCTAAATGAGGAATAAAAAGTCAAATATAATATTAAATTTCAAATCAAGAACTTCTCATGTTGCATTGATGGAGATCTTATGCAAATTATTTGGAAGCTTATGAGGTTTTTTTAAAAATTAACTGCACTAACTAAACAAGAAATTTCTGCTTGTCAATAGCAAACTAGAAGACCCACTCAACAGATTATCCCCTTATGGGAAACATCATTTTGCAGTCCTTAATATTATGCATGTTTTACAATTAAGCAATAAAACACAGCTTCCCCATCAGACAGTGAATGACAAGAGAAGCAAGCTATCCCAAAGAATATTTCAGGTCAAAAGCTACCTGACCTGTGTCAGTCTGCCATTAGCAATACTTATCATAAACAAGGCTAGAAGGGGAAGAGGAAAGTACTCCTACCTTGTTAAGAGGTTCTGGAAGAGGAGAATGCAAAGTCCTAGGTACTTCCCTTCTATGATTTTGGCTCCTCCTAAACTTTGAAAGACTAGACCTGTGAAAAAAAAACCCTAAACTGTATGTATCTTGAAGGCTTTATTGTTTTTAAGTGCATGTAATACTGAATACCTTTAAGTTCTTTACCATATTTACAGATACTTTTTAACAAGTACAATGATCCAAATCTACTTATAAATGTTGTCATTTGTGTAAGTATAATGTAAAATTAAGGATGTGTTTATTTTTTAAAGGCAATTGTATCACTGAAAATAGCTGTCATTGAAAACTGCATCAAGATCAATTACTTCGTTGCCAGTAGTCCAAAAGCAAAATAAGTAAGAAAAAGCAAAAATAAAGTTCAGGAATTTAAAGAAATGTGAGAGAATCATGGAAATAAAGTTCTTGATAGAAATAAATTCATGAATTGAGAAGCCTCTTGTTATGCATCACAGTACTTGCTTTTTGAAGGTGAAAATAATTATATAGTAATTTTGATAATGGATAATCATGTGGAAAATACTTAAAAAATGCTTTCTCTAGGTTTTCTTTGGTTAGAACATCCCCTGAAAGCTCCATAAAGACGGAACACGGGGGAAAAAAAACAGTAATTAGGAAAGAAAAAAGGAGGATGATCCTAGACAGCTAATCATACTTAATAGAACATACACTCCTTTCGACTGTTCTCACTTGCACTTTTGAAGAAATTAATGTAATTTTTACAAGATTAATAAATTCTCCTGACATACTGTTGATTGAATGTACTAAACATTTATAGAAAATGTTTCAGTCACCTTGAATACCAGTATTTGAGCATTGGTGCCTGACCACTATACTATGGGCCTGAAAACCACCTCTCAGGGCAAAAGCAATGCCAGCTTTTCCTTTTAAAACTTTTCTAATCTTTCACATTGAATAGCAATATTATACCTAAAACATTTGCATTACCGTAACACAAAACCAGCAAATCCCCGTATTTAAAAATTAGTAAATGTTAACATTAAAGTAGACCACGCAACTGAAGTTAACCCTTATGTGTGCTGAATCTAATGCACTCCTGAATTATGCTGTTGTAGGATTTAACAAAATTTCATGTACAATTCCTTTTAGAAAAACTGAAGTGGGCAAAAAAGTTATATTGCAAGAATTTGCATTAATACATGCGTAAGGCATCTGAAATGAAAAGCCGTTTAGATCACCAGTGCACTCTTGTGACATTTGGGCTGACAAAATTAGCTGTAGCTCTCTACATGGGCTGACACCAGAGATTAACTGCTCTTAACCTCAGAGGAACATAAGAGCATCAGGAAACTAGGTCTCCATTTTAAAGAAATCTGAAGGAAACCTTGGTCACATAGCCATCCATACCTCCTCCCACCTTCTTTTATTACTCTTTCCAGCCTGCCCTGGTGAGGGTGTCATGCCACATCCCCCTATGGGCTGCTGGTTCATGACTTCGCCCTTTCCCACACATCATCAAGCAAGGGCACACCAGCTGGGAAGTCTCCAGCTCTCCTTCTTCTTTTCCCCTTACTCCAATACACTAGATACAACTACTTAGAGCAAGAAAATAACAGCACTACCTTTGATATTACTGCAAGCATTTTTGATCAACGACAAATCAAGCTTCCCAGGGGTTTGGCACCGTAACCATACATTTATGTTCAAAGGTGTTCAGCTGTGAGGTACTGGGAACCAAGCAAGAGGTGCTGGTTGGAAACAGTGTTGCAATTTGGGCTTCTCTATCTACCCCAAGTACATCCTAAAAATTCTCTACTGGCATTTTAATACCAGTTGTTATCATCACACTTGCTATATTGCAGTGTGCAAAATAAAACATGCTAACATCTGAAAAAGCTGGCTGAATCCCTTCTTGTTGGAGCTTTGTTTGACCATATGGCACTGCCCCAGGGATGAATTCATGACCAGTGTGCATCCAGAAACTCCCTAAAACTGAATTTTCTATCATACACCATATTTGCCAAGTCACTGAAAAAGAATGAGTAACATCTTTGTGCAAATACTGGGTTATTAGTAATAAAATTGCAAATATTCATATATTCTTGATTTATCAGACAATCACAATTAGGCTGTCTTCTGCTTAAGAAAAGTCTCTTCTCCTGTCAATGTCTTCACTAGCCATCTGTTCCCAAAAGATTATTGTTTGCTTTCTGATAGTACAGTAGCATAATAGTTGCCTGAAAATCTGACCTAACAGGTCCATTTTTAAGCAAGAATCAAATGGCAGGCTAAAGCCACTGATGAAGGCACTTGACTTTTGCTTGCTTGTTTTGCTAAAGGTAATGGCTATAGAATCTGAGACTCTAGTAATTATTTAATATAGCTAATAACCTACAGTTGATATATTCCCTGTCTACTGGATGGAAAAATTTTGTATACTGTGGAAATAATATTTGTGTTTTCCTTGGCCCATCTGAGGTCCCAGTTTTTATGCACTCCTCTTCTAGTCAACTTTACTGATCATGGCTCCTCCTTGAAAGCCTGAACTATTTACAGAGGTCTTTACTGCTACAATTTCGAGATCTCTTTCTCTCTTCACATGTTGTGAAAATACTGTTTATTTCCTGGTGTGCTCTTCAGAATTGAAACACAGTGGGATGAAAACATACACAATACAAGTATTAAATCAGCTATAGTTTTGGCAGCACAGAACTGGTAAAATCTTTGTAAGTTTGTCAGGCGATAATGTCCGCTAATTACTTTGCATTTTCAACCTTCAAACTAGAATTGTCTACTGATTTCATGGTTCAATAAATAGAAATAAATTTTATGCAGTGTGATAACAGGGTTTCATTTTTTTATTTATGACATGCAATTCTAGTTGCTTTTTCATTGTAATTCATCATAGTACATCTGTTTTACACAGTAATATTTTATTCAAAAAATATTGAATAACTCTTGGCCCCTCTCTGACATGTAGTTTACATACCTTCCCTTCACACAACAAAACAGGAAATCAATGCATTAACATTAGAAAAACTGATATGCCTAGAATTATAGTGTTTTGTGTAGTGTAGGTGGTTTGTTAAGGGGCATTTTAGTTTATTACTCACCTCTGATCTCCTCTCTAAATGCTCACAGTACCTTCCAGAATAAATCTCTGAATACTAGCCTTCCAATTTCTTACCATTGTGCTTCCTCAAACATTGACCGTACAGTTAACCACAGCATCATACATCTCTGCTGAGCACCAGAGGACCTCTATAGCCCAGTCAAAAGTACAGTAAATGCAGCTCAAGCTCTTTTACTGCTGTAGCTTTGTACTTAATGTGCCTCTTGGAGGCTGAAAGTTTTTTTAGCTGCAGTTAGAATGAAAGGCACGATGTCATCCCTCACACACTTACAGCCCCATCTCTGTTGGGCTGGTAGGAGTAATATTCACATTACATCTGAACACAGATATTTGAAATATTAGTAGAGTCTTCCAGAGTGTTAGGCTAATGTAACCTGAAGGAGACTGCTCCAAGGGCCTTCTGCTCTTCTGCTTAAAAGTTTTAAAACGATAACATGATCATAGGGCAAACCATGTTCCCAATTCTTTTTAATAACCTGGTAAATCACCAGAATTCAATTACATCAGTATACCACTCTCTTGTTGACAGCAAGTACCTTCTGACTTTCTAGACTGAAATAAAACTAAAAATTGAATTTTTGTATTGTACATGACCCTAAACATTGTTATTATGAATTCTGACTCTTTACTTCATTCTTAGTTCAGACTTGATCCAAACTTGGAGCCTAAGTTGCCTTAGGCTGAGTGAAGAGGCCTCTGTGCCCCCAGTGTGTTTATTTTCTCTGCAATCAAAATAAAATGCGAGCACAAATTCACATACTTTTTTTCTTATTAGTTAATATCTTATTAGTTATATTTATTTATTATTTATATTAGTTATTATTTATATTAGTTATATTTTGTTGTAAAGACCTTTTTTTTGTGCACGCAGTACACTCCTAGGCTGTGTATTATACTCTTAGTGTAGAAAAGAAATTCACAGCACAATAAGAAGTGAAGGCCTTCCACAATTAACTTCCAAGGCACCTAATGAGTTACTTCAGGTCCAAAGCAGTGAAAAGAATCTGAATTTGTAAGGAGATGGGTTCTGCCTGACATGATATAGAATAAGGGCCCTTGAAGCTGGATCTCAAGAGCAGGGACCATGACCAGGTATATGTGAAGAAGGCTATTCAAATGATGGACAAAGTAGGTGAAAACAAATAGCAAAAAACTGTTCTGCACTCCTGTGACATCAGTTGTCTTGACTGTGTCCTATTCTTCCATGCCATGCACACTTTTATTATTGATTATCTTTGTGCTTCATAATGGCACTCATTGTGTCCAACTGTTCTAAAGAAAAGGACGTTAAAAAGCAAAGATGAAACCTGTGTGCATTTGAGGATGGAGAGTGAGCGTGAAGCACCTTTTTCCTCCTTGGAAATCTGAAAGACACTTGAATATGATAAACACATCTTTCATTTGCTAAAGTTTTTTTTCTTCTTCAGGTCGCCTCCCCTCAAATGTGTTGCTAAGCATTTTCACCTCCGATTATTATGTGCCAGGGACCCAAACGACTCTCACTTGAGCTGTCAGACTGCTAATTGCAGAGGGTTTGTGTTTTCACTAGTTCTTTTACACACAAATGAATTAAATCCTCAGTTCCTGAGCCCAAATTCACCCTTTCTGTAGTAGGCTTGAGATTTTATTTGGTTCCCTGAAAGCAAACAGATTTTCTCAGTTTATTCTGTTAAGACCATGATTCTGCTTTTGGGCATTGCTATTTAACGACTATTTAATAGATCCAAATG
>NW_009649293.1:4823960-4830472 GCF_000708025.1 Charadrius vociferus
ATAGGGACTACCACCTCTTCATGAAATACTGTTAAAGCTCAACACATTTTTTACTTTCATGACCTGAATTACAGTTCTCTGTAATGACCACTTAAATTTATCCAGACTGCTATAGTTGGACTTTGGTGCTGCCGAGTTCTGTCTACCTCATTAACTCTCCAGTTCAGCCACCAGTTTGTCTTTAGTACAGATCTTAGATTGAGAAACATAGTGACACTCATCTTGATAGATAGTGAACATCCCATGACATCTCAACCATCTACCTGTGCGTTTAAACACTATTTATAATACAGACCATGGTCTTTTTGTGAATAGACTCCTTGATTTACAGTTTGCCAAATATTAGGAGGGGAGGTGATAAAGATCAGGAGTAGCTGGAACAGTAAAGCTGCTGAAACATAGAATATTTTTCCTTTGACAGGGCATCTTTTTTTTTTTTCCTTATAAATGTTTTAGAGACAGTGCATGATTTATTTTAAAATGACCCTAATTCAAGGTTATGCCAATGAGACAACTGTCTTTCTCTTTGATTTAGATGTTCCAATCTTTCCTTTACGCAAAGACTATGTTGGCTTCATTTCCTTTATAAGTACTCTTGCTCCCAGAGTTGCCAGCACACTGACTCACAAGTTGTTTCACTAGCAGGTAAGTGGGGGTTTACTAAATCTATCTAAAACTCAGAAAGCCTGCTTGCACAAAATAGTGAAAGATGCAATGTTATTGGTGGAATGAAGTGCCATATTTCTAATGTTCCCTAAAATCTTTCATCTTACAATCATTCTTCTCTAAAGCGAAATTTTGGCAGGGGTCTTATGTCTCTTTTATGATGTTTGAGAAAGGTTTTCCTCTTTACCACCTGAAGAAGTAAAGCTATACAGTAGGAAAGCTTCCGCTGAAATGCTTCTTATCTTTTGGGTACTGTTTGGCCTGCTTCATCTCAGTGTTTTCACTGAATCAGTCAGAGGTCACATATCTCTCAGAGACTTTCTCACTGGCCACCAATGACTCTTTTTCTGGGTCTGGACTAGGAATTATGCAAGGATGGCTACTCCTGCCAGGTACAGCTTTGTAGCATTCACTCTGCTGCAGGGAGACTGAATTCTATTCTCACTTACTCTAGTGTAAATATTGAGCAATTCCATTGATCTACCTGATATTATTATAGATTTTCAGGAGTATAACTGACAGAAGACTGTGTGGTTCAGTGCACCCTAACTGCCAATACTGTCAGATACTTAACCGTGTGTCAGTCTGCAGCACACGGCAAAGGAAGGCAGAGGACAGCAGAGGTCTCTGTTCTTGAAGGAGACGACCACAAAGAAAACTGGGGCACAGTAAAAGCAAACAACACATGTTGTTGTAGATACCTCATCTAACGTTTATCCTCCAACTCTCCTTGTTACTTTTTTTAGACCAGAAACACAAGCCAAATGACAGCAAACACACACACACATGCACGCGCGCGCGCACACACACACACATACACATACATATATGCATGGAGTTCTGTGATGCCTGCGCAGAAATGGAAATACCTGTTCTACCACAGTACCATTGCCATGGGGCTCAAGATTTTAGTCCATGGAAATAACGAGCTAGAATGACCTAATCTGGGGCATCTTCATAAATCTCCCACACCTCTCCAGAGGTAGGTTTGGATGACAGCATCCCTTTTTCAATCAGGCTTTGGCTACTTCTACCTATAGCAGAAGCCGTGCCAGTACTGGATGCCAACACGCAACCAGAATAAAGCTTTATGTGGCCACTATTTTAAATGCAAGAAGATTTTTATGGGCTTGCATAATTTATGTTATGATTCTCCCCACATTTGTTTTCCTATTCATTATTTCTCCCTCCCAGACAGACAGGCATGAAGATGGCTCTGAAAATACACATCTCAAAGAGATGTTTTCTTCACCCTGCCCCCACCCTATAGGTTTCCCAGAGAAAGTAACCATCTGTTGAATTCATTTTTTAATCATTGTCTTTTCACTATTTTTACTTTTTGGCAGAAAGAGATGTGAATATACTAGCTCAGTGGCAAGATAAAAAGCACAATCGTATTTTCAAGTAGCTCTCAGGGAAGAAGATCCTGTATCTTTTGTGATTTTTTTTTTTTTTCAGTAAGACATACCTCGGTTTACAAGATAATGCACTTAAACAGCAGGGGATGCGCTATAAATCCACACTCTCATTTACTGTAATTTAAAAATATAAAGTAATATTATAATGGTTTCATCTACTTTAACTACTGCTTTGCTTGCAACTACTGAGGCAATCACAGCCAGAGAAAAAGATGGGTGGCTCCTAAAAAACACCAAAGAGGGCTGCTTTCTTTAGAGCAGAAACACAGAACTTCTTTTTCAAGAAATGGTTAATGCTTTTCTGTACAGGAGATTTCCTTGATGCTTGTTGATAACAACATTTCTGTGATGGCACTATTACTGGCAAACTTCATGATTTACTGGAAAGAATAAGAACAGAGCAGTGGCCTCAGAAATGTCACTTGAAGGCCTCTTGATTGATTTTTACAATGATCCCAGAGAACTATTTGTCCTGTATTCAAATTCACTATTATATTTCATTCCTTGTCGACATTTACAGCTGTAGAAATTTATTCTGGAAGCAAATAAGAAAGAATAGTGTAATAAAAGTAGAATATGAAGTCTGGAGCACAGTAGGTAATGTTTCAAAAACACATGAATCGGCCTACTGCAATCTTAATAAAGAAACATGTATTTAGTAGCAATGATCATTGTAACTTGTCACCATGTCACTCCAATGGATTGAGATCGATCTACTAGAGTGAAAGATGTGACCAAAGGGTGTAAGTATATCATTTCCAAAGCAATTACCTGCAGCTGGGTCTTTGTGTTTGTTTGGGTTTTTTTTGTTAGGTAGATTATGTTGTTACAAATTACAATATGCTAATAATTCTATTTCCTAATGTATCCCAACTTTACAAAACAACAGCAGCTTTATGAATAGTGACACTCCATGTGTTTCAAAAAAAATAAAAGAAAAGAAAACACAATTCTCATGATCACATACAGTGTCCAAAGACAAGGGAGACCTTCACTGAATTTCATTCCCTTCCCTGACAGCTGTGTATTAAATGACTTGTAAAAGTTCCCCCTCCCCAGGGCACAGCGTGCTGTCTGCACCGATGGGAAGGCCCCTCCAAAATGCACGTACTGGATAAGGAAGCAAAACAGCAGTCGTTAGTGCATCTGCAGCCCTTGATTTTCTACAAGTTCTAGTTTTTCTTACTATAGATTGCTCATTTCCAATAAATTGTCTACACACTTGATAGGTGAAGGTTATTTCACTAAGGATTTTATGGGCATTCTGTGTTTATGTCTCATGACAAGACAAGCGTTTTTATATAACCTCTAACACTTTATGCAATTTCTTCAGTTCCAGATACTTGAGACAACAGCATAGCTTTCAGTCTCAGCAGTTGTATGTGAAAAATGATACTGCTGCAAGGAGTTAATCAATTAGAAAATGTTTCCTGACTTTTCAGCTATACTTTATTTTTCTCAGTGTCATTTTAATGGCCCTTGTCATTTCATTCATAAACATCCCAAATAATTCCTTTTCCTCTCTGCTATTGCAAAGATTTTTTTAGAGTATATTGAGAACTCAGTCCATCTTTTCTTAATCATTTTTACTTTTCTTGCTTTCAATATCTTTGCTGAAATACCCAGAGCTGTGCATGTTTTGAATGAAGCTACACTAGCATTGTATGGAGATAAGCAGTCTTGGCCAATAAGTTTCTGCATAGCTTTATATCCTTTTTTGCATTTTTTGTCGTTGGCAAAAAAAATCATGGCATATTGAATATACCTAACCTTAAATACAAAGGAGGAAATCTTTCCTGAAAGTGGCATTTTTCCTTATTCATAAAACAAACACATTATTGCGTTATTTCAAAGTTGTTCTTAAGGGGAAAAGAAAAAGAAGTATCCATAAGAAATAAATCCATCTTTCAGATTTTCTTCATATGTATTCTTTGGAAGACTTCCAGTCTGTCCAGTTTCTGATCCAGTCAGAAAATTCTTTTTACACCATTTCCAGAGTCAGGAAAAAACTCAGTATGTAGAACTCTCTACAATGTTTATATACATATCTGATGTTTAGAATTTCAGCCTGTGTGATTTGCGACCTAATTTCACTTTAGAAATGCTGCTTATAGGGAAAACACAGCTACAATCATGTGAGTAACATTTTGGTAGCAATTAACCCTGTTAGTACGTGTGTGGTTTTAGATACAACAATATTTTTTCTGTGTTTAGCTTGTATATGTATACGCTTCCATTTTTTTGTCTCTGCTGTTTTTTTTCAGCAAGTACTATCTACCAGTGTGAAGTTAATTCTAAGAAAGTACTAGACACTGAAATCATGTGGGACATACATTCATTATTCTGATGCAGTAAATCTCCAACACAAGCAGCACTCTTGTGTAGAGTGAACACTCTTGACAACAAACATTTCTCTAGGCCTGATGCCAGTTCATGAAATTGAAATTAGGCTACATAACATTGTACAGTGTCTTGGGCACATGTGAGGAGCCAGAATAGCTGCAATCAGTCATTAATACCTAGCTAGCCCTATTTTGTTGAACACTAGAGGGAGATCAAAGCAAAAGAATAGATGATCTGATAGATTATGGATACTAATTGATGTTGTTCATAAAATTTCCACTGATGATAAAGTGAAACCCCAGGTGTCATAGTATCTTAATTTTTCATCACAGTTTTCACATGGTCTTATTTGATATTGTTTTACCTAGAATGTAATTTTAAAGCATGAAGGAAAAAAAAAAAAAAAGGAAAAGGACTGTGCTTATTTCAATAACACAATTAATATATTCTATATTAAACTAGTTTTTCATATGACACGTTTCCTTTGATAAGAAGATAGAAGTCTTAGCAACAGAACAATGAAACATAAGCACAGAATCCAGCTATCTCACTGTTCCCTGAACACGTGGTACTTTTTCCTAGCATGTGCCTACAGTAGTAAGCAGGGGAAACTCCTGTTTCTGAAAGACCTTCTCTGGAAAGACACCTTTCTGTGAGACCTAAAGGCAAACAACTGAAACTGTTGACATTCAGAACAGGATGGAAATCAATGCTGTCACTCTTCTGCCATCACAACTGCTGTTTTGCTCAGTGTTTGCTGAACAAAGTTTGTAACATAAAATGCCTGTTTTAAAATACAGACATTTTTTTGTTTTGCATGGAAGAAAATTATCAAATGCACACTTTTTTGCCCTCTCAGTTACTGCTGGGAAATACCAGTACTCTCAGCAGGATTCCCAAAGGAAGGACCCTTAGGGCCTTGAATAGTTTCCTAAAAGGACCTTGTTAATCAGCCCTAGCGGAGGAAGAACACTGGCACCCATGTTTCACAACCAAGGAACTACTCATGCTGCAGTTTGTAGAAATTTTTATGCTGGTAGGAATGTCTGTGCTGGACGGGAACAGCATGATGTTGGCACTGGTAGAAATGTAGTTGTTGACAAAGAGCTCACAAAGTTAGGGTTAGTTTACCCTGAGTAAACTGCTGTGCATGGCAGCTTGCTGCTGCCTCACACGTCAGTACAGTGCGCTGCAGCCCCTGCACCAGTCGGCACCACCAGCACACCCCATTATCAGTGCACACCATGGTGTAAGGAGAAAATGTAATATAGACACACTAATAATTTATATTGTTTCTTAGGGAAGAAAAGATTTGGCTAGGCTCAAGGGAGATGCCAGGAGTGAGAGGGCAGGAGCAGAGAGAAGCACAGATGGGAAGGGAGAGCTGAAAATTTGCCTTTCAGCACAGGGAGCTGCTAAGCTGGCTCAGGGCTTGCTGTGAAATCACAAACTCTCACAAAGTTGCCAGTCAGCTCTCCTCCACACAGAAAAAAAGAATGCTCCACATTTCACTGCACAACTTGGTTCAAAAAGGAGCAATATTTGTACATTCCTGAAGAACTCTGCTGTCACTAAAGTTAAGTAGCAACTTCTCAATACTTCCTGCACTATTTGGGTCTCTTTAATAAATGGTAAAGGATTTAAGATCCTGGCCATCTGAGGAAACTGCTTCCTTCAAGAGTTCAACAATCACAGCTGAGGATGTTTCACATATGATCCGCTACTGTTCATGAAGCAGACAGATTTCGATTTGGGTTTTTTTATGCAGGCCATGTTGAGGTACCTTAATCCCAGTTAACCTAGAAGTCAGTGAGATACCTTCAGTACTCTGAGACAGGCAGCAATCTTCACTTTAGCTATGGCCAGAAAAGCTAGGAGAGGTGGAGCAGGCAACTTGCAAGCTAACAGAACCCTTCGGAGTCTGTAAATATAGAGTAATTCCTCTGACTCAGTTACCTTTAACATCTGTAAGAACTTTACCATGTGCAGGGCAAGGCAGATTCAGGCTCTGTGTGTCCTTTTTCACCTATTTGCTGGTTCAGGGCAAACCCCAGCTGGTAGACAAAAAGAAATGCACATTTGAAA
>NW_009649293.1:4830507-4848100 GCF_000708025.1 Charadrius vociferus
AACAGGTCCAGTCCCCTTTGTCTCCATGAAAGCCATTGCTTACCTACTGAAGAAAATAAACAGGAAAAAAAAAAGAGAAGAAAAAGTCCTTTCCCTTGTTTTGCAACTTTAAAAACTAAGTCTCCATGTTAATGTTTTTAAGTGGCTTGTTTCCTTCCTAAATGCCTGGTGCATCTCAAAAAGCTGGAAACAAGAGGAAAGGTAATTGTCCGTAGTTTTCTGTCTGTTTTTTGTTACAAAATTCTAACAGCTTGAATGGAAGTGACTGAAAAAGTATATCGCTCCCATCCATGGGACATTTGCTCTCATTTTCAGAAAAACAAGGTCATCCTAAGCAGCACCAGGCAGTGTAACCAGTCACACACAGCTTGTCCAACCATCTCCACAAGGGACTAACGTTCTGCTATGACCAAGTCTTAGAAGGAGAACCAAGCTGGATGGATCACCAGGTGCCCCGATGCCCAAGGTACCTTTATTTAAACCAATGAAGGTTTATACACTGCATAGCTTTGGGGGTGAAATGCTAGAGGTAATGACACCGGAAGGCATTTGTTAACATTGGACATTATTTTGGATTGAGAAAAGTTCATGGTATTTTAAGTGACAAATAAGTACTTCTGTATATACTGACTGGATTGTGAAGTATACTGTATATACTGTGTCTGAAACACAAAACTTTTGTTCTTTTTCATTCCTAATAAACTACTTTTTTAAAATTTATATATACATAGAAGGACAAAGAATTAATACATTTCATGGTTCTAGAAACGAATCATTGCATCTACATAATTGGCTAGTTATCTCAGCTGTGCAGTCCAGAAGCAGAAGACACTACTCAATACCCTTTCAGTTTTTATTTACTGCCAGCTGTTTAGAGAGCAAATACAGCTTGGGGTCTCTCCAATAAAGGGAGGTATGGTTTTCTAGTAAAAAATTAGTAGATGCAAAAAAAAAACCTGGGAAATTATGCAGTGTTTAAGGTACATAATTCCTTTACTATATCTTATCATTATAGTTCACATCTGAAATTACTTTTGTTGCTATTACAGCTGACCAGGCTTGTTTATTTAACATTTTGGGATTGAAGGAAGTGTGTTGTTTATTTATTTAAAGAATAAGTTTTCATCCAATAAAAAAAAGATAAAAATCAAGTGCAGGCCTATTACTCCCCGACCTTTCAGGTGCTAAGTCATTGCATTTCTACTGTAGAGAAAATTGAATTTTTGTAATCAATAGACCTTGGGCAGACAGGAGAGAATTATGCTCCCAGCATCCATGGAGGCATTCTCATCTTTGGCACAAGCTGAAGTACTGCAGCTGGCTTTTAGCTGCGTAACATACTTGTGCAAACATGTTTTCAAAGTGTCAGTCTTGTAAATAGCCAAACCATAATCATGGCAAATGAATACAGTGGACAGGTAATCTGAATTCTATTTTTTTCCTAAGTTTGAACAATATCATCAGCATAGTTCTTGGTCCTGGCTTCCAGTCTTGCAGTTTCCTGCTTCATCTTGCTTTAGATAACTACAAATCAAATACAAATTGCTGATAATATTACAAACGAACGTATGCATTTTTAGTAACTTCACTATTGCTATCAGCTCATTGTCCATTATACCAGCTCAAGAGACTGTCTCTTTCTGGATAAATAATGTTTCTGAATATCCAATGTTACTGAGCTGTTGATTTCTCCCTCCAGGACCTAATGTAAACATGAAAAAGAATGGGTTGAGATTTTTGCGGTTTTTGTGATACAGCTACGTTTGCAAATGTGCTTCAAACTTAAGGGGTCTTTTTTGTCATTTATTGCTTTTTGACTGTTTTACATTTCTTACTGCGGTCAGGCAAACTTATTCTGAGACTGTGAATGACCTCAAGAAAGTTAAAATCCAAATAGTTCAGCCGTTGCTGGGAAAAAATGATTGTGGTACAAGGCACTTTTTTATTCTTAAATTGTTGTGTTCTATTTTTAACAATTCCGACACATTAAAAGTAGCTGTGAAAAGGCTGACTTTGCAGATACCTGGGAAAGATAAATCTGAGGTCTTTCAGAGGGTGGTGTTGGTGAGTGGCATGAACCCTTTATCTGGACAATACAATGATGAAGCAAACAGGCAACGTATTGACAGTGAAGAGGAAATCTGTTGCATCCAAGCTGTCTCTGGTAGTGCAAACAACACAGGAGGGTAAACATTTTTTTCACCTGATGATTATTTATAGCTTTGTGTGAAATGACCTTGGCTCTAATTTCTGTAGCCAGTGGAAATACGCATCCAAGCTCCAAGGTGTCTTCTTTTTCCATTAGCTTTTAGGACACACTGAGGTTACTTGTAATGTTCACAACAGCTTTACGTCCCATGGGTAGTCTATCTGTCCTACACTCCTTAGAAGTGTTGAACTACTTCATGCACACTACCTGGTAGATGCGTAGCAGAAACCTGAAAATGTGGGGTTTACTGCAGTTGTATGATATAATATGTATTGCATAGATCAAGCGTTGGATTTACCACCTGTCTACAACACTGTATACACAGATATTTCTGTCTGGGAGGTCTGAGACAGAATATATCTGTGCACCACACTGAAGCATCAGAAAAGGAGATAATTGGCAACATCCTTGACGGAACCCTAATAAAACAGTGTGCAATAGCCATGTATACATGCTGAAATGAGAATCTCTGAAATAAGAATGTCTTTTTCTGGCTTTCTATTAATTGTTTGAAAACAACATTAACTGGTACAATGTAATCATTCCGCTTACCGCAACTGCTTTAAAGCCCTTACAAGCTCTCTGCTTTAACCAAATGCTGTACTTAATATGACATTACTGTAAAATTAGAAGCAGCAAATGTAATATATCACGCCATTCATAATATTCTATTTTTTTAGTGAAGGAACCTTCATGTTTATTACACAGATTAGTTCAGCAATATGACTATATCAGCAAAGATGCATTACTGAAACAGTCCTGAGAGAACAGTGACTTAACAAATGCATTTTTGCCAACTCATTTTCCTGTTTAAATCCTATTGAAATGAGGCTTTGCCTGAAGCGTCTGTGTCGACCTTCTCTTAAGAGTGAAAACTAAGTTGTTAAACAGATTGCTAGATTAGAAATCATAAAACTTAACTGTGGCAGGAGCTCTAGGTGAGAATAGGAAAAACATATCATTACAAAGACATTGCTGAGTCTCTTCTTCTTGTTAGTTCCTCCTTCCTTCACATACTGACAGACATTGATCTAATTGCCTTTGGGAATGTCCATGGATGCTGCAGTGCAATACGGTTCATTTATTCGACTATATGGCCAAGGAGCTCCCAGCTGGGGTCCGCACTGCAAATGAAGGGGCAGATGAGCTGGGGGGAAGAAAGGGGGGTTGGGGAGGGGTGGAGGAGCACACCAAAAGTAGCCCCTTTCACCCCAAAAGTGGCCCCCTGCACCCTAAAAGGCTCCCCAGCCCCTGGGGGAGCTACCCTGGCTAACAAGCAAGGCCAGGCATTAACAAACACCCTGGCAGCTGCCCTTCATGTTCCCTAAACCCCACTGGGGTTCCTCTTCTGGGGCAACCCCTCTGAAACCATCTGCTATTTAACCTGCCCAGGGCTGGCTCATTAGTCCCCAAAACAGCTCATTAGTCCCCAAAGGGCCTGTGCTGCTCCCCTCCTGCCTCTTGGTGCTCCTTAAGTTTGTTTTCAGATAAGTATGGGTACTCTTGAGTGCTTTATCTTAAGTGAGCTTGTTTCAATTAAGTACATGATGGCTGGTGGTCCAAGTCTCAGCATTCTTCACCACAAGTAGCACCTTACTGGCAATCTCAGCAGATAGATAACATTAGAAAGCCAAGGCAGAAACCTGTTTTCCATTGAAAAGTAGCCAAACACATTCATCTGCATTAAGGCTAATCATACCCAAACAGTAGTTCAGCTGTGCTGATTACAGATACCCACTGACACTTGCAGAGGGCATTGTTTTTATACAAAGTAATTAAAAAATCAACTTCTTTTGAAATGGTAATGGCATTCGGCAACCTGGCTATGAATAAATGTCCAAAGGAATTTCAAGACTTACTGGCCTGGAAGTGCCAAACAATTAAAAGCTGTTTTGAATTTAAAAACAGGGAGAATATATCAGTTCTTTAAAAAGGGGGACTTTTCAAATAGCAACTGCATCTGTTTCACAAATGGGGTTATAAAAAATGTAAGAAAAAGTGGGCCTTATTGTTTATGTGTAACATCCAAGCTAAATTAATATCACCTCCATTTATACATTAATGAAAAGCCTAAAAAGCCCGATCCTTTGGAAAGATTCCTACATGATTTGATATAGTTTAGATCAGGATCATTATGGAGAAAGAAGAACATTGTCTTGATGCAGAAATAAACATTTGAGTTTTTAGATAGTTGTAAAATACAGCCAAGAAAATATTATACTTTGGATCTTAATCTGCACTTGAAATACGTTCATCAAATCAAAAGACAGTTTCAATTTACATGAAAAGGAAGCCTCTCACTAGTATCTAAGATGCCTCAGAAAAATATCGGTATTTGCAAATGTTCACATCTAAACTGACGACATCTTATTTCACCATCAACAGTGTGGTGGTAAACACGTTACTGTCCTGGACAACAGTTTATCTTGGCACTGGTCTCATTTGTGTCTAATAATACTGCAAATCTTGTGAGAAATGCCAGACTTTCTCAAAGCAAACAGCTGGGCCAGTGAAGATCGCCAAACTCTTGAAGTCTGTCAGATCAGTTCCAGTAAACGTGGAATGCTCATTGGTAAAGAAAACTACATATATTTTTTAAAACTGCTTTGAAGTTGGAAGAGAATTTACACTTTGTTTTCCTCTAAGGTTCAGTGAAGCCTGGAGGAGCTCTTATTTTATCCAAACAAAGTTTGCCTCTCTCTCATGATGATAGATGTTCGTTCCATTGCAATAGGTGATATTTCAAATGTCTATTTTTGCCATATCTTTGTGGTAAATTTCTTCTTGATATTTATGTTTCTACATGTTTTATTGTAGGAGAAAATCAAAACATTTCAATTAAGTCTTAAAATTGCTCCAGATGAGGGAGAAAACATCCATCAAAAGAAGAATGGTCTGACTGACAGGTCAGCTTTAGAATAAGGCCAAGCCTGAGAAACGACAATCCAGATTCTTTCCACGGTCAGAAGAAATGAGCACTGAGAGACCTTCCAACCTAATCAAACACCCAGGGCAGACAAGCATTCCTTCCCTCGAAAATATAAGTGATTTCTCCTTAAATGTCACTGACTGCACCCAGGTCGTGGTGCCAGAGGAAGTTTTTTTCACTGTTGCTGCTGCTGGAATACTGGAAAACCTGCTTGTTCTTATTGCTGTCATTAGAAATAAGAATTTGCACTTGCCCATGTACTTCTTCATTTGCAGTTTAGCCATTTCAGACATGTTAGGTAGCCTGTACAAAACTCTGGAGAACATCTTTATCATCTTGTGCAAAATGGGGTACCTGACACGTCGCGGGGACTTTGAGAAAAAGCTGGATGATGCCATGGATTCCATGTTCATTCTGTCTTTGCTGGGGTCGATTTTCAGCTTGTTAGCTATTGCAGCAGACAGATACATCACTATCTTTTACGCTTTGCGGTACCATAATATCATGACACTAAGAAGGGCCTTGGTTATTTTGGCAATCATTTGGACATTCTGTGCTGGCAGTAGCATTGCCATTGCCCTCTTCTCCTATGAAGCAGCAACAGTCATTCCCTTCACCATCCTGTTCCCTTTAATGATGTTTTTCATACTGTGCCTCTATGTCCATATGTTCCTCCTGGCTCGATCTCATGCTAAAAAGATCGCCTCACTGCCAACCAGCACAGTCCACCAGAGAACTAACATGAAAGGAGCCATTACACTGACTATTTTCCTTGGAGTTTTCCTTTGCTGTTGGGCCCCCTTTGTTCTTCACATCCTGTTAGCAAGGTTTTGCCCACATAACCCCTACTGTGCCTGCTACATGTCCATTTTCCATGTGAATGGGACGCTCATAATGTGCAATGCGATCATCGATCCTATGATTTTTGCATTCCGAAGCCCAGAATTACGGAGTACATTTAAGAAGATGTTCTGCTGTGCCAGGTCGAACTGGCACTGGTAAGCACTTCATGAAAAATGAAGATTGTAGAAGCACACCTACGGGGTGCTGCGCAACATCAGTTTGCAGCATTAAAAATACTGATAATTATGCCCAAAGTAATACTATGCTTGTACGATACTGCCAGTGATTTTCAAATGGCCACCAAAGAATGCATAAAACTAAGTATGCACACGAATCTTTGCTAACAAGACCTCCAGAAATATTACTGATTAAGCTAATTCTGCTGACAATTTTCATGCAAGTAAAAAAAATAACTGTATCTCAACTGTATTTTGTCATTTCAGAAAACTTCAAATATAAATCTTCTTCAGCAAGTATTACATTACCCCAGGGATGAGTTTATGCCAACTCATTTTTATGTCAGTAATTTCAATTCAGGGTGTATACTACTTTAAAATTCTGTTGTTTAAATTGCAATGAAATGAACACTGGTTTCTAAACTGCACATTTATATAAAAGTTTATGATTTAGTAGAAACTATGGACAACAATAATTGTATTTTCCTGGAAAAGTGGCTGTTCTTTAACATCTAGTCTCCTTAATCATGCAATTAGTGTTCTCTAAGTTTCAAAAATAATTTTTGGAGTGTGAGTCCAAGAGAGAAACATATTTTGATTTAAAAGCTATTTTTAGCAACTGAGGAGGTTTTTCCAACATAAAGTTGTTGTGGCAGCAGAGACAGGTTTTGAATTTTAAAACCCTAAAGCCAGGTCTGGACTAGCAAAGGGAATTGCTAGGCTTGCTAGCTCCCCATTAGAAGTTGCTGGGACAGTTTGATTTAATAAAATAAGAAGCTTCACAGACAGTAAAAGAACTGCGATTCGGCCATGACTTTCTAAACATGCCACAACAAAGAATTAAAAAAATAAAATACCAGAGAAAAAAATTCGAAGACCTCCACAGAAGTCAGTCACCTGGATAAGGAATCAGCTAGCTGGTCTGGAAGGATGCTACAAATCAGTTTGTAATATACAAAATCCTAGTGAGAAAATTTTGAATTGTCCCTGCCAAAATAATACAAAACTCACAAAACTTTAAGGCAAAATAGTTTTCAACAGCAAAACATCCCGAAGCAGTCTGGAGCATATGGTGAGGAATTAACCTCACAATTATTCAGTGGAGTTGTTCAGCTGTGCCAGAGAGAGAATATTTAGTAAGAGACAACCATGAAACTGAGAAAACCAAGGCATGGCTAGAACAAGAAGGAGAGGAAAAGATAAAATTAGAATTCATAGACAAATAGGATAACTTACTCTGATAGAACACTAAGAAAAACAGGACTTTCAAGATATATGGAATATGGACCAAACCATACATATTCAGGTAGATTTAGGCTTACAGATAAAGCTATAAGGAAGGTACAATAAACCTGAAAGCCGCTATAGAACTTAGCAAAGAAAATAAATGAGAAAAGAGATATTAAAATGAAAAATTTTCAAACCTATATATTTATTACCAAAAAAAAAGTTTATCTATAAAATGGAAGTTCAGAAGGGAGTTCAGATATAATCACACATTTTATGTTAATAAGAATTTTTTCTTTTCCATCAAAAGTGGAACAAATGTAAAGTTGCACAGCAAGAAATGACTGTTAGAACTGAAAAGAAAAAAGAACAAAAAAAGAAAAAATTGTACAACATTAAAGTCAAGGCAAAACAAAAGACCTACAGTACCATAATACCCTGTGCACACAGCTGATGAGCTTCAAAATGATAAAAAAATTGGACAGAAAATTGTGATTTAGGCAGCCCTTATGTTAACACTGCACATGTGAAATATCTACTAAATGCACCTTCCCTCAAAACTTTGTTTTCCATCCGCTTTCCTAAAACAGACATAGTTAAGAGAGCTAAGTAGCCTCCACCATGTTAGAGGTCACTGCATCTTGTAAGGAAGTGCACTCTAGCTCTACAGATGCAAAGTCTCCATGTACAGACTGAGCGCTCCAAATGTAAATTTTAATAAAAAAATATGTAAAATAAAAAATTAACCTCATACTTCTAAATATGGAGAAGTAATCATTAAAGAAAACACTATACATTTAGCACTGCAAAGAGGAACGTTCAAGACAGACTCATGGCAAAATCCAAAATTCAGCCATAAAACCTATCATTTAAATTCTGTATAAAGCCCTTTGCAAAGGACTCCTTGTCTTGTGGAGACACTGACAGTTAGGGTGAGGAGAGACACAAATGTGAGTGCTCAGGCTGGAGGTGGGCAAGGCCATCACTACAGCAGGCCTCAGATGGGGCCACCAGCTACTGCTTTCTTCTGCCACACCAGCATGTGGCAGCTCAGGGTACTAGTCCTGAGACAAGCGTGGCTTGACCTGAAGGAAATGGGGCAACTTGAACCTGGCTGCCTTCAGCCCTCTTCTGACTGCCCTCACCTACACAAGACTGTCAGGAACCAGCCGATGCCAACCTTCCTCGCAGCATCCCCAGGTCCAGGGGAAAGAGGAGGAGGAGCAGGTGCTCACAGACCCTAGGAGCCAGAGCCCAGCTTTGCCTGCACTGCCAGCACTTTGCTTTGCAACAAGAACCTGGGTTCCTACCTCACCATGAAGCCTGACCCCAGGCCATGCCAAGGGGAGAGTGGCCAGAGGCAAAGGCATTGGACAAGGCACCATTACCACCCTCATCCCAGACATCCAGCCTGACTTATGGGTTTCCCCACTGCCCTGCCTATGCTGCAGCCTCAAGAAATGGCTGGGAGTAGTGGCACTCTACTGCCATGGTCCCAGACCTACACCAGGGGCCCTCAGACAGCCTGTGTGGGACACAAACTGCCCACCAAGCAGATGAGCTCACTCCCTCCTTTTCTTTACCCATGCCTCAGCCTCACCTTTAACCTAAGACCCTAAGGGAACCTGAGATAATTTAAGATACAACGTCCATCCCACAAGCACACCTTTGATCCTCTTCCTTTTGGCCCTTCTTCAAGGACAGAGCACACTGTCCTCCATTAACCCAGCATCTGTCCCCTCTTTCCCAGGCTGTCCCACTGTCTCTCCCAGCACCATCCCCAAGCCTCCAGCCACCATTTACCTTCAAAACACAGAGCAGCCATGGTTACGTAGGTTATGGCCCAGTGACTTTTTTTTTTCCATCTATCTTGTTAAAACAAGGAGTCAACACTTAGCCAGCAAATTTTTGGCAGGTTTTATCCCACATCGTTTTCTTTGACTTGAAAGTATTTCTGCAGTTACTGACATTAGATCTCAGATTGCCATGAGATCCAAGCACTGTACAGAACAGGTTCCCACCTGATGTTACCAGGAATTAACTGTCTATTCTTTGTAGCCTACCTGGTCTTGTCTGTGGATACACTCAGAACAACATCCCAAAGCATTTGTTCATGTCATGATGCCTGAGCAACACCTAAACTTATGGTTTGAGGTTACATCTTTAAACGGGTGGTAGAAACTTGATGGCTGTTAGTTAGACTCTATGTCTAGAACACAGACAGCAGCAAGATTGAGAAAAAGCTGCTACATAAGAGGATCTAAGACAAAGCACAGAGATAGCAAGGTTGTAAATTATGAGAACTGTCTGTTGTTCTCCATTTTTAATATGTTCAGGACAACAGAACTTGCCATGTTCTCTGTGTAAATTTTTAAGAAATGCAGATCCTACACATTTGCAATACAGCTGAAATCTGTATCACAATATTAGATCTCAAGCTGAGCCTAAGGGTTATGTAAAAGAGTAAATACAAAATTCAAAAGACACATATAAAAACTGGGTTTTTTTTCACTTTGCACTAGTTACAATTAAATGGAGCATTCTTTTGAAAATATTTCCTTTCTGGGGAAGCAGATTCAGGAAGAGCACAAAATATTCCTAAATAAAAAAGATTCCAGGAAGACTTTCTTTTTTAAGTCTGCCAGCATTTGTTGCGTGTCAGTAGATGGGTAAATCTCCACACGTTACCTCCTAATTGGCTGTAAATTTGGCTTGCATTTTAGCTGTTGTGCAGTCTCCAAGCAAGTACTGATGTCTCCATATATTTCCCTATGTTGACCTTTGAACAGATTCTTTAAGCCATGATTTGTGAAGCTTTCACTGTATTGTAATGAAGTCACTCCTGAAACTCTACGCTGATATATTAATGTATAACAGTGAACACTTTTCTCAGATTTTGGGACTTCTGTTCATCTGCCCAGCTTTAAATTACAAGGGTTTGGGAGGCAGAACTGTACCTTAACTTTAGGAGAAATGAGTTCATCTTGGATCCTACCAGAAGCTAATAAGCCTGGAAGGAAAAATCCAGTCCCTTGAAAATCACAAGCAATGCTACAATCAATGTTTCATTTGGAAGGGCCCACAGAACTTCACATGCCTGTGGCAACAAAACATTTCCTAGTCACTTACTGCAAAACCAAAGAAGAAAAGCTCCTCCTCTGTTTCTGTTGTTTTGAACTGAACCTCATGTTCAGGAACAAAGTGAACAAATCTGATAAAAGCACACAGGGGAATTAATTCCACTGAAACAGTCAGTATGCCAGTGAGGGACAGGCTTGCAGAGCAGTTTGATTTTGTTCACAAAATAGCAAGACAAATATAGTTTATTTGTGAAAAAAATATAGTTTAGGGTTTATTTATGTGAGGAAAAATCTTGTTTCCATGAAACAGGAAAACGGTTTCAGGTTGACCAGAGAAGTTGTTGAGGCCCCATCCCTGGAGGTGTTCAAGGCCAGGCTGGATGTGGCCTTGGGCAACCTGGTCTAGTGGGACGTGTCCCTGCCCACGGCAGGGGGGGTGGAACTCGATGGTCTTCAAGGTCCCTTCCAACCTAAACCATTCTATGATTCTATGAATTATGCTTCTGGACAAGTCTTTCAGAAAAATAGGTATCTTGGACTCCTATTAGCTGAAAAAAAAATTCAGTTTTCAAATAATATTTAAGTAACTGGAAAAGAAGTTTGACTTGAAGCACTGAGCACCATCAAAGGCAAGCAATACTTATTGATAATATTTTTTTATAATATGAACTGAGGCAAAGGTTAGCCTTCTCTTTTTAAAAATTTCAAGCAAGATACTTCATATAGTGTCAGCTAAAATTACAGGCAAGGAAAACAATAAAAGGATCTTAACATACCTATTTATTGTGAGACTTAATGTTGCTTATAATAGTACTGAATTACAATTACTTCTACAACCTTATAGATTTGGTTGATTTTGGGGATTTTTTTGGGCTTTGAAGGCTTGGAACTTTCAGTACTTTTGTTTCAGTATTTAACATCTACATTTCAAGCCAATAAATTTTTTAAAAAATCTTTTCTAGTCAGATTTGAACTAAACTCTTCAAATGATACACTTACTCAAACATAATATATTCCCCAAGTAGGCACAGGATCTATTTTTTAATTCTCTCGAGGTAATTACAGCAGATGGCCATCTATGAAGATATCATGTGTTCATCATTTGATAGCACTTTGATACAGGTTTGTTTGAAGTGTCACTTTTACAGAAGACACAATGCTGTTGTGTGCTTCTGGTTCAAAGAGGATCACTTGCAGTACAATTCTGGAGAAATGACTGTGACCATTTAAGAAAACTTCTCATGTCAATTTGAAAGCAGTTTTCTTATGTCTGCAAATCCCCTCAAATTACTGCTATAACACAAAGATCATACTGTTGAACTGTCACACATAGTCTAATGAGTAACCATTAGCTATCAAGTAATGGATAATCCCAGCTGGAGTAGAAATGCCTAATGTGTAATTAAAATTATTTATGCTTTCCATAATTATTTTTTTTTACATTAAGACCATGAGATGGGTTTGTTACTCCACATTCCATGGCTTCAGCAGCATCTTTTCACTGCCATTTATTACAACTGCAGTCCTTCAACAGTTACACCTAAACTTCATGTGAACTATCTGAGTAAAGGTAGAGCTAGTCAAAATCCATTTGCTACCGAGAGGAATTACTCCACCAGCAACTTGACACCCTCTGACAACCTCGCTGAGGATGGAGGAGATGGAGCACATGGCCTGGTTGGATACTTGTATTAACAACTCAGCTGTAGCAAGTCAGATGCATGATTTATGTGGATACCCAAGCAGCCCTCTTATAGGTATTGCTGTGTAGAAAGGTTTCCAGAACAAAAAGGCAGGATCCACTCTATGCAACTTTACAGGTCAACAACTTGTTTCAGTGTCGTGGCTCTGAGGCACCACCAGCTCTGCCTGTCCCTGCCCACCCTTGGGGCTTCCCCAACCCTGTTCATGGCCCAGGACCCCATTTGAGCCCTCCAGGGCCATCATAGAATCATTATGGCTGGAAAAGACCTTTAAGATCATCAAGTCCAACTGTTATCTACCTCTATCGAGCCCACTTCTAAACCATGTCCCTGAGCACCATATCTAGATGGCTTTTAAATACATCCAAGGATGGCAATTCAACCACTTCCCTGGGCAGCCTGGTCTAGTCTTTGATAACCCTTTCAGTGTACAAGTTTTTCCTAATGTCTAACCTAAACCTCCCTTAGCACAACTTGACACCATTTCCTCTTGTCCTGTCAGTTGTAACTTGTGAGAAGAGACCAATGCCCACCTCTCTACAATCTCCATTCAGGTAGTTGTAGAGAGCAATAAGGTCTCCTCTCAGTCTCCTTTTCTCCAGACTAAACAACCCCAGTTCCCTCAGCCGCTCCTCATATGACTTATTCTCAAGACCTTTCACCAGCTTCGTTGCCCTTCTCTGGACCCTCTCCAGCACCCCAGTGTCCTTCTTATACTGCAGCACCCAAAATTGAACACAGTACTCAAGGTGTGGCCTTACCAGTGCCGAGTACAGTGGGACAATCAACCCCTGCCTCAGCGATGCTACAGCAGGACTGGTCTCCAGCTCCCCACAGCCCTGCTCTGTCCAACCATGGGCCCCCCAAGCCAGGCCCACCCGCAGGCCCATGTCCTGGCCCAGCCTGGGACCACCCCCAGGGAGGTGCCCCGATGTCCAGGGCCAGGGCTGCCCTGCTCCTCTCTGGGGCGGTGGGATGAGCCCTGGCTGCCAGACCTTGCCCTGATGGACCCCAGAGGAGCCCCATGGCCACCGGCCCCGGCAGTGCCCTGACTTTAAGCTGTTAGTTGCAAACAAGCAATTAAGAGCCACTTTCACAGAGTCTGAAACCACACAGGCGCTTCTGTGGCATAGCATGAGAGCATTCAACTCTGCAGGGAGTTTTGGTGTCAGTGTAACACTGTGTAGTTTAATACAGTCTCTAAAGCCAGCAAGAAATATCTTCAGCTCCTTTAAAATCCTATCACGTAAGTTATTCTGGCTAATTGTCCCTTCCTGACAATTTAAATTTGGTCTTAGTATTTGGTGGCATTGAAAGTCTAGGGTAGGTCTCTTCCAATTTAAAACTAGCTTCCCAGTCCCAGGGACTCCTGCAGTGACTCACTTTCAAAATTAATTGATATTATCCACCATGTTAAATATGCATTTGAGCTTTCACTTGAATTTTAAAGAATGATTACAGAGTCTGCTTCACTGATGTACCGTTTCAGTCTTACAGTCTACAGCCTTACATTTTCATCTACTTGAGAAATGAAACCACAGCCAAGCAATTTGGGTAATCACATCATCTGGTGTGACAGCTAAATCTGTCTTAACTACCAGTCTGTGCAACGAGGGGAAAAGGAAAAGAGAAAAAAGGGCTTCAGCCTGTCACGGAGGGGCCCATGTCAGAGGGCACGCCAAGAGGAACTGATGGAGGCCTTAGGTCTCTCGTCTGTGCTTAGCTTCCTCTCAGATCATGGCAGAGCCTTGGAAAGAGGGGGGAATTTGGATAAAAGGCGGCTGCTGGCTCCAGGATGAGCAGGCTGATGAAAAGAGCACAGCTTGCAAGCGAGAGCTGGCTGGTTAATAAGGGGTTGAGACTGGCAGCGTTCCCCATTAGAGGAGCTGGCACTAGGGGTTGTTAGAAGTCTGGGAACAGGCCCAAGGAAAAGGGCCCCTGAAGAATAATCATTTTTAAAATAACGGTGTTAAATGAACTAAATCCATTGTTCGGCCTTTTTCTATACATAGGGGTCTTTACTGAAGGCTTTGGGTGGCTCAGGACAATCAGGGGCGTGAGAAAGCTCATTGCGCAGAGGGGTCCCTGGTCTCCCAGGCTGGAAACATTACCAGTGAAGACAGGGAGGGTCAGGCTAGGAGGAAAGAGGGCAGGAAAGAAAGAAGTCATTTATAGGATTGGGTAGGACAGCATGGAAGTAAGCAAAACAGAGAAAGTAATGGGTGGAGAGGATATACTACTCATCTTGCGCTGCTGGAAAGAAGGGTGCAAACTTGAAAGAGAAGCAGAAATTAAGAAAGTAACATTCAAGGTCAGATGAAGCAAAGGAATGTTGAGAGAAGTGCGAAAGGAGCGGAGATGACCGGAAGACAGCTTTTGTTCTTGAGCTGCGATAACAACCAATAACTGTTTCTTTTTTCAACCACATTTTCTGTTCAGTATTGATGTATCAGGTGCAGGTGCCCAGGTGCTGGCAGTGGAGGGAACCTACAGGGGTGGCCTTTGTGAGGAGAAGCCGGGGCTGCCCCAAGCCAGACACAGCCGATTCCAGTCAGCTCCAACCAACCCACCGCAGAGCATGGCTGAGCCCCTTAGACAAGGTGGTGGCACCTCTGTGAAAGTGTCCTTAAGAAAGAGTAAAAATGCTGCGCAGCAGCTATTAGAGAAGAGTAGGGGAAAAAATGTGACAGAAACAGCCCTGTAGACACTAAGGTGAGAGAAGAAGGAGGGTGAGGGGGTGCTCCAGGCGCTGGGGCAAAGACTCCCCTGCAGCCAGTAGAGACAACTATGGTGAAGCAGGTATTTCCCTGCAGCCCTTGGAGATGATCACGCCAAAGCAACTATTCACACTGTAGTCCATGGAAGACCCCACGCTGGAGCAGGTGGAACTGCAACCTGTGGAGAGCTCATGCTGGAGCAAGTTTACACTGAAGGGCTGCACCCCATGGAGGAGCAGAAAAAAAGTGTGAGAATGAAGGAGCAGCAGAGAGGAACTACTGTGGACTGACCACAACCCTCATTCCCCATCCTGCTGTGGGACAGAGGAGGACATAGACGAGTCAGGAACGAAGAAATGAAGTTGAGCCTGGGAAGAAGGGGAGGGTGGGAGGAAGGTCATTTTAGTTTTGTCTTTGTTTCTTACCATCCTACTCTGTTTTAATTGACAATAAATTAATTTTTGAGTCTATTTTGCCTATGACAGTAACTGGTGAACAATCTACCTGTCTGTATCTTGACCCACAAGCTTTTTTCATCTTATTTTCTCCCCCTGTGTTGTTGAGGTGGGGGAGTGAGAAAGCAGCTGGGTGGGCATCTGGCAGCCAGCCAAGGTCAACCCACCACAATCAATTAATCTTACAAATTAGGATAAACAGTTCTAGTCTAGTGATCAGATGCAGTAGGACTGCAAGAACGGACAAACCACAGATGAAGGAAATGGCTTGCAGTAGACTAGTTTAGTGAACTTGCACTAGCTTTCTTAGAGATCCCAACCTGAAGCATCCTTAAGTGCTCTTACACTGACAGGAAAATGCTGACTTAGGCAAATGCTAACCAACAAATAAACCAGAGATAATAATGTTAAACTGGGGTTTGTGCATAAGCCTTGGACATGCTTACCTGGATCCTTTTACACTGGAATAAACTAAGAAAATCTCTTATTCCAGCTAATGAGAGTAAACTTTGCAGGTATACATGGCTTTGTGTGCTGAGTACCATCTGCCAGCTTTCTGCCATCATATGGTGAAAACTGGGTGAAAACTCTTCTGTTAAAAGGCAATCTAATTTAAACAGAGAGGTGACAATAAAATGGTTTCAGAACTTAGCACTATTGCCTTGATAGTGCCAAATAAAGTCTGAACACTCAAGAATAATATTTTATATTGAAAATGCAGAGCAGTAGCTTTTTATAACAGAATATTCCATGACGGCTGCTCAGGAGTGTTCTCAAGATGGTCCACATATTTACTGTTTATTTAACTGTTGTTCAGGCTTGAACCCTGTAATCTTTCTTGGAAACAACGTCAGTCTCTGCCTGTCAAAGGCAAGATTTTCTGACAATACTCAAGAAAGATATAGAGAGGAGGCAGAACTGACGCCTGTGAAGCCATTATTTCTGTTTGACATATTAGTGCCAGAGCTACAGTACTACATGGCAAAAAGAGCACTTGCCTCAGAAATCCCAGTGAAGAGGTGGCTAATAGGAAAAAAAAGTATCTTGAGCACCATCAGCCATGACTGCTGCCAAGGAGGAAGGACGTCAGTGGTGGCAGCAGCTGGAAGGAGTGTCTGATGCCTGGAAGGAACGGAGAAGCTGTTGCTATGTGATTCACCCAGAACTCTTCTCAATGTCATGCCACAAAAGAATTGAAATATTCTTACATATCTTCACAGACATACAGATAGATATACTTTTTTTATATTCCTTTCTTCAAAAAGCTTCTCTCAACTCCATCACACAGGCATGGTGTCTCAGTCCTGCATCCATTTGATTTAGTGACCAAAGAAGCCTTAAAGTGCATTTTCTGTGTTATCTCTTTGGATATTTGTAAATAAAGTGATACTGTATCTCAAGGAAGGAATTCAAAACAGGTCCTGAAGAATCTGTAATGTAAACAAGGGTTATGTTTGTGTTTGATGGCTTAATTATTAATTTATTTTTTATTTCCTTCCCCATGCCTTTCAAAATTATTCACTTTCTTGTGTAAATCATCATCATAAAATTGTCTGCCATGATCCTGGTCCTTGTTAATGTATCACGTCTGGGTGTCAGTCATATTAGAATCAGATTAAGTGTGGTGCTTCTGGTATTTCAAAAATAAACTTATAATTTCAAATTTAAAACTTACTGCACGTTCATTTGAAATTCATATGTTGAGGTTTCAAAAAATATTTCATGCATTATATCTGCAAAATGCTTTATATCCATTCCATAACTAAGTACTTCAAAGTGTACTTTACTCAGCTGATTGTCCTCCCAGCAACTGTCATGACCATAAAATTTACCTTAAATGACTAAAATTACCTAACGTAATATCTGTAGTAACATTCAGTAGTCTATTCAAATTTTATTTGTAATAGAAGATGTGAATAAAAGGCAGTACTGTGAAGAAAATATTTTAGGACTAAACAAAATGAAGGACTTTGGTGCAATTTGCTGCCTAAAACACAAACATCTACAGTTGTTTCTGTTTTCTTTGCAAGCAAATGCAGACAAGCTCAGTGGCACAAGCAACCCCCAGGAAATGGGAGACCAAGATTCACATTCTTCTTACACAGAGAGAATCCAAAACCCCACCTATAGCCTTTCTAAAGAAACTGTTGGGCCACAGGGGTTTATGCAGGTAGAAAAATTTCCAGTTGCTTTTCCTCTAAGATGTTCCTGGTGTTGAAACTGTGCAGTGAAGGAATCAGCATTCACTGTAGCA
>NW_009649293.1:4848124-4856129 GCF_000708025.1 Charadrius vociferus
CTCTGTGGCCCAAGTCCTCCTCTCCATACTGCTGACATACTTCACTTCAGCAAAAATGTAACGAAGTGATTCCCCAGGAATTCTGAACTCAGGCAACAGAGACCAGAGTCCAGCCTCACATACAGCTGGAGGGGTGCTTTAAACATTAGTCTGTGTCATGAAGCTCATTGTCTTACAGCCAAGACAATGGCAGCATTTTACAAGAACGGTATTGCTCAAAAAGGAAGAGCTTGATCATCTGCTCTTAAAAGAGGCATTTAGTATGTGCTTCCATACCCCACAAGATGATTTGAGTCACCTTCCTCATCACTGTGTTTGATATTTCTGACCCTGTTTTGAGACACGTGCTTGTATTGGCACCCAGTTTGGAGAACCTTAGACCTAAGCAGGGCTCTGGATTCCTCTCCAGGCACTGCAGAGTTGACAAAATCATCAGAATTAAAACAGTTCAACTCAGGTCTCCAGACTGCCTTTTCTCTTATGTGCACAAGTGACAGTGACAATTTAGCTCCGTTCCCAACGCGCTCTGTGCTAAATCAGCGCTCCCTAGCAGCTGTTTGGCCTGTACAAATGGTGGAGCATGAACCACCCAGAAAAAAGTATGAAAAAGATACTACATAGCTCTAGTTCCCAACAACAAGCTCACCTGCAAAGCAAATCTTTGAAAAGTGAGAGCAATCCTGCTCCCTCCTGGTTACAAGAAAGCTCTGAGTTTGAACCATGGAGAAAGTGTCTTATTTTTGTTAAGAGGCCCTCTGTATTACACTAAGCCTGTGATGAAGAATTTCTCCCCTAAAGAAGACAGGTAAGCTTAAGCTTACTAAATGACCTCATATTGCCTGCAGTTAGCTTTGTAAAAGCCCAGACTTTCAGTTTAAGAGTTTGGAAAAATGTTCTCCTAAAAGAACATGATAGGAAATGAGGGGGAAACAAAAGGTCTTCTGAATTAAGTAAGTCTGGTCTCCTGGCCCTTTTGGCTATACTGATGACAAAGCCTTCCCCACAAGGAATATGCCTTACCAACTGACAATGTTGTGAAACAAACGCCTAGACTAAGAGTCAGAAATAGCATTTGGCAGTTCAAAAATGCATCTCTTCTGTTAACGATACCTTCATATCAGTATTTTTGAGTCACAGATGAAGCTGTATGAAAATGAAAGTGGTTTTACATCAGTTTAATTCTTCTCACAGTAATTTCAAGCTGAGGCACACTTTTTTGTCTATTGGTGAATCTCTTCAACAAATATCTTGGCTCAGGTCTGCTTAGTAAGTCCTGGAAAGGCATACTTGGACTGGTTTGTAAAGTTACTGAACAAAATCGGTCCTGTTTTACCTCAAACCAGGACAGCACCTAATCGGTTACCAACTTGTCTACCAGAGAGTGCACAACAGATCGCCTGAGCTCAGGTGCCCAGAACGCAGCTTCATTAGTACGAGACAGCAGGACAGCAGTGGGGAGAAGGGGCCTTTCCCACAAAAGAGAAATCTGATGTTTGTGAGCACCTGCAGCTCACTGGGTGACAGTCCCCCCAGGTGCTGACAGTGGGTACAGGTAGGAGAAGGCACGCTCTCCAGAGTGCATAAGCAAGCAAAGCGTGGTAAGCTGCTGGCTGGTAGCCAGCCAGAGTTACAGGGTAGGTGACACAGAGCACTCGCAAAGGAGTTGCCAGCAAACGTAACCTTAAGAGAAGGAAAAGGCAAAGAACCTAACTGCTTCATTTTAGTAGTGCTATCTAGCAACAGTAGAAATAGTGGCATAATTATCAAGAGAAAAATGTCAAGCGCTAGTGTGCCCAAGACGCTGCGGGTTGCGAAAGTGTTCCTTGGCACGATATTCAAGCAATAAGAAATGAGCAAGGACCAAAGATAGATTATTTGGAATTAAATTTAAAACAGTATGTAACTCAGTAGTGGTAAAAAAAAGGAAATTAATTCTGACATTTCTACTTAAAGCCCAGCAATCTCTGAATTACCTGAAGTGACTGATTTTCAAGATCTTTGGCTTTTGAAGGATATTCTAGTATATATTGTAGCCTGCATTTTGTGTAATCCCTTTCATCTATCAACACTAGAGACATTTTGCTGCCCTTTAAAAATCACTTTTTTCAAAAATCGTAGAGTGCACTTTCAAGACCTATTGTTTGCTGCTAAATCCTCACACCTTTTCTCATGAACCACTCACCACTTTTTTCAACCAGTTGCAAGATGAAGCCTCCTTGCTTCTAGACTAGTTTTGCTCTCCTAGACTAGTTACCTCAGTTTACTACCATAATATTATCTAGAGGGAAGGTCCTCTGATGAAGTAATAAACAAATTGAGAAGTGGGGAGGCCAATTTTGACTATGTGGAGGAAATGTTTTTGTTACAGGGGTAGAAGTTCCTTCATGGTTTCCTCCATAATTGCCACGGTGGGCCAGACCAATAGTAGTATCTGAGCCCCATTGCAGGGAATGACTACAAAACATTTCATCCTACCCTCACTCTTGTAGCTGAAAGACCCCGTGAACTATGAACTCTGTGTTATCAATGCACATACCCACCAGTAGGTCTCTGCAGCTGAAAAAATGTTCTTTAAGTGAATTAGTACATAAAACTGAAAGACAAAGTCATGATTAACTGGACAAGAAAGACTGTATCTGGAAATAGAGGCCAGAATGCAGTCACCTTCTAATTTCTGAGGAGGAGGTTAAGGAAACAAGAGGCAAGCCACAGGTGGGTACTGCAGAGAGGGAAGAAAACAAATGTGAATTGAAATCCAAACATGGTTCATCCCCGCAGGAAAGAAGGTAAAGGTAGAAAAATCACCCCTACAACAAACAGAGCAGTGAATTAATTAGTTTTAATACTTAGCAGTGTAAACTGACCTCTGTGTTATTGTTCATGCTATTTTGGCGCCTATTTAAATCAAAGGGGCTTTCTAATAAGGTTGTTCTGGTTTTAACTCTTGGGTTTTGACTCTTTAATTTTTTATCAAAGAAATATAATAAGAGTATTGTAGTTACTGTGCAGAATTTAACAGCCAGTACACTAGCTACCCTTAAGGAATACCAGCACCCCTTCAGGGGAGAACTGCTGTAGCAAAACATAATGGTGAGAGTAAAGAACAGATGCTTGAAATAAGCTTTCAAATACATGTTTCCATGGGAGCAAATTAGCTATAATATATGGAAGGACTGTACCCACACTTCAGCCAGTACTGCTTCATCTCCACTCCCTGGCCACATCTTGCTGTCTACATTTCAAATATCTGTGCACATGTTCAAGATTCAGATGTCTGTCCTCAGCTGACTTAAAGTAAGTTTATGTATTGTCTTTGGCATGTTTTATAGACCATTTGACAAGTAGTGCGTTACCGAAACCACAGTTTCATATACTTGAAATACAATTGTACCCACCCCCCAGGCTGAGAGGGCAACAGCTGAGAAAAACAGTTTGAAAAAAAGAACTTCACCTATCTACCCATAACTTGCATTAGAGCAAACATGAGGGAAAAGAAATGCAAGTAGACGCTTTTTTAAGACATGAGGAAATGATAAGTTGACAACCCATCAGGACAAGAGGAAGAACTGACAAGGACTGCATGTCTCTTATGCTGATGCACAACTTCATTAGGTCTATCCTTAGTTCTGCAGCCCATGACCTTTGGATCTGTATACAGATGTCTGTTGTTCAGTACCCTTTTTGTTCTGGGAAAAATGTCTTTCCCAACTATAATTGCCCGCTGGTTGCACAAGTTTCCTATAAAAGAATTGAGCCATTACACCAGTACAGCTTTTAGGTCCCTTAGAGAGGTCACAAGTTGCTGAGCTGCTGCAGGGGGGAAGTTGGAAGAGCCAGAGGGACACACTTCCATGCAGAATCTGATGCTCTCAAACAGAGAGAACAGAGGCTCTCAAAGGCACCCATTACAGAGAGCAGTCCTCTTGCCTTCATTTAAAGGAAGTGAGCTCTACCCAGCCCGAAAACAACTAGTAATTATAGCCACAGCTTTTATTTACAAGGACTCTGTGAATGTAATAAATTATTGCACTAATGAAGACGTTAGTGCCTGTTAGTGCCAAAGACAGAATTGCAGTTCAAGGAAAGGTCCAGAATTTCTCAAAATGGAAGTATAAAGCTATGTCTCATATTTTCCGCCTCTTTTTAGCACAGTTTTTTATTTGTCAGAATGTAAGTGGCTTCTATTCATCTCATTTACAGACAGGACAATTTCACAATCAGTACTGTAGTCATTGGTTTAAAAAGCATGGGTTTCTCTGTGTGGAAAAAGCAACTATTTTGCAGTTGCACAGTATAATTTTACGCATTCAGCCATGACAGCACTTGTTGATTTGAAACCAATCAAATGATTACTGAAAGAAATCCCTATAATATTTTGCAGACAAGTCATTATTTTGCCTGACCTCTGAAAACTCCACTGATCAAAAACTTGTATCTCTTACAAAGAAAAAATTAAGCAATTACAGTAATTAACCAAGGAACAGTAATGGAATCTCCATCAAAGGGGGTAATGTATTCCCTTCTAAAAGACACATCCCAATCTGTTTATTAACAGACGTGTGACATCAGCAGGAGATGTCACCTAGGGAAGCAGTTTTATTTATCTTTCACATAAAGTTTTATTAAATCTACTTAAATTAAATGCTATCAGAAAAAAATAATTTCTTCACTTCCTTTTTGCCCTGTTGATTGAAGTAAAAAACTATTTCTCTACCTAGTCATGTCAGATTGAATCCAAGTACTTACACCATCATTATCACCATGGCAGCTACATTCATAGTGTTTTTCATCACTTTCCCAGCCACTGTAACTCCTGTTTTGACAAATTGATTTAATAAAAATTAAAATTGCTCAAAAAGCACTTCACAGCTGAATTGTCGTGTGTATAAATTTACCTTTTTCTCAGCTAATTAGAATAAGGAAGGAAGTTACTTTTCTTGCAAAAATCATCTCTTTGTTTTATTTTTAAAAGTTTACAGTAAAACTAAAATGTTTCAAATAGAACCAGTCCAAAACCTTCGTTCTATTCAATTCCTAATTCTTCAGGAATTAGAAAGCTATAAATGTTACTTGAGATGATAAATGGAACTGGGAAAGGACATTTTGATAATGTGAAGGCAGATATCTTGGGGACAAAGGTTGGTAACCACAGTCCTTTCCATCTCTAGTAGTTGCATAACTAAAGATTTTGAAAGACACTAGAAAAAACAAACCTAATCTTGCTGCCAAAAAAAAAAAAAAAAAAGCCTAAAATTGCAGAAAGCCAGAGTGAATAGTTACTAATTAGTCTCTTACCCAGCCAGAGATAAATATCTGTATTTCAGGGAAACATGTTTCAGCTTCTTTTATTATTATTATAATTACAGTGAGTAATTGAGGATTCACAGACAGAGTCTATTTGCAGGCAATAGAATAAATACACGCAGTGAGCTCCAGAGATATGACGGCAAAGGAAAAATATTGAGAAGGCAGCTGAAAATGTCATGTATTTCACCCTGGAAGAGTGTTTGGCATGGTACCTTGCTGCTGGCTGATGACCAGCTTTCTCATTAGAAGATCTGTTTTGTTTAGGCACAACAGCATAAATAAAGATAATGTATTGTGCTTTCAGGTCTGTGTTTGCATTCACATTTCTTCCCACTCCTAATGATCATAAAAGGGACACATTCTTTTGGCACAAGTGGGATTTCATTGTATAGGCCTATGCTCCCACTCGGTTCTTACCGCAGCTTTGATGTCTGAAGTCATTCTTGAGCCACTGGAAAACTACATTTAAAGACCTGGCAAGATGTAGGTTGCATCCCCAACCCAACAGACACTACATCCCAAGCAGTACCTACTCCTCTGCCTCTTAGCTGTGTGTTACCAGAGGGATCTTCTCTCAGCTGATGCCACAAGGGTAAAACCAAGCTTCCTGACCTTCCCAAACACTTGCGCAATGGGAGACGGGGAAACGTTTCCTGCGGAGATAGATGGCTCCTTTCCCTGTGGGCAGACTTGTCAGTGTAGTGGATCTCCCTAATACAGCAATAATTCTCTGTGGTCTTTCTACTTGGTGGTTTCAATCTTCTAGACAAGTGACTTACACAGGATAATCTTGTAGTGTCCTCCAGGTCATAAAGAACTCGCATCACCAGTAGCTCTCTATGCAGTAGCTGTCCACGTGCACTCACATGTGGAATGACATAGGCCATAGATGCACATCCAGTCATACTGCTTAACTGTACTCTGATTGATAGCTGGTTTTAGGTAGTACCTCAGCACATAAAACCAGAATTCCTTGCTTACAACAAGCGGTCCACATGTGGAAAAGGTTATAGCACTCTCGTATCCACAATAGTAGGGAAATAAAAGAGGGTGCTGAGATAGAAGTATGCTGTCTAAGAAAGGAAAACCCTTCCCAGGCAGACTTTCTTCCCCAACTTGTCATCTACCAGTGCACGACTATACCATTCTGAGTGTCACATGCTTTAGGTATTCACCATATCTCCCTCCAGCACTTACACCTTTTATGCTTCTAATAGAAGTCCATCATTAATTCTGTGGTCTTTCAAATTGCTTGAAGCAGTTTTGCACTTTTTTAAAGCTGAAGTGCCTGTCAAGGCTTACTGGGGAATCAGAAAAAGAATCCTGATACTGGCTTTCCTGAGACTGGTTGAAAGGAGAACACAAGCAACCTTCCCTCACCTGCAGCTGAAGCACAGACTTGCTGCTCCACTCATTTTCATTTCCCCCAGACAAGTTAATACTGTTTAGTACTACCTGCTGCTGGATTCTGCCACAAATGCTGACCTCAGAAATCTCTGTCCACATAAGCTGAGGTCTTGGTGATTTTACTTCACTGGCAGATTTAGGATTTCTGCTTCTTTCCCTGTCTAATGTGATGATAGGCCTGTTAGGTAAGAAGCAAGGATCAGCAGGCCTGCTTGGATGGATGGATGGATGGATGGATGGATGGATGGAAGAAAGGAAAGAAAGGAGGGGTAAAAGGAGGGAGGGAGGGAGGAAGGAAGGGAGGAAGGAAAGATGGACAGACGAACAGACAAATACCAAGTTACGAATGTTGGCTTCATTTTCAAGAAAAGGTCTGAATACCATGGTATTCACAACTGGAGAATAAGCACAGTGAGTCATGTTCAGACTGGTTACAGAGTCAGGGCAATGCTGGCAGTAGCCTGACAGCAACTGTGGGGGAAACTCATGAAACTACTTAGCTCACTGAGTCAAACAGGACCAGGAGGACCTAGAAAAAAAACTTCAGTTTGCATTACAAAGAAGAAACCATGAGTTATGAAAGGAACCTGAAGTTGACAAAGGAAGGTTGGTAGCAACAGGATAGGAACCATTACCCCGCGATCAGCAGTGATACGAGCAAGAATGATCCAGGGAACTGCATACCAAAAGAGTACCAAGATTTAACATGCTGTAGCAGCAAAGTGGCCAGAAGAGCGTAAAACTCATTTTCAGTGATAAACTAATAACCTTTAAATCCCTCTAGTCCCCCTGAATCGTCAATAGCTTTCACAAAAACACTTCATCAACAATAGTTACTGTAAAGAGATGTGATAAGGAACTTGGCAAGGACAGCACATGATGCAAAAGAGAAGAAAGTGGAAAAATAAGTCAGTCTGTCAGCACATGCTGGGATGCTACCAGCAGCTATGCTTGACATAGATTTCTTAATAAAGACATAACTTTGTTTTTGAAATAGAGAGAGTTCTGATGTTGTAAGCATATAATCTTCATTGACCTTGCCATAACAAGACAATGAAAAGGAGAGAAGCAAAAAAGGCAGCTAGTTTATTTATGATGCCCCCTCTATTCTTCCATGAAAGTTGTCATCCCAGTCAACTAATTAACTTCTCTGCTTCTCCCTGGACTTCTTGAATCATCTTTGACAACTTCACCTTTCATCACAGAGCTCTCTGTCACTTGGATTGCTCAAGCAGATCAAAACTGCTTGAGGGAAGTTTCCTCCTTTTCTTTCACCTTGCCAAGAGAAAAA
>NW_009649293.1:4856161-4876629 GCF_000708025.1 Charadrius vociferus
AACGTTGGTCACTTGAGAGCTGTGATGTGCCTCTGTCACTATATTTGTCTAGTTGCAGGGAAGTTGTATTCAGCTTTGTATCTGCTTATTTCTGTGCCTACATAATCCCCTTACGTCCACCTGCACAACAAAGGCTTTGGCAGAGTTTTGCAGAGATGTGCTCTCAGTGCCCTGCAATATTTAGACCTGCGGCAGCATAATTTGCCTTAGGAAATTATTCTTTCACAGAGTTTTGTTTGGTATAAGGTCTTCAGAGGACCATAGTGACACCTGTAGTTCGTGCACCACAGGTTTCTAAGCAGAAGGGCAAGGCTGTTGCTTCTGCAAAACACTCTTCCACCTCTGCCAGTTATGAATAAGTCACGTTCTGTTCTAAGTAGTCAGTTGTTGTGGGTTAACCCCCTCCGGCAGCTCAGCCCCACACAGCCACTCACTCACTCACCCCTAGTGGGATGGGAGAGAGCATGGAAGGGTAAAAGTGCAAAAATTTGTGGGTTGAGATAAAGACACTTTAATAGGTAAATCAAAAATTGGATGAGCAAGCAAAGCAAAATAAGGAATTCATTCACTGTTTCCCATCAGCAGGCAGGTGTTCTGCCATCTCCCGGAAAGCAGGGCTCCATCATGCATGACAGTTACTTGAGGAGACAAAGACCATGTCTCTGAACATTTCCCCTTCCTCCTCCTTTCCTTGAGCTTTTTATTGCAGAGCACAATGTCATATGGTCAGTTGACAGCTGACCCTTTGGTCAGTTGGGGTCAGCTGTCCCAGTTGTGTCCCCTCCCAACTTCTTGGGTACCCTCAACCTACTCACTGACTGGGCCACATGAGGAACACAAAAGACCTTGTTGTTGTGTAAGCACTGCTCAGCAATAACTAAAATATCAGTCTCTTATCAACACCCTTTTGGTGACCAATCCAAAACATAGCATCATACGAGCTGCTACAAAGAAAATTAACTCTAACCCATCCAAAACCAGTACATCAGTGTAAAGAAATTATATTTGCTTCATTATAGGAGTATGATCAATTTAAAAAAAAAAAAAAAATGAACAAAACCAAAATCCCACTTAGTAAATACTATCAGTAAAGCTGAAATGAGAAAATCAGAGGAGCAACAGATGGATCTTTAATCTCATCAAATGCACAAACCGCAACACTAAGCCACCTTGAAGGAAGAGAAAATGTGAGAAAGTGTGCCATTAACTTTCCACTCAGAATTTGGCTCCCTCTTTGTTTTTAAAGATGGAACTTCAAATTCTAATTCTTCTATGGACTTTTCACAGATATTTTTAGTATATACTGTACTACTATAGAGTACAACAGTACTAGTTACCTAATACAGCAGTAAAATGTCTTAAAATAGATCCAGAAAGGGGGAGAAATAAGATTGATTTTGTATATATAACTCTAATTTATAAATTTGTGCTTACGGTTCTTTTATACGTAAATATACTGTTACAAATGAATGCTTCCTCAAGAATGCATTACATGGGAGAGAGCAAAAATCCTTTTTGATTGTATGGCAATTGTTTGATCACTTCTTTTGTTCTAACTTCTACTGTCGCTCTACAGAAACAACACTTAGCTGAAGGGAACTTGCAGGAAACCTCACTAAGTGAAAGTATAGAAGCAGGATGTATATTTCTGTTTTGGCTGCCACTACTGTGTCTTACTTCCAACTGGGACATTGGGAACAGTCAAGGGCCTATACGTCCTCATTTATCAAATGAAAGAAGCTGAAGTTTCTGAGGCAGGACACTCAAATGTGCACACAGAGGAGAATTAAATACTATCATCCTTTTCCCGTGACCCTTAAGAGACTCGATGTGAATACAGTTCAGGCAATCCAGCGGGATCAACAGTGGAACAAAGTGTATTTTTGCAAATTTGGGCTAAGATACATTGGCAGAAGACCACAGCATGAAATTCCTCTAGCAGATATTCCTACAGCTATCTAATGTCTTACCACATTCCACTGGAGCCACATTCCTTTTCTAAGTTGCCATTTTTAGGAAATTATATATATTACATCCTCTTAGGAGGTGTTTCACAGGTATTAGCTACCACTGAAGCAGAATTATTCAAAAGAAACAGATAGGTTTCATGTTCTGACACTGTTTCCAGTCTTTAAAGAAAAGTTGACCTTTATTGCATAATCCATCTCTCCAGAAAACTTTCCTAGCTCCCTCCTTTGTAGAAACAAAGCAGTGAAAAATCAAGTAACACCATCTCTCAACTAATGCAAAAGGAGATAGCAAAATGGTAAGCCTGAATACATAAAAATATTTGAAATTCAGTCCTTTAGATCTAAAAAGCTTCAGATGAATTTAAAAATTAAATCCTAACAAGCTTCATAGGTCTTGTCGTTATTGATTTTTCAAGAAAAAGATAACACAAGACTGTGCTCCTTCAGCAGTAACATCCTTTTAAATGCATTTGCAGATAAACAGCACTTCCCCATTCGAGCTCCTACAGAAGAGATGTCTTAAACGCACACAGAGAAACCCCTGTATCTTCAAAAGGTTCATATATGTAGCGTTCAGGGTAGAAGACAGTTACTGGATGGAAATGTTTTATTCCCGGTAATTACATAAGAAAATAACACAGCAGCTGTGAGCCAGTATCTCTGGCATTTTGGATCAATTCAATTGGGTACGGAAAATTAGCGCTCAAGTTCACAGTTCAAGTCAGTAAGAAGAAGAGATACGAAGTGTTTTTTTCCTTTTGGCAGCTGTTGTTCAGATGTTTCAGTGACTGTTCTGAGGTAAATAAAACTTTTCAGTTACAAAAGTGCTTATCTCAACATAGGATGAGTTACAGCAATATAGTTTCAACTCATGAAGGAACAAGCTGCTACATGAAACCCAATCGTTTGGCAGCTATTTCATAATGAAATAATTTTGGATCTTCTAGAGCTGGTGAAAAACCAGGAAGTGCATTCAAAGAAAATGTCTGGAACCTTTAACTCCCTCAAAATTTTAACTGGGGGCTTTGTAAAAATACAAAAAAAAAAAAACAACCCAAAACCTCAAAAAAACAACATAACCCCCTTTGAAAGCAAATAAAACGAGTCCTTGCTTTTCCTTTTTCATTCTTTTTTAATTTTTTCTTCCCCAGTAAAATTTGATGAAAAAACAACCCAAGCATCGGCAGGAAGAAATAGGAAAAAAATCACTCTTTCCATTTTAAAAAAATAGTAAAACTTTGTAAAAGTACATTTGAAGCTGAAAATATAATGGAAAATATACTAAATGATAGCCTTTTACCCTTTTTTGAGAAAGGCTTTTGCAGTTCCAGAACTATCCTGTGCTGCTAAAGCCAAATCATTCTGTAAAAGTGTGTTAGCTTCAATGGTATGGGAATGTTTCTGAGGCCAAGGGGTCCCTGGCTACTTCAGAAGCCCAGAGGAAATGACAAGCAGAGCCCGAGACCTAAAGCTGAAACCTTGACACAGTCACATTTCATTAAAATGGAGCACGACAAATTTCAGAACAGAAATTAAAAGCACAACAAATTAAAAGCATGACAAAATTCAGAACCTTAAAAATCTCATAAAGTGTGTTTGTCCTCCTGTGGATATTCGTTCAGCTGTGGTTTGAATGGAAGACTTCATCCTGGTACTATGAGGAATACTCCAGGACCCTGGCAGCAGACACGTGCTGCAAGCTGGAGGGAAAACTTTTCAGAGTAAATCAGGTAATAGTAGCAGCTATGTCTTGGGAATATCTTTCTTTTTTATCAGCTCGATTCTGCCTACGCTACTTTTGAAGTAACAGTGTGAGGGCTTCAGGAGCATCCACAGCAAATCTCGGCTAGGAGAATAAGAAGACCAACTTAAGTGCATTATCAGAGGTGAAAAAGCATTCTAGCGTGGCTCGTGGCTATCATAAGGCATGGCTGGGCTCATCTCAGAACCACTGAGATGCACAAGAAGGCCTCCATGGTCAAGGTCCTAAAGACACTGACATCCCAAATAGCACAGCAGTAGACAAGAGACAAAAATAAGCAGCTTACCCTCCAAACTGGTGGATGGGCAGTGTGATGCGTCCTTTCTCAGGATGAGAGAAAAGCAAGGTCAGTTTACTGACCGTGAAGAGGAGCAGGGGATGTCAGGGTCCAGTTCTATGATCATAAATGCCTTGTCACTACAGCCCCTGCGGCCACCCTTTTTTAACAGGTTTTGTGTGCTGGAAGTCTCTCTGAAGCTGTCACTTTGACAGACAGCTGTGCCTGCAGTGGCCTTGCCGGCGTGCAACCCTGCCTAATTCCTTTCTGTACCCTGTGACTGCTTTCACAAACTGTCATGCCCCAGTTGCCTTAATCCCACATTTCAGTTGTTATTTCTCAGATGGACTATGTAATTAACTCTTTTCTTCTTTGCCCTCAAACCAATCCATCTACTCCCTAATGCAAAGTTAGTTTTACCTTTTTGGAAATTATTCCAATGTGTTAGACTCGAGGCTGGTAAATCCTGAAAAGTGACTTTCCAAAGCTGGAAGGCAACACCATAGACAAAACCACAAACCTTAGGGGAGAAAAAGGCTGCTAAGCAAGTCTGTGTAAAACAATATCATTGTTTTAATTAAATTGTGAGCCTGGCCTATAAGCTGTAGCACAAGAGGCTGGCAGACACAGCAGCAAAGTTTGTATTTTTTCCTGCAGTCATGAAAGATCTCTCATTGCTAATTGAAATGTATTAAAACCTTAAGTCCCTATTATTCTTATCCCTGCATTGGCAGGATATTCCTACCCCTCCTAACCCTGCACAGTAATGGTTCACGTATGAATTATTCTGTGTTTATATTACATAAAGCAGGAGGGTGAAGTTTGCAGTTATAACATTTATTAAACAGTTTTATTACAATCCTGATCCCAGTTTCCAGGCCAATTAGCCTGGTGGCACTGGATGGATAAAGGGGAGTGATGGGATGAAAAGTTCAGCTCAGTGCTCTTGAGCTAGTTGCTTGGTCATAACTGGGCAAAATGACTTCCCACAGTGTCTCACACTAAGAAAGCGGGCAGTGCTGCTCATTTCCCTTCTCCCTCACAAGGGGAATGCATGAAGAAGAGATGCCTGGAACAAGAGGGAAAACTCAGTCGCAGGTTTTTCCTTTGCCTTCTTGCAGTTGTGCGAGTGCCTTTGTTCACCCTATGGCTAGGCTGCAACTTTCAGTCTGGGTCACAAAGGAGGAGAAAAATCCTGCTTCATATACAATTGACCCACGAGTTGTTGAACTGAAATAAGCAGAATAATACATGATGTGAAGTATCCTCCAGCAGGATTCAAATAGTCTGCCTCTTTAGCCCTCCATTCATTTTAAAAGCCCATTGCACTCCCGAGAAATCTGTTGTTGGATTAAGATTCAGGTATATTATGTCTAATGTCGTTCTACAGCTGAGATTGTCTTTGGGAAGTTCCTACCCTGCATTTACTGCATTTCCACTTGCTTTTAATTTGAGAGAAAAAGGCTGAGGCATGATGGTTATTTTCATTCATTCTTTTTTAAGTCCATTAGAAAAAAAAAAAATCTAAATCAGAATATTTTAACACTATAGTAAGAATTTGCAAGAAACCATCATACAGGAGAAGAATATCTCCAGAGTCCCCAGTAATTACTAGCTTTTATTTTCTTGCTTAATCAGAGGTTATGTAATGGTGTATGTAAAATGAAGATCAGCATAATACCATTCACATAACTGACAATTAATCAAGCCCTTTTAAGTTCTCCCTGTCTTTCATCTCACCTAGAAGGAAAAAAGTGTACTATCAGATGGCATCTGGAACATGTGCCTTCCTTCCGAACTTCCTGCCTGCTGCATAAAGATTCATGATGCTTATTTATATATTTGCCAATCAATCGACTTCTTAGGCAGAGTCTTTGTACCACACCACCCTTCACTGCTCTTCCCTATGCCAAAGGCACAAAAAGTGAAGGTGTTGATAACTCCTAATGGCCCCACAATCCCTGCTCTGCAGAAAGAGGAAAGCTGGCAAAAGAGTCTGCATCAGGGGAACTCAAACAAGTTTTAAGAGGACCCATCAAAAAAATTTACCTAAATAGAAACTTGCACTGTACAAACACTAGCAAGGAGACATCTGTTTGAAAATAATTCTTAACCAGCTAGACTATGGGGCTATTAAAATGACATCCAGACATCATAGATACTAGTATTGAACAAGAATTTCTGCTTAAACCAAGTTAAACATTAAACGTACACTTGAAAACCTCAGAACTGCTCTAGAACCCACAATTAAACACTTCTACTTATTTCTAAATTTATCTCAAAGAAGTTCTCCCATCCCAAACAGGAATTATTCTATCATTTATCTTTTACAATTTTATATACATAGTTTATCATCCTGATGGTTGAATGGATGTCTAAAATGACAGCTCATCCTTTTACTTGTGGGAATTTATAAATGAACACTGACAGGCATGAGTTTAAGGTTACTTTTACTATTCCCTTGCATTTTACTTCCTCCAAATTTTGTAATTCGTTGCTACCTATACCTATATACCTATATTTTGAAGGCAGCAAAAATACACAAATAAGCAAAGCCCTGGATGATTAGAGTAACCAGTGCAAAACTAAATAAGGTTAATCATGGTTGATTCAAATAAGGTTAAACAATTCCAGGAAATTAGCTGATGAATTAAATGTGTCATGTCACTGCTAGATCTGTATAAATTAATTTTAACATTAATTAGTCCATCAGCTTAAATGTTCTTTCTGTTTTTTATTAATTAATTATACCCTCAACACTTCTCAGTTGAAGCAAAATTTTGTACAATGCTACTTCACAGTTAAGGCTGTTCATTTGTACTGGGATTTCTGATTCTGATTGTGTTAACCTTTGTATAGTTCTGATTTTCTGGTCTTAACCTGGTCTCATGAAAGCTTCTAGCATGAACATCCTCATTTATAAACATAGGCACACTTATTTTGGACCGTATTAATTTACCCCTTAAGAAGAACAGTTATCACTGTTCATTAGCTTTCTTGGGAAAGAGACCTGAACATTTGGGAAAGAGACCTGAACATTTGCTAACTTTCCATGAAACTTAATTCAAAATTTTAAGACCAGAACCAATTAACATGATCAACGAGTCTGACTTTCATAACAAAGGCCATAAAAATCTCAGCCTGTGATTTCTGCATCAAAATCATTGAGGTATTAATTCCTCACTATTAACAACTCAGTTTCAGCAAGTTCTTGCCACAACTGTTTCCACAGCCTCTCAATTCATTATATTAATACAGTATTAGCACCAGACATGAAAATTCACATTTCCATATGTCTGATGGAGAATTTACTCTATAGATAGTATCTACACAATCCCTTCCCTTATGTTTTCTCGCTTAATTCTAGCTCCAAAATGAAATAAGTGCATACTGTACGGAGAAGGGACAGAGATTAATGACACTTTGCGAAAATAAATGGCATGAAACATCATCTAATATCATTAGGCACTTAAATCTGTCAAGTAGAGAATATGGAGACAATGATCAAGCTAAGCAATTTATTCTGGGTATGTCTATATCTTGCACTGGGCCACAGGGAGGAGATCTCTGAAGCAGCCCTAAATAAGCTGGTACAAAGACTGTGAGAAGCATAACAGGCACTGACACTGCTGTCAGCGGCTGACTGTTACACTTAGCCCAAATACAATACCATATTTAGTTGGCTAGATTATTTGGGAATCTCAAGTCAGTCCTTGTGCCATATTTTCCTTTGTTTTGCAGGGATATTGCGTCTAGTCGTGGGTTCGCTAGCACCGTCCTCTTACCCTGGAGTCATCAAGCATGCAAATAGTCCTGCAGATTTCAGAAAGACAGTTTGCACTTGTGAAGAGCAGACTGTTCTTATGTATTTGCTTGAATTGAAGACGAAATCAAGAATGCTGCCATGAAGCTAATGAACAGCAGGTGCCAGTCAGCTACAGATCTTTTCAAAGAAAAACTTGCAAACTGAAAAAGATGCCCTCAAACCATCTGACTGCAGATAGACTAAGGGGATTTTAGACCAGATGGCTACGTATAGGGTGAATAATCAAAGACAGCGGTCTTAGTAAAACTAAGGTATTTTAAAAAGCTTTACTTGTTTTCATCCATCACTGATTTTCTTTTTCCCACAGGACAAGCTCATTTTAAGTTTAGTCTGTTTCTGCAGTGCAGAGGCTGTGTTGCTGTGGGAGGCACAAGCAGTGCTTACCACTAGCTGCTATGGAAGTCCATGGTTACTTAAGGAAGACGTCCTCAGTGGACCCGTAATACTACTAGACTGGAGCAGTAGCTTGGTGAAAGGGTAAAACTGGAAAGAAGACCATTATAACTGCAAGAAAAGACTGCCTCATCTGCAGGACAAGCAATACAAAACAGTGGTAGAGGGTCACTGACAGTTAATCAGCAATAGCCCTAATGCCTCCAACAAACCAGGCATGAAACGTGCCTTAGTAGAGAAGTAGGAAAGATTTGTAAGTGATTCCTACCAAGAAAAATAATTTCCATAGAATAAAAATTGTTTCCGTTGGTTTTATAAATACCTCAAGTTGGAGCAAAATATTCGCTTAAAACTGTGGATGTCGTTAACAAATCTCCATGTAATTTCCATGTATTTCCACATTTCAAGAGCAAGAAATAGTGTTTCATATTCTAACTTCCCTTTTTTTACCAAGAATTTTCAAACTCCCTCAGAAAATAACAGGGAGAATTTGACACAAACTTCTGTCTTTGCCTTGTTTGTGGTTTTGCCAAGGCATTTGCATAACAAATAACATTTTTAGACTACCAGTGTCCTTTCTAAGCCTTTGAACTACAGTCTGAGCATGCTTCGCTCTGGAACTACTGAGCCCCACACTACAGGCCAAAACTGAAATGTGGATGTTAATGCTCATATCAGAGTACCTGGTAGGAATTCCAGTGGCAAAATTTAAGTTTAAGAATCAACAGTTTGTCAAGTTGAATTACATCGGTCACTTCAATCTAGAGGTACTTTGCTATATCTTTTTACTAGCGATACGCTGCCTCTGCTTTACAAAGCTTCCCTGTGTGAAAAGTATTTTAAATAAAAGCAGATACTATATTGAAAGTACAGTTAAATTAAAACATCTGTAGGAAAATGCAGAAAGCCATCAAGCCCAACTTTTAAAGTGCGGTTCCCCTGTGGCCTGGCTTATTAGAAAAGCAACGCCAGTCTAATAAAACCTTACCTTATCTAGCAGTTAAGTCTATTGCTAACATCCAAGTCAGTGTCAATAAATATGACACCCTTAAGCCTTGAAATCCTATTGAATGTGACTGTTTCAGTTAATTAATAAAGAAAATGGTTTGTATTTGATTTGTTATTAGAGGACAGTCCCAAGCAGTACAAGCATTTCAGAGGACTAAGGATGCATTAGGAGGGCTTACTAGTGTGCAAAGTGCTCTCAGTTTGAAAAAGCCTCCTTACTTTCACGTCCTGTAAGTCATAGTGTCCCATTCCCTATCCTTAACCCATGTATTAGCAATGTGGTTATTTATTTATGCAAACTCCTTTCATTGCAGTGATCATAGCTGCTGCTTCAGAGTCTTTTTTGCAAAGAGATTCTGGATCTGTTACAGAGATACCACTCACAGGCAACTGGCTACAGTCCAGAAACCAGAGGGGAAAAAAGGGGAAAAAAATAAAAGGAACACACCCAATTGTCTTTATCCCCTGAGGAAGCAACTTCATCAGCAAACAGTGCACTGGTATGTGAATACTTCTGTGCTTTCACTGTGTCTGGGCTCCAGGGGAGAGGAGGAAGAGTCAGGGCTGGAAATCTACTTTTTGAGAGCAGGAGATGCCCTGCCTGCCCTTGCAGCCCAACAGGGACTCCAGAGTCACAGCTGGTACCACAGCACAGGGCATAACCCTTTTTGTCAGATCTGGTACAGGAGGAAACTAAGCTTGGGACTATCCCGCTACCTTATGTTACACCGTGGATGTCTTTTTGGTGTCTTGAAGCCCGGGTCTTCAGATTGTGTGGTGACTTCAGGGAAGTGCTACTTAACCTCAAAGGGATGAAATCAGTGTTTTAGAGCTCTGCTTTCAAAACCAACTCATCTTTAGCTCTCTGCCGTGATGCTATGCTTCTGCAAGCAATCTTGCAGCAATGGTTTGAGATTTCATTTTGAGTGTCTGCAAAATACGTCGAGGCTCTCAGAAGGGAGATGATACTGAATTCTAAATATCTGCTTAATTAGCTCTGTCCAGAAGTTATTTTACCCAGTCAAGCTGAAAGATCAAAAATATCATAGAAAGGTAAACTGCAGAACAAAACAAAACAAAAATAATCAATTTGGAGATGGTTAAATAGCTCCTTCTTTCTCTCTGGAAAAGGCTTATTATATCTCTTCCAAATTGCATGACTGTCAGGGCCCAAGGGACAACCTCTCCCAGGGCTGGAGTGAGGGTGGGGGGAACCTGCCGCAGGCAGTGGTGACCTAGGACAAGGTGTGGGAGCAGCCTCCATGGGGTCTGTCTTCTGTCAACTCTGTTAGTCCACCACAGATTTCCTTCATTATTATTATTAGCTGTATTCTTGTCATTAGGTGCTTTTTTTTCATAGCACTAACAACGCTGACACTTCACTGGCCACTGTTAATTCAGCAAAGTTTTAAAGTATGGGTAATTCTGGCTGTCCAGAGTCCTTGGATCTTTGCTCTGGTTCTTCCCTGAGCATTAAACCTTTCATTATTCAGTCCAGTTATTTATTACCCTATTTATAAATTCAGTACAATCTTCTAACTGACATTTTCAACGAAAGGTCATCTGAAATACACACGGTGTTCCTTGTATCGCCTGCCTTCCCCTCTAAAGGTCCACCAGAGCTAATGTTGTACTTGTCATCTATTTACTCATTACATTGTGCAACAGGCCTTTGATTCCCCGCTTGTCTGTATGCCAGGGCTGTCTCCCATGAGGTAGCTCTAGGGTGGCTTTCCTCTTTTCCATTCCCTTCTAATTAAGCTGGACATGTTTTCAATATGCCCCACTCTACACACAGTTCCAGTGTATCACTTAAAATGCCACAGCTAAGTTCAGTTATTAATCACACATGACTGGAGCGCCAGGCATGTGGCCAACAAAACCAAGATGCTGAATGAGGAGCTGGGAGTCTAAATCCATCTGTCCCTTGTTGCATCTAGAGTCCTTGCACCTTCCAGTTTTCTGGAAGCTGAACACCTCTTCTTTGCGCATCAGAGGCACTGAGAGCTACAGACTGCAGATATTATCTGAAAAATAAGTCCAGTCAAAATTAACTGAAAAGGTGTTTCTGCCCTTGTTTCACCAGATGGACTGTCAGACTTTTCCTGAGTGTAACTAAAACAGCAAGCTACACACCAAATACCATTTTTTTCTTTGCAAAGTTTTCCTTCAAATATCCACCTCCAGATTCAGAGGTGGCTGCGCCAATGTCCCTTTTCATAGTGAAAACCTGAATATTTAGCAGCATCACTGTGAGATGAAAGACCTGGACTTCACTCAAGGACTTACCTCCTACCTCTTCATTTTCTATGCACTTTATGCAGGGACATGAACTGTCATTGGAACTGCACTTGAAATTCAAGTGATTCATCTCTTTCCTCTGCCATTTGAAAGAAGGGCTTTTTAAGCAGCCGCTTTACAAACTGTGATTACCAAGCAGGGCACTTAAGCCCAGGAGAAGTCAAAGGTTTAACCTACTTCTTCCAAGTGAGTTAAGCAGGTTTCCAATGAACTGACTGTGCAGAGACCCCCCAGTCAGAGCACTGGATCCTGGGGGCCCACTGTGCACAACTGGCAGGTTGTCAGTCTGAGGAACATGAGAAATAAATGTATTTGTTGACACACTCTTTTTCCACTACCATTTAAAATACTGTTATTTTCCTTTCTAAGGAGGAAGGAGCTATAGAGCTACCACATCCTGAATTCCTACTATATACCTTTGTGGGGACAAGATGTCTTACAATACACTTCAGTGCACTGGGATTCAGTTTTACCTGGTGAGGGTCTTGCACACAGACTTTTGGTCAAGTTTCCAGCACTCACCGACTCTCTTTCTCTAAAACTGAATTTGGCACAAGTTTGTCTACTAGGACATTTTTTAATACAGCCCAGTCCTTACCACAGAAAAAGGCAATTTATCTTCATCGTCTGCAAGAGTGAAGTGTGAACATAACACAGATTTAAAACACTTGTTTCCCCAAGCTCCACCACTTATCTACCACTCTATGAGCAGAGACCAGGAATCTCCTCTCCTTGTTATACCCAGGGCTCTTCATGTCCTCTGGGAAAAACTTTTGGGAAAGACCTACTTTTAGTTTCAGTGATGTATCTCTGAGCTGAGGTCAATGTTGGCACTACTAATAATTATGTTGTTAGAATCTTAAAACAAAGTTAAAGAGTAGGAGTATTTCCTCCTACCCTTTGAAAGGAAGAATATCCCGAACCGATTCCCCTGACTTTAAAAAGCACAAGGAACCTGTGAAGCAGAAATATTAAAGTCTCTGTAAGGCTATCCCAGCACTATGAACAGTTTGGTTATAGAAATTCAGGGATTTAGGTCCTGACTCAAAACCCATGCAAAGCTTTCCAGAAAGCAGTTCAGACCAAAGCTATGACAAACAAAGGCATAATACAGAGGTGATAGGTATTCCTAGGGTCATTTTTTCAGAGTATAGCCACGAAGTTTCTGTGCAAGAAACAAAAGCCAATGAAAAAGCTAATTTATGGGCAACACCACTTATTGCTTGCCAAAAGTAACTGTGTCTGTTAAAAACTGGAAAACTAGAGAGAAAAAATAACCCCATTCTCTTTGTGGGTTTTTGTTTTGGTTTGTTGCTGTTAATTAGGACATTTATGCAACAGAGCATCAAAAAAACTTCATTTGGTGCCTTTGAAAATCGTCTGGAGCCAGCATACAAAGCATACGGAGATTCAATTCTTGTCTTGCTTTAATCTGGTGTAAAACCGGCCTAATTGAAAGGAGAGGAGTGATGAATCACCATCTGGAGGCAGCTGCACAAATGACATTCTTACCACCCTTCTCAAAGAAATGATGGGCTTCCGGGAGAAGTTTGTGTCTGAACCTGGGGTCCCTGATCCTCAGCCACCCAGACCATGGCTGGCACAGGCTGCAAGGCCCTTCCAGCCTGTGTGGCCAGGCTTTCTTCCCATCAGAGGTAGAGAGATGGAAGCTGTCCCCATCACATGAGTTCTGTTGCAGACCTGGGGCGCGGCCAAGGCATATACTTGGACCTGGAAACACAGAAGCACTCCTAAGCAATGTATTTTTGGCGTATGTTTTACATGCTGATGTATGACCAAAGCCCTCACTATTGAAAATGTAAGCCTATTTAGAGAACAGAGTATGTGTTCCTATGAGCATTTGCAGAGAGGGAACTCTTTTAGAGATCTTGAAATTTTCCAAATTATGGAGCATGCTGTACTAAATGAAAGTATATTGTTACATACTGCTAAGAAAAGAATAGAGAACAAAACATGCGGCGTCATCTAGCACTGTGGAAATTTATTTTTCACCTATATCATATTATCATATGCTTATCTGTTCCCCTCCCAGTCAGAAAGAATATAGTAGATCTAGGAAAACAGTTTAAGAACAACAAGGTATGAAAATACTAGTAGAGATTAAATAGGCTAGGATCCTTATCTGGAAAAGAGAAACTTTATAGGGGAGTATAAGGGAGTAGGATAATGAATGGCAGAGGGAAAGTGAACAGGAACCAGTTATTTCTCTTCTTCACAACATAAGGCATCAGGGGCATTGAAGAAAACTTCCAAGCAGATGTTTTTTAAGAGTAAAAAAAATCATTTTTCCACACAACATATCTAAACTGTGAAACTTACTATCACAAGATGTTGCTGATGATTATAAAGAGATCCAAAAGGGACTACATAAATTCTTGTAAGAAACATTCATTGAGAGCTATCAGTCACACAGCTGTAAATATAACCTCCTGCCCAAGAAGTCCCTAAACCATAGCTTGCTGGAAGCTGTAAGGGTATTTCAGAGGATTACCATGCATATGTCCAGACTTTGTATAATTCCCCTAAACAGCTGCTCTTTATTTTGATAGAGACCCTTCACTCTCAGTGCTCAATACAGCCAGTCACTCCTTCAGGTTTTTTAGGCAAGCAGCTCAAGAAGAAATTGTTCTAGGGATAGTGCTTAAGGACCACAAGAATTAAAATTTTACTAGATCTTTAGAGTGACAGGTGCTAGGGGAATTCTTTGTTCCATCACACTGATTCACTATAATTTTTAAAAGCCCAGGATGCAAAAAGTGATTGAGGTTTTTTCTTCTATTTCCAATTTAGACTGTTGCTAGTTTGTTCACAGGGGGAGGAAATACGTGAGAAACAAGCTGCAAATTGGAAAGTAGTGTTACAAATAACTGGATGACAAAGAGCAGAAAGGTTAGAGAAAAAAGAAACTGTACATCTTTACACACACTTATTTCGTGATGTTGTGATTGTACTGTATATTTGGGAGTAAGAACTCATGCACATGTAGGCATGTATGTAAGTATAGACACACACGTGCATACCTTAGATTCTCCTTTTCTGTCCTGTGTGAAGAAGAAGCTGGACCCAGGATGCACAGAGCTCAGGTTGTAATACATGATAAGATTAGAAAAGGAGGGAGAGCATCTCACCTGGAAATAACCTAGCACAGTAACATATGCAGGCAGCTCCACTGTAGCCTGCATGATTCTCTGTCCCTGATGTGGGGATCCCCACTTCCACATCCATGTTCCCGTATCTTATTCCCCTACCCTGACTGACAGGAAGGGTACTGTGCATGCAAACCACCACAGCTGAAGAATGGGACCATCCATTGCAATCCTCAAACATAGCAGTGGTCACCAGGAGTTGGTCTTCTGTGCAAGAAGCTGACCAGCAACACAAGAAGGATTTACTGCAAGAGAGGTGGGACAATCCCCAACAAGGCTTTGGAGCCAAAACAGAGTCCTTTGAGATTTCAGAGAGCAGACTGTGTGAGGGAGTTGGTTGCTTTCCCACAGATGTGTAAACCTTTTCTGCCTTCTTTAAGTTTGTACGTGCATGAAATTCCTGTGGATTCTGCAGTTATTTTGCACAAGATTCCTGTAAAATGCAACAAAAGTCTCCAGAGAGCCACTCAGAGAAGGTTTTCTAAAAGGAAAATCCTAAGCAGTAGGAAGGTGCACCCCACTCTCACAAGGGATTTGAGCTGTCTGCACGGAGGTTGCAGGCCTGTAGGTTGTAGAGCTGAAAGCAATCATCCCTCCCAGCCCAGATCCAGAGGCAGCAGTACTCAGTAGTTGGAGCCCTTTGTGACAGACTTGTGCCCATTTGGGAAGCAGCATCATAAAGCCCAGGATCATAAAGAACCTCTTTTCTCCATTATTATGACCGGTTTGTATCACAGAAAACACTAAGGCTCTTGAAAAACTAGTATGTCCAAGTACCTTATTGTGGCCTCGGCCTGGAGAAAAGATTCAGATTTTCCTAATACTCCTAAATAGGAGCATGCTGGGTATGGGATTATCCAGGCAATGCCATTATTTGGAAAACCCAACCTTCTGCTTCAATCTACTAAAGCAAACAAAACTTAGACCAACATAAGAAGTACTTCAGTGTAATCTAGAGACAGTGCATCTCGCCTACCATCAATCATCCTTTGCATTATTATAGACTAAAGAATACCGTCTTTTCCTTCACTAGGTGAAGTTCTGGTGCAGCTAGAAATGTTGGGTTGGTTTTCTTTAATATTCTCTCTGCTTCTACTAATCTACTTAAAATCCAGATGAGTTTAGTGAGGTTGACCTCACCTGCAAAAGGAGTGAGTTCAGAATAATTTCTTATTAAAAGCTTGAAAAGAGTGACACACAAGTTAGAAGCAGTGAAGTGTTCAGTCATGAAAGCAGCAGCGGGCAATAGCAGTTGGTTTTGGGGCTCTGGGACATGATTTGAGCTTCTTTCCAATGACTGATCCCAAACTGTAAATGACTGGCAGTGTAAGCAAAGTGGTATCATTAGTTGTGGGAACAAGGTACAGTGACAGCCTAGCAGCTAATTTTGTCATGACTGTCCTTTGACAAAAAATTTCATACTTACACAGTGCTGGGTTGTCCCAAACTATCAGAATACCTAGTGTTTTCCAAGCTCTTGTAGAAGTGAAAACATGCTAAATGTTGCTTTTATTCTGCAGCTAAACAGGAGAAAGAAACAGATTAAAACACATCATGGCCTCACAGAGACATGTATTTTATATGCATTCCTGTAGTGCAAACAACCTTTTTTTGCAGGAACTCTTCTAGCCTGGTCTTGAAAATATGTTCATTTCCCCCTTAAGCTGTTTTATCTCCCCACCTGTAAAGCTTATAATGAGGATGTGATGCTGACACCTAGAGGAACATAGGTATGAATGTAAATACATTGCATTAGTCTGCAACTCTCTTTCAGAATGTATTTCTTAATAAGGCACCTGTTTAAATTGAGAAGTGAAAGCCTATAATGCAATATTCCCTCTGTGAATAATCTATAAGGTTAGCGGACACATTACAATGAATAACCAATAATAGTGGGTTTTCCAGCAATCCAGTTTAATAGTTTCTTCATATATCTGTGTATATACATCAAATAAACTTTCAACAAAAAGTAATGTACAATTCAAGAAAATACCCAAAGCTATTACAGTTTTGGCTTCCTCTTTGTTGATCTACAATTATGTACAAGACTGTCTTATTTGCAATACCCGGTGAAGATTTAATGATTTATTTACAACATCAGCTGGTGTCTTTCATTATGCAATTGAACTGTCTCCTTTTGCTATTTACATTCATAGCAGCAAGAGCCCACTCTTAGGTGCTTTTTATGGATACGGTTAAGAGGTGGACTGAAACAAGGCAAGATTCTCGCTACTGACCACCAACATAGCTCCGAAATCCCATTTTCAGATATAGCTGAAGGAAGATTCCAGCACCTAGTGCACTGATATAACCATTATGTTTACAGCCAACATAATATAGAGTCTCCACTGAGAATAACATTCCCACTCATATCGGAGGGAGATATGTGCGAGCTGGAGGCAGTATATATTTTAAGGTGCAGCAGACAAAAAGTATAGCTCTGGTGCTAAAGATGCACCATACTTATCTTACCAGAAACCTCCAAAGCAAATGAAGACCCAAAGCATGCTATCTTTCTAAATGTATAGAGGAGAATATTTTACAATTCTTCTTACACAAGAGATTAAATTAGGAGGGGGAAAATGATAATTTTACCATAATACACAAATTGTTTCATAGAATAACAGAATAACTTGAGTTGGAAGGGACCTGTGGAGGTCATCTATTCCTAATCATTCAAAGCAGGGCCAACTTCAAAGTTACAGTCAGCTTTCAACTTAGACCAGATTGTTCAGGGCTGTGTTTGATCAAGTTCTGAGTATCTCCAAGAATGGAGATTGCACAACCACTGGGCGCCTGTTCCCATGTTTGACCACCCGTGTGGTAAAAAGTTTTCCAAACACCTGATCAGGACTTCCCCTTTGAAGGTATGGCCTAAGGCCCATTGAATCAGCCATAGCCCTTCTATCGACAACAACAGTTTTATAACATCCCTAAATCAGGTATAAGAAGGGTTATTTTTTCAGCTTTTCTGAAGAAATAATTCATTTTTCCAAGCTATTTTCTTATATTTAATCAGTAGGGTACCACTGTGTGAAATATTTTCACAGCTTATATCACAATGCAAGATATGTACCATCCATTGGCATCAAGAAATCAATGCCACAGTTCCACTTCCTTCATCTGTGATAAATCTAATATTTTGTACATTACACAGCTGTTGCAAAACAGCACATTGATGAGAGCATGACTAGATGCAAATTACACAAAAGGCATGGAGGTTTTCACCTTAGAATCCTCTCAACAAAGACAAAACCTGTTTGTCCGGGGAGAAAAAGTCAGGACTCTAACTACATGTGCCTGAGTTTTTGAAATCCCTGTTTTGCCATTGCCTGCTATGCCTTCTGATCATCAAACTTGTTTTTTCTCTCCCAGCTTGAAAGATGCAATCTACAGCACAGCTTCCTCCAGTAACAAAAGCAACTCCTAGCTGAAACATTTTTCTAATGTCTATATAAACGCAGCCACTCACCCAGTCTTTCCATCTCCACAAAACTTTACATGACTCTAGAGGCCATGTACCCTTTATTTCCCTCGTCCTGGTGAATAAAGAAAAGAGATAAACTAGAATCATCTCAGTCTTCATATTCAACCTTAAAATCCACCTATGGTACATCTTACCCCACAGTGACAAGAACACATGTAGTCAGACACGACAAAGTACTGTATCCAACCTGGAAAATCTCATGGTAACACTGTCCTTTTACATAATAGATATTTTATGACAGTAACAGTCATGACTGGAATACAGGACTGCTGATATGTGCATATATATTGGTCATAACTGTTGAGCGAGGTATGTGAACCCTGATAATTAGAGCTACTTCTCTGATTTTATGTCTTCAGAAGAAAATAGCAAAAAACCTGTTAATTCTGGGCATCAAAATAAGCCATGCTGAATCTAGAGAGGCAAAGAGTATCAAGAGAAACACACACTTAGAGGCTGATGGGCTTGTTTGCATGGCAGGTCACATTCATTGCATTTGGCAGAAAGAAAAATAAGACCTTCCCTGTATAATCCGCTTATAAGATCCAGTCTTCAGTGGGGTAAATGAGATTCGAAATATTTTTCCCTGTATAATCCGCATATAAGATCCAGTGGGGTAAATGAGATTCGAAATATTCTTTCTCCCCATGATAAAGATGCAGGAGTAGCTCCTACAACTGGTGTGAGAGAGGTGTGTGGAGGGAAAGAAAGGCAAAATCACATATTAAAAAATGGTTTCTGATTGCCACAGAAATCACAACAGCTGAATGGAGAAAGATGTTCCATAGGCATTTCAGCAGAATTACAAGACGCAGTAAGATGTTGCATTTTGATTCTGTTCCCTGGTTTGGCTTTGTTTTCTTAATACTTGTCTGATAGCCCACAGACCATTCTCAGGCTATAGCAACAAATTATCTCTTTGAAGGTCTTCCTCATTTCTTGGCTACGAAAGGCATAGATCAAGGGATCGATCACTGAGTTGCACATAATGAGAATGAGGTACATGTTGAAGTGAGACATGAAGCAAACACAGTAGAGGTTTTGAGGGCAGGAGATCATCAGGATGAGATGAAGGAAGAACGGAGCCCAGCAAACAATGAAGATGCCAAGAAGCATAGTCAGAGTGATGGCTCCTTTCATGCTGGTTCTTTGACGGACAGAGTTGTACCCAGGCAAAGCAGCTATTTTCTTCACATGAGTACGAGCCAGGAGGAACATATGGATGTACAGCGAGACCATGAGGAACAACATGGTGAAAAACATAGTGATGAGACAAATGATCACATAAGTTGATTCATAATAAAGAATGAAGATAATGCCACAGCCCGTGCAAAAGGTCCAGATGCATGCAATAATGAGCCCTGATCTTTTCACTGTCATGATGTTGTGATAACGCAGAGCGTAGAAGATAGTGATATACCTGTCTACTGCTATAGCCAGCAAACTGCACATGGAAGCCACCACAGATATGCAGATCATTGAATCAAAGACATTGTCTATATGACGGACAAAGGCATCTTCCATAATTATGTGTCTATTGTTTATTAAGTATATTGTTATGGTCTCCCAAGCATTAGACACACTAACCAGCATGTCAGCCACTGCTAAACTGCAAACAAAAAAATACATGGGTGAATGCAAGTTCTTGTTCTTAACTATTGCACATATAACTAAGATATTTTCAAGGAGGCTTACAATGCCCAGAGTTAGGAACACCTCAGCCGCAATGACCACTTGCTCACATGGTGACGACTTGCTCTTGACAGTAGGCACAGTAAAGTTGCTGCCAAAGGCACTCAGGTTTAGTTCAGAAACATACAGTTGAGAGGACGTGTTCATCTCTGGAAGCAAACACGTTCTGTTCTTTCTGAGAGACTTGCCGAGGTGTGCGGTAAATGCATTTTCCAAAAGGCAAAAGACCCTGCCAAAAAAAATATAGCATGACGCGAACAGGCAGAAGTTGACAAAACAAATATCCATTTCTATTTAATTTGGCTTGTACACATCCTGCCTCTTTCACACCATATTCCTCTATTGATTCTAAATTAACCTCCTATTGGCTCAGAGTTTTTCTACCCATCCTTACTGGGAAACTAAAACCACTAAGACCAAAAAGAGATTCATGCACTCTCATTCATAGTTTTGTTTATTCTATTTGGTCTCCCAGAAGTGAGCACAATGTCCTGGAAATTCTGCAGAACACCAAACAACAAACAGTTTTCAAAGTCTCCAATCTCAGACCCCAGAAATGCAGGAGAAAACAGTATTAGGTTCAGC
>NW_009649293.1:4876687-4894069 GCF_000708025.1 Charadrius vociferus
AGCAGAACCTGCCCACTTGAATACAATATGTAGAACTTTGAATTATTGCCGCAATTAAGAACTTAACATTTTCAGTAAAAGATTTAAATGCTTTCCCGACCTTCGTACTTCTTAAGTTCACATGAACTGTGTTATAAACAGCTTATCTGTGCAATACTAACATGCTCACTTAGGAGCATGACATTAAACACCTACCCAAGGCAAATCCATACATTTCAAGATACACTAAGGTTACAGAATCAGTATGGGTGGAATTCTGCCATAAAATGAGTTTTCTATTCCAGATTGTATCTTATTCAATGCTCTGTTGGTAATGACAAAATTCATTACAAGTTGTAAGCCATCAGATTCTTAATAAGGGAAACACTTAAAGCCGATTGTCAGTGACTTACTGCAAATAAAATTGAAAGCATATCAAGCTAAATAATTTTCAGTTTTTAAAAGTAACCTATTGTTTGCAATCAAGTATTTTAAGTGTACCTATTTACCAGAGCTGCTCCTTCAGCTGCTCTTCCTCTTCATCGCCTGCAACCTTTCCTCCAGAGAGCAGAAGTTTCAGCCCCCCTCCTCACCCGACATCTGGGGCTGGGGACTCCTTGGTGGGAATAGATGACAAAAATAGAGGAAAAGGAATGAGTAAATCCATAGAGTCAAGGCTGACCACGTATAAATTACTTAGTGTGCAACTGCCTTTTTATAGACTGCGAGCAATAATGACTTCAGTACTTAAACTGTAGCTCCTCCTCCCCTTCTTTGCCCCTCTGAACTTCTCTTTTCACAGATTTTGTTAGCAAAGGCTTGGGTTTTTACCACCATCTAGTGGGCTTCTCTTGTTTTTCTAACTGAACAGTCATTCTTATCTAAAATTCATTATGAGCTTTTTATAATATTAAAGGGGAAAATGCACTCGGCATGATCCTTTCCAAAAACTTTTTTTTTTTTATTTTCTCAGCTGTTGCTAGTGCTCACTGACAAAAAGTTCATACTGTAATAGTACTCCAAAGGGGGTGAGAGCAGAAGACTGTTCTTAAAGTAGGAGGCTTACTACTGCTACAAGCATTTCTCTTATACACACAGTTACAATTCTGCAAGAATAAGGACCACACTGTTGCAAAACTCAGAGAACGTACAGTCAAGCCAGTCACACCACTAACAGAAGATACAACTCAAGCAATTCGTGTGAAAAAATAGAACAAATAACCAGTTGTGTTCAGTCCCCATGATAGAACAGAGACTTCGATGCCGATGTGGAAGGAGTGAGCAGTGCATTGTGCCAGTAGTCAGGGCTTCCCAAGGTGGATGTGAATTCTTTCGGGTTTCACAGGGTCTAAGAGCTGGGAAGCTCAGTGCTCAGCATTGCAATGGCTGAAGTCCCTCTGTGGGTCTCGCAGTCAGGCAGCCGATGTTCATTCTGGGCCTTACCCAAAAGGTGGCAAAATCAGTGCGAGTCTTTTCTTTAACAAATGAGCTCTGCTTCTGCACACAGACTGAGGAACACAAAGCACACACCTTCCTGACACTACCAAATGCCTTTTATGTTATCTGCTAACCAGCCAGTCAAATACCATGCAGGATTTGAAGTTAGCTTGAGATAAAAAGTCTCCGCTGCTCCAAATAACCACCTTTCTGCAAATTAGGGGGTTGGCTTTTTTTCGTGGTAAATAACAGCTTCAAATGCTTGTTTTAACCTATAGCATTTTTCTTAAAGAATCTCCATCAGCAAAACCAAACTTTATGGCTGTATCCTGTGCCATTTTTGTGTTTTCAGTGTTCAGATAGAGTCTATCATTATAATGCAGTTAAATCCGTATTTCTAATTATTATATTCCACATACGATTCCTTTATTGTTACTACTAGCTTCACTCTAAGGACGCTGAAAGACCTGGGCCACTGGATGAAATGTTCTTATGTACAAATAGTCCCTGCACCAAAGGAGACAGTGAAAAGCATTTTTATTCATTTGAGTAAAATAGCTCCTCTAGCATTATGCAGTTATAGTCTGGAGTTGAACTTTGCATGCCCTTTCTCCCCACTACAGAAAAGAGAGTAGATTATCACAAAAGAGAGGTAGCAAACTATGCTCAAGTGAAGCTGTTAGATCTGAGCAGATAATGCCATCCAGTGAACAGCAACACTCCCTGCTGTATCCAACCTGTCTGTGTGCCAAATCAGAGCTCACAGTTCTTTGCTATGCCCAAAAGAAAAGAATATAGAATGCCCGTCCACAGTTCTTTTTCTGTTCTTTAACGTACAGCATGTTTTAGCTCTCCTAGGTTATCTTTAGTTAACTCATCTTAGTTATCTCTGGTTATCTTTTGCACAGTTTTTTATTTTCCCACTGTAGACCCTGGAAATCATATACCTAAAAGTAAAATTTTACTTCTTTCACTGTTCCTATAGCTACCAAGAGTTGTGCAGACACTGTGCTCTCTCTGCTTCCAATTATTTCTCTTCCAGTATCCTATTTTTTGTTTATTACACTCTCTCTTTTCTGTTTGCCTTCCCGTTTACAAATTCTGCTGTATGTTCGGTTAATGAAGTTCTTTGCAGCCCAGCTTAACTGCCTTCACAAAAGTTCTCACTGTACCTGGTAGGACTCAGTACACCAGCAGATTACGAGAAATAAATCACACATCAGACTGGATGGTTTGGCTGTTATTCCTTAGAGCAATGCCAGGTCTCTCACATATAAATTATGAATCAGCCTTTGGATTCTTCTTCCATGGGCCAGGCATAAACCCTGGTACAAGTGTCTATGCTAGACAAAGAAACTCCCTTATGTACAAAGCTTAAAGAAAAAGTACCTGCCTGGGAACTGGGCTAGTGATATATATGTAGTTTGTTTATGTTAGAGGACAAAAGTAAAAAATAGTTTACTTTTTTTTTAAAAGAGTGTTTTATCACTGTATTGCTGCAGCAAGAAGCTGTAAGCGTAATAGTTTGAGAAGCAAGTAGCTGAAGGGGCACCAAATTAGCATTGGGTGGAGGCATGCAGGTGGATTACAAGCATTGTAAGTAAAGGAGCATGTGAGCAGGTCTTTGGATTGTCTCAGGAAAAAACGATGAGCAGCTTCATCTCCCAGCTGGAGGACTGCTGACTGAATAGGCTGGTCTTTCAGCGTTCATGGTCTTGGTGTTTGGCTCCCTTGTTTGTTCAGTTAAATAAATTCTCTGTCTCTACAGACAGGTTGGTTCTCGGTGTTTTCCAAGACCACAAAGCTCATGTCTGGATTGCCATTGTGGGCAAACAGTACTCCATGCATCACAAAGCCTGTGTTGTTATTTAGCTATTGGGCTGTACCCACACAGCACAAGACCTGATCCCTTGAGAGCACACAGAGCAGGCAAACCAAGGAACACAGTGAAGCCTCTGTCCTATCCCCATACTGGCATTTTCTTTCCACAGATGGAAAGAGGGAGGTTGGACTGGGGCCTTAGGGTGTGGGTGCACAGGTCTCCCTGCAGCATAGAAACAAATACAGTTGGGTCGTACACCAGGAAGCCTGGATCTGGAGTCCTTGGGAGTGCTCCTGACGTCCATTGTCTACGTATAGCCAAAAGGGATGCTAAAATGCATCTTCAGGAAAAGGTGTTTTGTTCATGTAACGTCTCACCTGGCATAAGAAAAATGCTAACTGCTTAAAGTCCCTATTCCACTGAACTCAAGACTTTGCCTTGGACCACAGGCAAAAAGACCAAAAGTGCCCCAGAAGGACATCAGTGAACATAGGAAAGAAGCAAAATAAGAAAACAGGGAAAGAGGGTTAGGGCATTTTTGGTCCCATGCCATTTCTCTCCGTTGTGAAGCGGTGAGAGAGCAGAAAGCCACTTCAGCCACACATCTGCCTCTCAGGCTTCATCAGCCACCAGAGCAGGAGCCCTGACAGCGTTGCTGACAAACAGCCAGCCCCTGACTGCCACCAGCACCACCAGCCATCATGTCAAAGCTCCCCTTTGCCCAGCACATCCTCTGGGACAGGAGAGGCTGTGACTACCCTGACCCACAGGCCAGGTTACATCATGTCAAAACCAGTAGGGAATTGCATGCCGCCTGCATGACAGCAAGGTACTGATTTTATCAATGAATAAATGAGGCTGCAGGTACAATGTGCCCCCAAAGAAGTTTCTGTAAGAAAAGCTTATTACACACAGATGCATTCTGATATTAATCTGTGCTAATCTTAACAGGTTCAGAGAAGAGGTTTACTGAGCTAATACAAATCTACCCAACTTGTCTGGTGCTAATACATTGAAGCAATTTAATTCCAGTGTCCTTCTGTAGCTATTTTTATCTGTTCAATGAAAATACATTTGTCCTTCATAATGTAGCTTTGGATTGGTGCTCTTGGCCTATTTACAAAATCTCTCTCTTGTCTACTCCTTGCATATGCTGTCATTAACATAGTATTTCAGAGCCACAGGGTATCCTGTCACACTGCATTCTTCTCTAAGACGTGACCCATGGATCCAGGACGATAGCAAAGATCGTGGCCTTCTCTGCATTTGGATATCTAATCACACAACAAATGTTCTCTAACTTCTCAGACTGAGAAAACTATTTCTCTTGGCCTCCACAATGAGTAGCTTGGGCTGAGCTCCATCAAGGTCCCCACTGTTACCTCCCCAGCATTATCATCCAGTTAGCCTTTAATAAAGACAAGTGATTAGTCCAGACCACAACCAAAAGGCATTGATCCTTCCTGTCTTTAAAGAACCTGGGTGAAGTGGTGATAGCTCAATCCCCTCCTCTGTCCAGGGGAAAGCTGAAAGCCTAAAAGTTAGGTTTTTGAGGTAAGCAGTGGTATGGTGAATACATTCTTTAACATCTTTACAATCTTCAAAACAATGCTTGAATGTGTTTTGCAGGAAGAATCACAGAAAAGCAAGACTGCAAAAAAGACATCAAAATATCATGTAAACTGTGCCCTGTCAAAGGGTGGGATCAGCCATACTTAGTATGGCTGCCCTAACACTTCTAACCATCAACCCTTTCATCTGAGTGCTTCAGAATGATTTGAGATAATCTCTGGCCACCTCCAGTTAGTACCTATCAGTGGTGCATCTCGCATCAGAGTAGGAAGCTGTGAAAGATGCAATACAGTAAAAAAGACATTTTAGAAAGACATATCCTAATAACCTAAACCAGACAATGTCATAACTAGCCCCCTAAACTTTAAAAGGGTAATAAGAGGTTTAGTAACCTTCATTTTTATGTGCCTTCTAATGGGAGCCAATTCCAGTAATGAATCATCCCCTTATGTTTTGTTAGAGCATGGGTCAGCAGTACAGACCTGGTGAATCATAAAAAAGTGCCAGCTATGGACTCTAAAAAGCACAGATGACCAGTGAAAGACCACAGAAACTTTCTGACAGAAAGGAGGGGTAATTCAATAATGGACAAACAGACTGGGGAAAAAAAATCACTTAGCAGGTTCTTGTTGGACTCTGCTTTCTACAAGAGAAAGTGTTTCTTGCTAGACCACAGAGAAGATTTAATATGTCTTGATCCATTAGAATGATTATAAAAAATGTCATTTAAATGCTACGTTAATTACATCTTATAAGGCATTCCATGTCTCATTTCTGCAAGCTTGCCTTGCAGTATGGCAAAGACGAACATTGAGCACATTGTTCATGTATTTCAAAAAATGCTTGTGTGTGAGAATCTTTTTTTTTATAAAATGCTGCTAATTTTTTGTATAATTCAGATCCTCAGTGAGACTTCAATATTTGAACATTTTAACTTTGTTAGAGGGATCACAGGCAATTCAGTGAAAGCTGATGTACAACACCCAGTTTTCAGTAAATTACATTCTAACACTGAGCAGACAAGCCCTACGTATTGCTTGAATAGAATAGCACAGCATAGCATAGCACAGCATAGAATATTTCAGTTGGAAGGTGCCTACAGCGATCATCTTGTCGAACTTCCAATTCACATTCACAATTCCCCATTTTTCCAGTGCAGCTTGTAACACCAGCGCTAGGCACACATCAGTTGCCAGTCACCCATTTACCAGTAGATATTCACAAGCAGATCCTTCTGCTGCATGGACTATTGCAGATGTGCTCCAACATCTGTTCCCAGCGAGAACCAGGTTTATTTGCACTCTTCTTGAGGGGATCTGAGAAGAAGTAGCCCAGCCTAAGACTAGTTTTGTTTCGGTTAGGACCAATGTGGGGCTCTCCGATTTTAACAGACCTGCCCTGTCATGACAATTTACCAACTATTTCCCATGGCTCAAGAAACACAGGTCTCCCACTGATGGCAAAGGCCTTTTAATGTACCAGTTTGAACAGGCCAGGCACATGTGCGCTATTCCTCTCACCCTTATTATTAGCACATGGTCAAAACACTGAATCTTAAACCTCCTCAGCCTGATCAGAAATACAGGCACTGTCCTTCTGTCCTAAAGTTTCACACATTCCCAAGATACAGACCCATTCTGAAATCTAGGCTTTGCTTTTCTGCTGTCTACCTCCATGGTCCAGCTCCAGCTTCTCTTGCAGGTTAACTCCACTTTTCCTTAAATTTCATCAAAGTTGTGAGCTCCTTGGGTTAGAGTGTGCATCTTCCTCATGAAAAAAATGGGAAGAAATTCATGTACAAACAGGCACCACATAGGGTGTCTAAGCACATCATTGCATTTACATTAACAGATAAAACCCAAGAGATTATAGACCACTGGCAAACAGCAAATCTTCTAAACCCAGTGCCCCTGCACTTAGGTCATCCTCCCCAGGGAGTTTCCTGCATGTTCATCTGAGAATGAAAAGCCACCTATTCCTCAGAAAGAGTGAAAAAATAAAATCCAACTTCTGGGGTTTTATAAACTTCTGGACTAAAGAGATCACTCTAACAGGTGCGGACTTCCATCTTCCCTCCTGTCAGATGAACAGAGGAGCACAGGGTGAACCCTCCCTGGGGAGCACTGCGCTCCCCATCCTGGACTGGCTGCTTGATTTGAGCAGAGACCCCCAACAACTCAGCTTCTCACTGTCCTGTGCTGTCTCTGTAGTCAGGTGTCAACATTTTAGCCCAACACAGGGATGACAAACAAGATGAAGGACAACCTCAAGAAGATGTACAGTGAAACTAATCATGAATTCACTATACCCCAAAAGAGACATTGCTGCACACACAAAATTGCAGATGCAGCAATGTGTGCCTGCAGCTCCTATCTAGGCAAATGCAAATGTCTCTGGTTCAATACATATGATGACTAAACATAAATATACACGCTACCCAGGCAATTTTCAAGAATGCTATGACAGCAATATCAACATTTCTCTCTTTAGAAGTGGTTTTCAGTGCTATTTCTAACATCTCTGTACTAATATACAGTTTCTTTCCTTACTCTCTGTTCAGGTTGGTAAAAAATGCAGTTACTTCTTATTTAAAGAGGTGTCTAAATACACCAGAAATAAGAATTAAATAATAACCATTTAGCTCAGAACTGACTTTTTTTGTCAAGTCCTTGCTACACTACTTTTTCTGAGCTTTCCTACAACACAGGCTTGCAATACACAGTATCTTTTTTTCATGTCAGGGTGGTTTTTTAATCATTGTATCATGAAAGAAAAAAATAAACAACACTGTTTCAGGAGTAGGAATTATTTCTTTTCTAGCATTCACCTGCTGAGGAGCGAAAATTTAGAGTTTTGCTATGGCTGAAACCAAAGATGTAAAAATTTAAAGGGCAAATTACGTTAACCAGAAACAAAAAGATTGCAGAAAGGAAAGAAGTCCAATATTGTGTCTGAGCCCAGAATATTGTCTTCCACACTGAAGCATCCATTGCATTCGGTTGTACTAGTGAAAACCTAAACCAGTTTACACCAAAGCATTGTCCCTGATGGCAAGCTGTTTGCTGACATACAAAAACCAAGTGACTCTCATGAGCCCCTCAAATTCATTGCATTTAATATTTCAAGCACCATTAACCCTTCACAAAAACAGGTACTGTGTGCCCTGCTGTATTTAGTGCCTAAGCCAGTATTAAGAGTAAAGCAGAATCTGAGAAAATTCTTGTCATACTGGTTCGGGGAAGCTGCCCATAAGCTGCAGGTTTCCAGCTTTCCTGGGCTTACAAAGTGTCTGGTTATAAAAGAGGACGAGAAGATAGTTTCTTTTTGGCAGGTTTTGAAACATGAATCAAAAAAAATCTTACTTTTTTTTTTGTTGTTGCTGTTCCCCAAAAAAACAACCAAAGAAGCCCAGTACGATTTCAGAGAGAGGGCAGCCTCTAAAGCAAGCTTATATTCTAATGGAAATAACCCAGAAAGCCCAGCGCATGGGTTAATCGTTCAGGATAAAAAGGATGGCAGATTTGTGTCTCCAAGAAATCGGTTGCTATTGGATCAATTGGGAAATCAATTTCTGCAAGAGCTAAGCTGGACTACGCCATGGTTTCTCAATTGAATTACATTTCTTCATGCCATCTCTAATTGCTGATAAAGAAAAAGAAAAAATTGCTTGGCAGCTACAATCTTTCTTACTTCCTCTTGCTGAGCTCCTCAATTATTGCAGCGTGGAGGTCAGTGCTAGCTAAACATCACAGCCTGCAAAGTGGTGAAAAGCTACATATTTGAAAAAGTGACCTTTGTGTTTATTAAAGATGCTGAATACCTAAAATGCACCTGAAACTCTATGGCTAGTTGAAAGCTGGGATTGAAATATGTCCATTTGGGGGATGAAAGACATACAGTTCAAAATTCAGGGGGCAAGGGGAGGGGGAGAATCAAAACAGAAAAGCTTTAATCTTAAGAAAAAAGCAAACTAAATTTTTCCAGTGAATCTGTATTTGAGTTGCTGGCCTTCATGGTCTGCAGGGCTGACAGGCAGAAAGCTCGAGTGCTTTTCAGGAAAATGGCTGGGGAGCTGGGAGGGAAGATGCGGTTGTGTAAAGCTTACAGCAGAATATAAGACCGTGATAGGAGTTCTTGTTCCACATGTCCGTATAAGACATATTGATGGAGCAGCAGTTTGATATCACAAAAACACCATGGCCTTCTAGTTCCAGTGGCTATGCTTGTACTCCTTGTACTCTCCTGTGGATGTATAGAGCCACCACCAATGTTGTTACAGAAGTTTAAACAGCAAGGATTGCACTCATTAATATAAATCCATTAACATCAGTAATGTCAAGCAGCTACAGAATATGGCTCTGATTCGCAAAACCAAGTATATTTTTGTTGATACATCCTGGTTTGTGAATGACTAGCTCGTATGAAAAATTCTTGAAAGCCACCAGGGAACAACTTGCTTAAAAACACACAAAGGAGTAGCAAAGTATTAACTTTGCCTTCAGGGAAAGTAGTAGTGGTGTAGTCAGCTTATATATATGCAAATATTTTTTATTGAAGAGAAGGGAACAAAGAAGTTAATCCAAAGTTTCAGAGCAATTAGAAGAATCAGGACAAAGAGAAACTGCAAGTCTCGTGACTTTTCTCCAGAGAATGTATTTGCAGGCAGAGCAAGTTCGCAGGCATCTGTTCAAACAACAGGATGAAACAAAAGGAGCCTGATTTCCAGCAATGAGAAAGAAATGCACTTGGTTAACATACATCTCAGTTTTAGTAACAGAATTAACATTGACCTGCGTTACCCACATTATCAAGTTCAACGACACCATCACTTCTGAAAACCAGGAAACACAAAGCACACTTCCCAACGCAGCCTGTTTTCAGCCTTAGCTGTAGGACAGTTGGAGCTTTGTCTTAATACATGGTGAGAAGCAAATTAGAGAAAATCGATTATCTCACAGGGAATGTTCATTTAATTTGAGGTTTGCAACCAAGTACTGGTTTTGGCACTGAGAGTTAAAATTAACTGCTACTAATGAGGTGACAATAATAATGAGAAAACAAAACTTAAAGTAAGACAGTTTTCTTTTTCAGATTTATAGAAGTCTATTCTCAGCAGACTAAACAAGACGGAAAAAATTGCAGCGCTTCTCAGTTATAAATAATACAACAATTGATTAAAATACAAAGGCAAATGAGAGTTTAATATTATTATGAAATTGATAATATTAGAGAGATAATTTAATCAACTAATGAAATTTCCACCTCTTCATCTTCATTAGAGTCTTCCTAAAAGACAGTAAATTTGTCAGTAACTAGATGCTTCTTTTTAATGTCATCTTCTTACATTTTTTTGAGATTAACATAGTGTGCTTGTAAAATGCCGGAGAATAACAGGAAGGCCACGGGAATTTCTTACAGACGTGCTCCTATGAGTTACAGGGTGCAGTGAGAAAAAGTTCAGGCACCCAATTCAGTGGAAGTGATACTATCATCCTAAAGGTTTGTGCTGGATTTAGCGCTCAATACAGAGTTTATGCCCTGCAATGGGATGGTCAATGCCTGACCTGACATTGTGCTAGAATGGGATGGACAGGCAATTCAAGCAGTGCCACAGAGCATGCCAGTATCATGTCAACCCATCAAAATTGTGTAAAGAAATTTGAGCCAACTGAATGAGTCTGTGTTGCATCACAGCTTTATATCACAGCCACATTTCTAACAGAGGATCAGAACATTGACTTTACTGCCATGCCAAACTATCAGCTCCTACATCCCTTGCAGTTGAGGTCTTTGCCAATTTCAATATTGCAGGCTAACGCGCCAACTACTTGCAATTGTAATAATAAGGTTTTTTCCGTGTGAATATGTGTCCACTACACACAGTGAATAAAACTGAAATACATTGGATCTTAATACTCTAGCCCTGTCTGAAAATTTTTCTTCCTATCCCTTCAATCCATTTTTTATTTTAGTCTTAACTTTTGATTATTTGTGTTTCTTGAGGTTATCCTATGAAATCATTGAATTGTTTTTTTCCAAAATACATTACAGAATAGATTTTCATTAACAGCAGAATGATCATTACATTTGAAATTTAGGACATATGTGTGGGTCATCAAGCATTGACTTAAAGGCTAACTCTAGGCACATGTTTTAGAAAATCTTGTCCTATATAGTTTCCAGCCTAGAGTTATGAAAATCTACTTTTCGTTTGGTTTGGGGGAAGGATTTACTTCTTTCCTATTTCTTTGGCATAACTGAAGTTATCTGACATATCTGAAAAATATAATTTGCAAATAAACACTGGAAAATGAAACCATGAAAGAAGCATTCACACAGTATGGCATGAGTGGAAATCCAGGTACTTCCACAGCTTTGGCCCTCACTTCCCAGCCTGGCCTCCACACCAGCTGTGCCAGCAGGAACACTTGGAAGCCATATGGAAAACATGATCAGGGAACAGTTTTGAATTGAAAAAAAGTGACCTTTTAAAAGGATGTTTATTTTTCTGCTAAATTTGGGCTCTGGTCTATATATCCACATATAGATCTCTGCAATACAAGTGGGAAGTCAAAGTGGCCAACAGGAGGCAGAAACTGTTGCAGCCAGCAGAGCTGCCAAAGGAAATCTTTGCCCAACTACAGCCTTAGAAACCAAAACTGTCCTGCTAGCTTAAATGTTTTTCACATGCAAATAAAATTAATATGACTGACCTTACTTGTTGATGTGTGTCTGCTAACAAACTAAATCTGTTAACGGGAATAGAGATGCATAGCAAATGGTTTTGTATTTACTGAAGCACAGCAGAATTAACAGTGGAGTGAGCTAGCTTGGAAAAAAACTTACTTAGCTGAGGGAGCTAATTAGTAGATGAAGGGAATAAGGTAGCCTCCCTCAGCAGAAGGATGGTACTGACACCTGCCTATTCCTCCTCTCCTCACCCAGACCCAGTCACATCCTTCATCTGCCTGAAAAACCACATACTCATTTGAGAGGAAGAAGAGTTGAGTGCTCTGAGGTTTGTTGCTGGTTTTAATCCAACTATGATAAAACACTTTGTCCAGGGAACAAGGTCAAAAATACCAGCTTCTCCCTTCTCAAAGGAGGGTCCTATTGACCAGCTACTATTACCAAGATCATGGCTTCCTCTTCTTTGGTCCTTTTTCAGCTCCAGAGAGCTCACTCTTGTGCAGCTTCAGCAAAAGATCACCTCTGACAGCAGTTCACTAGGATAGTTTCACCTGGCACACTTTGTTGTACTTGAAGTGGTAGAGATGTTTCTGTGTGTAACATCTGCCTCTTTGCATCTGTAAATGGGCTGTAACAGTACAACGACACCTCCAGCGAGAATTTGTACCACTTTCACATAACTGGTGGCACTAATGCAAAACAGATGCTGTCTATAGGGAAGCCCTGTATGAAACTGAGTATTTGGATTCTCTTGCACGACCACTTAGAGGAGAAGTTACAGATTTGTTCAGCCTATTTCTGTTTGCTGCCTGAACAAAGCCAGAGCAACTATGTCGGCAAGGTACTCTCTGCCCTTGTTAAAGGCACAGAAACCTTATTTTGGGCCTGATGCTAAAATCTTGATTAAAATACACCATTCTTTTGCTTTTTTGGAGAAGCTGTGCTCTGGCATTTTCCAATGAAAACAACTTCTATATCTAAATACCTTTTTGCATGAAGTTTTCATTTTAGTACTAACTGCACTTGATTTGCTGTTTGCAAAAAAAAAAAAAAGCCAATATTACCATTAACGACAAAAAATAATCCATGCTTTCATGGCTGTGGTTTGATTCCAAGTTTTGTGCCCCATATGCCTCTCTTGAATAGCTTTGAAAAGGCTTGCATAAGACAACATTTATTTGTGTCAGAGTAGTTTTAATGTTTTTACTTTAAAGGAGACAAGTGAATTTTCTTTAATTAAGGGATGGGTATTGTTCTGAAGCAGTGCTATAGCCACAGTCACATTGATGACAGTCAAATAATGTAGGACAGTTGGAGCATTCTCTTAACACACAGTGAGAAGCAAACTACAGAAAATCGATTATCTCATCAAGAACATTTAGTTAATATGAGGTTTGCAACCAAGCACTTTTTTGGCACTGAGAGTTAAAATTAACTGCTACTAATGCAGTGACAATAATGAGAAAACAAAATTTAAAGTAAGGCACTTTTCTTTTTCAGATTCTAAGTGGGTTGACAAGAAGTTCAACATGAGCCAGCAACGTGTGCTTACAGCCCAGAAAACCAACAGCATCCTGGGCTGCATTCAGTTTTGGGCCCGTCACTACAAGAAAGACATTGAGGTGCTGGAGTGTGTCCAGAGAAGGGCAACGAAGCTGCTGAGGGGTCAGGAGAACAAGTCTGATGAGGAGCATCTCAGAGAACTGGGGTTGTTTAGCCTGGAGAAAAGGAGGCTGAGGGGACACCTTATCAGTCTCTGCAATGACCTGAAAGGAGGTTGTAGCAAGGTGGGGACTGGTCTCTTCTCATAAGTAACAAGCAAGAAGACAAGAGGAAATGGCCTCAAGTTGCATGAGGGGAGGTTTAGACTGGATATTAGGGAAAGGTTCTTCAAAGAAAGTGTTGTTAAGCATTGGAACAGGCTGCCCAGGGATGTGATGGAATGACCATCCCCAGAGGTATTTAAAAGACAGGTAGACACAGTGCTTAGGGACATGGTTTAGTGGTGTTTTTGGCATTGTTAGGTTGACGGTTGGACTCAATGATCTTAAAGGTCCCTTCCAACCTAGATGATTCTATGATTCAATTCTATGAAAAGAAGTGTGGCCAGTAGGTGGAGGGAGGTGATTCTGCCCCTCTACTCCACTCCAGTAAGACCCCACACAGAGTACTGCATCCAGCTCTGGGCCCCCAACATAAGAAGGACATGTACCTGTTGGAGCAAGTACAGAGGAGGGCCACGAAGATGATGAGAGGGCTTGAACACCTCGATTATGAAGATAGGCTGAGAGAGTTGGGGTTGTTCAGCCTGGAGAAGGGAAGACTCTGGGGAGACCTTACAGCAGCCTTCCAGTACTTAAAGGGGGCCTACAGGAAAGATGGGGAGGGACTCTTTATCAGGGAGTGTAGCAATAGGACGAGTGGGGATTGTTTTAAACTGAAAGAGGGTAGATTTAGATTAGATACTAGGAAGAAGTTCTTTACTCTGACAGTGGCGGGATGCTGGAACAGGTTGCCCAGGGAAGTTGTGAATGCCCCATCCCTGGAGGTGTTCAAGGCCAGGCTGGATGGAGCTTTGAGCAACCTGGTCTGGTGGGAGGTCCCCCTGCCCAGGGCAGGGGGTTGGAACTAGATGATCTTTAAGGTCCCTTCCCACTCAAACCATTCTACGATTCTGTGATTCTATGATTCTGTTCTCAGCAGACTAAATAAGACTAGGAAAAAAATGCATTTTTTTGCAATTTTCCTTTGATTAAAGGATGGGTATTGTTCTGAAGCAGTGGTATAGCCGCAGTCACATTGATAACAGTCAGATAATGGACTTCATATGAATAGTGTCTGAAGATTAGCTTTTGGCCCAAGGGCCACAGTTTAGTCTTAGTGATGTTATCTAGGCAGGAGAAAATTCCACCAGCTCTTTTGCTAGCACAGGGTGCACTAGTGATGAAAACCTCCAGCTGCTACAGCAGGAAGTATGAAGACATGAAACATGCTGCTAGGTTTGGATGCACACGAGTAGAGCAACAGCAGCAGTGTGAGTTTCCTCATGTGAGTTTCCTCACCTACATCTCCATCTTGGATAGAGAATACTTCTTTCAAGTTCTTCTTCCTGGCAGCCAAAGGTTTTGACATCCCCAAGTGTCCTACTGTAGCACTAGATCCATTCACATGTGCTTAGGTCACTGTGTAAGAGACATGCAAGTGTCGAAGCTCACTGAAGAGTGGATTTTCATCTCAGTGCCTGCCCAAGAACAGGGCAGGGCAGAGGTACCGCGAGGCTATATCACCCACTGTACAATCTGATGCTGTGAACATCACTCTGTGGTCCAGAGCAGCAAGGGGAAAGCTGTGGGGAAAAGCTTCCATTATGATACAGTACAGGGATGTGTCTGGAAAAAAAGCAGTCAAATGTTGCCACTGATTTTGAAAGTCAGAGTTCTGGAGTTAAAGACAACAGCTTTTCACTATCTTCTCATTGCTGCTGTATTAGATTTTGCCACAGAAAATGTTACTTCCAACGTTCTTAACACTTTAGCTACTATGTTATAAATCCTTAGTTGATGAATCCCACTGCAGAATGAAAGTCTCTGTGGAATAAGCTCTACGAGTGTAACTGTAGTATAAATTAACCCCTTACCTCTTTTCAGAGTAATCTTTTAATGCAGACAAGCTTTAAAGATACAGGGTTTGGGTTTTCAAATCATGTGTTTACTGAGCCCTTCTGATAAAAACAACTGCTTTCCTCCCCAGCCTCCTCCAATATATACCCACAAACTTGTGACTTGGGCAGTACACAACCTCAGGTCACAACATGATCCTCTGCAAATCTGCAGCACACCTTGGTTTTCAGTTAGAATTTTTTTATGCAGACACTTCTCAATTCAGATTTCATTTTCCCCATCGCAGTGAAAGATTCACTGTGCCCACCCAACAGCATCCACTGCTCCTCTCAGGCAGCAGTGGTACAGGTAACAGCAAATGCTCTGGGGGGCTTCAATCACATACACCATGTTTTCAGTTCAGAAGCAGTTTATTGTCCAGGTAAGATATGTATGGTGATAAAGAGGTAAAGTGTTGTATCTGTGTCAGGAGTAGACATGCATATTGAGGACTGATCGTCATGGTGGACTGGAGAAAACTCTCAGACAGTGGAGCTGGAGCAGAAGTCAGGAAACCCCCCAGCTGGTACACCATCCCTAAGAGGGTCGCTTACCTTTCTCTGGCAGGGGCAAGAAATTAAAGGAAGCCATGTAAATATATACCACTATGCGCAGTTCTCCTTCATTGGTCCAAAATAAAAAGTTACTTTATGAATAATTTCTTTTTCAAATAGCATTTGGGAAGCCAGTGCTCTCTGCTTGATCCATAGATAAGTGGGTTTTTTCTTAGTAATAAGATCAATAAACTAATAATATTTTGCAAATTCCAAGCTTCCCATTAGATGAAATTCTGCCCTTTGCTTTCAGTCAGGAGATAAACTATCATATTTATCTATCATATTTAAACTTAAACTACTTTTTTATTATTATTTTAAAGCTGTAAAGGTCACATTGGGATTTTACCATTACAATCAAGTAAAAAATTTTAGAGGACTTTCAGGGAAACTTTGAGAAGCAATGTAAAATAGACACGCTTGTGAATACATTTACCTTAAATTGTGACTTAATAGCATGTCTAGTTCAACTGTTACCGGCAGAGAAGACACAGTGACCTATCCTCGCACACAGAAATACTGACTGATTTCAGAGAAAGCATTGGGAGCTCTCAGAATATCAATAGGGCACAGCTTTAATAAAAATTCTGGCCTCCAGCTTTTTACAAGAGCAGTCTCCCCAGTCTTTAAAGCACATAATGGTAAATTTGGCCATAAGTAGTTCAAAACAATTTGTTTTCTAATACAACTTTTTCTCTTCAAGGGCATTTTGACCACAGATTAGGAAATTGTGAAAGTTTCAAGGAACAGATTCAAACAGACGGGAGCCGAATGGTGCACTGAACAGGCTGGAGTGACTTTTGGGTGTGAACAAAGCTTTGTCCAGAAATTCACCCCTTTGCCTGACCCTGTTTCTTTGTTATTATTAAAGGTCACCACACCAGCATTTTACCCACTGAAGTTACTGGAAGTCATCTTACCTGGCAATTGTGGAAAGTTACTCAAAACTATATTGATGACTTAGGGTATGATATCCTTGAGTACACATGGCTGCCATTATTGCAGTGTGGAACTGTAAAATCAGATATTCTCTTCAATGATAGGTTATTTTACTGGTGTTGCAGAGGTAATACAGATTGTCTTCCTCATCTTCTTTGTAGGTTACACAATTCAATGATATTCTGCATGATATTTTCTAATTAACATATAAATGCAAAAGAAAAAATAATGGCTGCTTCTTTTTTCTCTTTGTTGTGGTTTTTTTTTTTTCTTTCTGGACATGTAATAAATACAAAATTAAATAAAAAGTGATCACAGCCTGGCCAAAAAACTGCTTCTTACAAAGTCAGCAGTAAATAAAGAATACTAAATATTTCACTTCTGTTGCCAAGTTGTAAGAGCAATGATTAAAGTGGTATCGAGGACAAATTTGCCACAAAACTGCCTACTCCACTGAAGCTAGCACTGAACACACATTGCCACAGAATCACAGAATCACAGAATGGTCAGGGTTGGAAGGGACCTCTGGAGATCATCTAGTCCAACCCCCCTGCCAGAGCAGGGTCACCTACAACAGGTTACGTCCAGGAGGGCTTTGAATGTCTCCAGAGTGGGAGACTCCACAACCTCTCTGGGCAGCCTGTGCCAGTGCTCCACTACCCTCAAAGTAAAGAAGTTCCTCCTCATGTTAAGATGGAACTTCCTATGTTCAAGCTTGTGCCCATTACCC
>NW_009649293.1:4896703-4924309 GCF_000708025.1 Charadrius vociferus
GGCTTTTCCCATCTGCTGCCAGCAGGCCTGGTGTTCTGTAAATCAGGCCATGATCGAAGAACCCAAAACCCTGTTTGTGGCACCAAGTTCGGAGCCAGTCATTGACCTGCTGGCTCTTCCTGTTAACCCCCTCATCGTTCCCTGCAACAGGAGGGATAGAAGAAAACAAGACTTGGGCTCCCGATCCCTTAACTTGTCGTCCCAAGGCCCTGAAATCCTTCTTCATTGCTCTTGGCGTTCTTCTTACTACATCATCACTGCCTATCTGAAACACAAAAAGGGGATAATAATCTGATTACCGCACCAGGGATGGAAGCTTCCTCTTAACATCACCAACCCGGGCCCCAGGGAGGCAGCAAACCTCCCTACATAGTGGGTCCGGTCTACATATGGGGCCCTCCATCCCCCTCAGAATTGAGTCCCCTGGCCAAATTGCCAAAAAACCTCTAGGATCTTCTCTAAAGACCCCCTGCACTGATCCAACTTAGCAAAGGCAAGCAACTAGGTAGTACATTACAACCAGCTACAGTAATTAGCACCTTCCTCATCCACTGTTAATTGCCTGCACAGAAACAAGAGTCATAATCATGCTGCACTCCAGCTCTGTCACTTGGTTACGCTAATTGTGCAGCCACCAAATTTTGAAACTTAAAATAATGCAGTGATAAACAGGATCTTTACTATTCAACTCAAGTGTTTAATTGGGTCTCAAGGAGGCAAAAAATTATGCTGTGTATTTGTGATGAAGTAGACCACTGTAATGATTACATGTACTTGAGAGACTGCAGAAGTTGTGAAAGATCACACTGTATTGGTACCCAGTAGGTGGAGCACAAATACATACCACAAAGGTAGCAACCACCAAAAATATTTCCTATAGCCCTATAACTTATTGTTTTGCCATCAGGAGGAAGAGGATCATAGACCTCTAAACTTACTTGTCTTACTACCATGTTATTTTTGTTATGTGGTACACACTGATGTTCAAATATCAGTGCATACAAATAATTTCAGCAGCTGAGAGTGGCTTTATATACTCAATACTACGTGTAGGATATTTTACGAAAGTCTTTGCATGCCCAGCTGCGAGGGACCTGATTTTCAAGGACTGCTTAACAGGTCATCCTTAAAAAAAATAGACCTTTTTATATTATTTCCAGTAAGGTGCCTTAAAACATCATTTCTAAAATCAATAAGCTTTCAAAATTCAGCTTTGTTGTACTGTGGTGGGTTGACCCCGGCCAGTAACCAAACACTCCCCTCTGCCGTGGGACAAGGAGAAACCATAAGGAAGGTGAAAAGACTCATGGATCAAGATCATAACAGTTTAATAAGGAAAGCAAAAATGTTGCATACAGGCAAAGTAAAAAGAAGAACTCATTCACTGCTTCCCATCGGCAGACAGATGTTCAGCCTCTTCCAGGAAAGCAGGGCCCCAGCATGCATAATGACTACCTGGGAAGGCAAACACCACAACCACAAATGTCCTCCCTTCTGCCTCCTTTCACCCAGCTTTTACTGCTGAGCACGATGTCATATGGTACAGGATATCCATTTGATCAGTTGGGGTCAGCTGTCCCAGCCGTGTCCCCTCCCAACCTCTCGCCCACCCCCAGCCTTCTGGCCTTTGGAGGAGTGGTTTGGAGAGACAGCCTTGATGGTCTGCAGGCACTGCTCAGCAGCAGCCAAAACATTGGTGTTATCAGCACTGTTGTAGCCACAAATGCAAAGCACAGCACCTTATGGGCTGACATGAGCTCCACCCTGGCCAGACTCCATACCAGTACTTTCAATATTTGATTTCTCCAGGGTTCCTGTAGACTTTGACAGTAGTGGTTTGTCTAGGTACTATTTGTGCTATTCCATCTATTGTTTTTGGCATATATGCTGATTGCAAGCCCTCTGGGCAAAGAAGCTCACTCTTGTATAATGAATAGTAAGCTAATGCCTATGTAGAAGAGGGATTATAGTAAAATAATTTAAAATACTTAAAGCATTAAAGCATTGTACTTGGAAAATACCTTAATACAAGTCTAGAATATGTATTATAATGCTTTAATACGGCAGCCTAATTGTACAACCAGACACTGGATTTCTACCTTTAAGAAAAATCAAAATTGTAAGGTTTTATTACACTTTAATTCCGAGATTAAAATGTATTATGTGAATACAAATGTGAATGCAAAGACAACAAACTTTACCTTGTCTGTGATGGTCTTCTTTAAGTAAAATTCCTAGAATTGAGCAAGTAGTCATAGACTTTCAGAACTCTTTTTCAATGCTTGAAAGAAATCTCTTGGTGGATGGGCAGCTCCTCAAAAGAAGAGCTCTTCATTTAGGGTATACAAAGAACCAGGTAAATGTGCTGGGATGAAATCTAGCCTCTATTCCAAGGCAGGTTCCTTGTGATGATATGCAGACAGACCTGCATTGCAGCTGCATATCTGCTCTGAGGCAGAAACACACGCACACAACATAAAGAGGGAACAATTATACATTAGATACACAAAAATACCTGAAAAAGAGCCAAAAAGGAGCTTGGCTTCCAAGTGCTGGCTTGGAAGACATTTAAGACAAAGAAGCACTCCCTATCTGATTGCTACTACCCTCATCAAGGAAATAGGACATTCTGGGCCTTTTTGGTGAATAAGGAGGACTTGTTCAGTGTCAAGATTCTGGCAGTGTAGAACAAGTCTTATAAGTTCCTCCCTCAGGACTGGACAAATAGGAAGAATAGGTTTCTTCTGCATTACACTTTACTGATTCCACCGTCAGCTTGCTTACCTGGAAACTCCACCTAAAGTCCAGTTAATACACCGAACCTTTTTACACTGAAGTCTTGGTTTCCTACATCATCAGCTAAGATCTTGACGATGGCTTCAGCCATGCCTTTGCAATGCAATTTGTATGGTGTAATTGAGGACATACTCTGAAGATGATGCAAAAGCATGGGTCAGCTATCTTGTCCCACATGATTTTTGCTACCACTTGAGAGATGTAATGAGCCTATAAGACAATGTGGCTTCCATTGCCGGCATTATAAGGCTGGCAGCTGAGATATCCAACTTACCACGTGGGAATGAAGCAGGCTTAACATGGAGGTAAAAAACACACAAAAAATTGCAGCTCATATGCACTCTCCACGATGTTTCCTTTGAAGTGGAGGGGCAACAGCATACTCTGTACAGTTTCCATAGGTACCGTCTTTACATTTCACCTCTTCACATTCTCATGCAGCTGGATGCCAGCTGCCACCCTCCAGTTGTATTTCCTGGTAAATCATTCCAACCTCTGTGAGGCGTATGAGGACTTTTTATAAGAAAAACACTCAAAGTAGTGGGTGGCTTTAGTACTATACCCTCACCTAACAGAGTTTTAGTCTGTTTATAGCCAAATCTTCAGGCACACTGAATAGCACCTCTTACTTCATATACATCCTCTCATTAACGTAACAACCTGCATGCTCACCTGTTGTGATAAAAATTGCAAAATTTGTGTGTAATTATGGTCTACTTTTTGCCTTTCTTCAGCAAGAGAATAAGAGCAATTTGCCTTTGGCTTGTGCAGGTAGTATTGTTTCCTCGTTCTAATTATATCTGACAGGGTTCCAAGGGCTGCAATATATGTTGCAGGGCCACTGCTTGCTGCAGAAAAACAATCACCACAGACGGTATATAATTATGCCGTACTAATTGAAGCAGAAGATATTTCCTGGGCAGTAATGAGTAGTAGAGAGGGTTTAATGGACCAAATTGCTACAGAAGCCAAACTCAGTCATTCGTTATTCCTTCAGTAGCTGTCCCATGCTAAGTCCAAGTCAGCAACTACACAAAGTATCAGATGAAAACCTAAGTGTACACTGCAATAATATGATCTTTAAAGTTTCCACGAACAAAGAAAGCTTTAAAGGTGGTATTTTTTCCACCAGTAAAAGTCATAGTGCCCAGATCCCAATCTTCTAGACTTGGATTAGTTGTAGGACAAAAGACCAGTACCAAAACCACCTAACACACCTCCTTGTTCCACGAGTGAACTGTTGATCATAACAAATTTATGCCTATCTTCCTTTACTTTTTTCTACTTTTACTTCTCTTAGGAAGAATGAAATGACTGAGGTTTTTTCATAATAAATATTTACCAGTGTTTATGATGCAACGTCCTGCCAGACAAATGAAAAAGCAGGAACTTTTCACACGTGCTCTGCTGCCTACTGCAGTGTGTGAGAGGCAGAAAAAGCTCTCTCAACTCAGAAAACCATCTTAGATTTGTGGACTAGTAGTCTTGTTTCTTGCTCCTTCTGCTCCAAGGAAAGCATTGACTTTATTTGTGATGACTGAGGTTACAGGGTAAGTCACAGGGTGACTTATCAGCTACAACACCCTTCCTGGGTGGGTCTCCCAAGGAAAGCCACCCAGGAAGTGTGAGATGACTTATCTCACTAAAAAAAGTCGCATGGCAATAAGCAGCCCCAGTCAGGCAGGGTAAACCAAGGCAACTGCTAAACAATGTGACACTACCGTGTCAGAAGCACATACTTCCCAACTTGTTCTGGTACGGCCAATCTGCTGCGGATTCCTCTTAATAGATAGGTTATGTTTACTCTGAAGTTAATCTGCTTTCTGTAGCAGCCCTGTAAAATCAGATGCAGGCAAAGAAATGCATGAAAAGAAGAAGAGATTCACAGTAAAGCAGAAGAAAATATATGGCTATGCTGAGTAATATGGGCACTGCCCTTTTTCCTACATTTATTCAGACATACTCAACCAGAGCACTGGTGTTGACTATGACACAGGGCAGTCAAAAAATTACCTCCATCTCTGCAAAAACTCAGGAGCCTGGCAGAAGCACTGGAAAGCTTCTGCAGAAGTGCTGGAAAGCAAATTTCTACTTTTCCTGCCTGTATTTACTGTTTCCACACCTCACTGTCACCTTTGGTCCACCATCTTCAGTACCAGCACAGAACAAAAGACTCAGCGATGCTTCTACTCCGTTTGTGTGTCATCCCAAAGGGAAAGCGGGCAGGTGAATCAGGTGCTTCTCTTTGTGTGCATATTGTCTCTCCACCACACTGTCCCTTTCCTCTTTCTGATATCAGGGGACAGCTGTACTCTTGTAGCTACTCCTCAGCAGTAATTCGGGTTTAAGAAGGGGAGTGCAAATAAATGTCTAAAACTCTGCATGTGGATATGTAGTCAGTCTCATAAAACACATCCTGTATGAAAAAAAAAGGCAAAGAAAAGCAATAAATTGTGTGAATTATAATAGAGTGCCTAACTTTTGCTAGGGTGGGCATTACCACCTTGCAAGGCTATACAAGGGTTTGCAAGCGCTTTTTCCCCCTCGCTTAACGAGCAATCTTGACTCTTGGAAAAGTATGCTGCCCCTGCTAGTGCTCTGGATTGCTCAGCGTTTTTTGTCAGAGTAACCCTGGAGACAAGAAAAAGTTACCCTGTCTTAAGAGAATGCAGCCACTGTCGTGGAGTCGGGCAGCGTAAACCTTTGATGCAAAGCTGCTGTGAGGAAACATGACCTTGGTCTTGTGCTGACAAAGAGGGGGCTGAATAAAAAAGAGCATGGTACGTCATGGCACTCCCAGGTTAAGCATCACTGGTTTTTCCTCCACTAAAAGACTGACAGAACGTCTTTCAGACATGTGATAGCACTCAGCAAAGGGACAAGGGCAAGCGTCAAAAACCAACAAATAGTGTGTTCGACATTCACCTCTGCATAACCACTAGGCTTCTCAGAATTAATACAACTGTATGATGAGCCTGCATCCTGATTACAGCCCATTTGTGCAAAATCAACACCAAGGAACAAGTTGAACAGTGAACTAGCTTGAAGGAATAATTGTGCAGGTTGATGAAAATAAGATGACAACTATGAACCACTTTCTTGGATTGCCAATCTCCCTTCAGAAAGAAGGTATAGTGGTTCCGCTAACAAGCCAAACACACTTAGGGTAGCAAAAATAGGCCACCTCCAGCACAAGATGTTTTGATTGCATCAGTATTTCACATGCGTTTCTTTGGTAGCACCAGAAACTGGAAAGGGCAATGACACTTCCAAACATAGCATACAAGTCAGTCCCAATTGCCATCTACTCCCCCTTCCCAGAAGTCTGTAACACAACTTTACTCTTTTCACAGTATTTTCCACCCTGGCCCTTACTGAGAACAGTCAGAAGTTACAATTTTAAAAGGAGCCTAGAAAGGCTAGGGACAAAAAATGGAAATTTTTTTTTAACCAAAGCCAGATCCCAGGTCCCTGTAGCCTCCTTGGAAATTCCCAGCCCCTGCTATTTTGGGAGCTTAAGAGAGATGTTAAAGAAGATAGAGGATTCTTGCCTTAAAGAGTCTTTACATTATTACATTAAAAACTACCGTACTCACAATAGAACAAGGTAGATATACAAAAGCCTAAATATACAGTACACACAGTGCTGTTGTCACTGTGCAAGGGAGAAGAAAAACTCCAGATGTGAGTACCTGCAGCCTTTTAAATTAATTATCCTCCAGAACAGACACCATACGAGACCTGGATTACCCTGATGACTTACACTTGAAAAATACTAAAAAGTTTTCAATGAGTAATGAGGATGGCCAAAAATAATTGTACCACCAGATGCAAATGGCTAATGGAAAAAGCAGAATTTAAAGATACATTGGAAGTGATTTTAACGGCTGCAATAGCCAAACATGTCATCTACTAATAAAACCTACTACCATGTGGTTACTGTATCCTTCCAGTTACATCAATGCTCTGATGCGATTAAGGAAATACCTCAGCTATTTTATGCTTGACTTTTCCTCCATCAGGCTGCAATTTATGTGTGTCACTAATGGATTTGTCTCTGAATTACAGCTCCTGGCAAATTCTGCTTCTGAATGCGCCTGAAGTTCCCACATAATTTAAGGAAAGAGTTTCCAAGCGTTGAGGTGTCATTTCGTTTTTAGCAATTGAAAGGAAAGTTAGTGCTGAAATCAACAAGGCAAGGGGACCAACTGATTTTTGAAAGAAGATAGGTAACAACATAAAATTAACCTTTTGAAGTATGTTTTTAGTTTGGATTCAGGCACAATGCACCCAAGGTGGATATATCCAGATTGTCCTGCAAAGCTGCAGGACATCCTCAGCAAAATAAGGGCAGGTTATAGAATACCATGGGAAAACTCCCTCTGACCACAGTGGAAGTCAGACTGAAGCTTGGTCTTAGTTCATGTGGCTTTTCATCCCAATAGCACGTGCTAGCCAAGGGTTTTCAGCAAGCGTGAGGAGACTCAAACATAAACAGACTCACAAAGTTTAAGAAAAGTAAAAAGTTCACAGTTGTAGCACTTCTAGGACTGAACGTAAATGGACTTCTATTTTGGCATAGATTTGTTGCAAAAATACCTACAGGCTTACACCCCTTCCCTCAAGAAAACTGTAGCTTGACTGTATTTTTCTACGGAGTTGGGTACCAGGCACAACAGTGGCGTTGGGCACATGTTTATTTCTGCTCCACACAGCTCTCATGACTGCCACTATCTGGCATGTGAAATGCTTCCTCCAAATCTGAGACTACGGAGAAAGTCACATTTCAAGTATCAAGGAAACACCCTCTCCCCTTATTGCAAGATCCTGCTGCCTTCACTTCTGCCATTTGAGGTTGGCTTGCCTAAAGAAGGGATTGCCTTTCAGAGCATCAGCAAGCCTCCACCTAGAGAAGATTGTTCCATTGCAGTTACTCCACCTTTCAGCAACAAGCTGGAGATCTGCTATCAGCTTGAGCTGTACCTGGAGTAGTTTGTGCTCCCTGAAGCACGTCCCCTAGATTTAATTTTTCCCAAGCAGAGTAACAATTATAAATACCTTATGTCCTTCATTTAATAAAAATGTTCATCAACTAAATCGATTCATAATTCATAATAAAATTTCATTTAAAATTACTGATAATTTCCTCTTTACTTTTCTGGCCTTTGGAAATAAATAAAAGAAATTAGAGGAGGATTGGGAATAAAATTTAGTGGAAAGGATGAATTAAATGTTTGATGACTTCATTTTTCCTTCCCTGCTCTGCTCCTGTGTCTGACTACCTACACAGAATATGGTTTGCAAGCAATTTTCAATGTGTATTTGAGCAGGGAAGGCTCTGCTGAAAGGCTACGACAGCTGGGCTAAAGAAGGACTTTCTTGGCCTCTCTTTATAGGCATTGTCCAAAGAACTGTCAGAAACCTATGGCCTTGGGAAAACGAGAACAAAGGCATGCCTTAATTCTATTCCATGGAGAAACCTATCCGAGAGCAACTCTAGCAAAAGCCAACATGAAATTCTATAGACACAGTATCGCATCAGTACTGTATATGAATGCAATTGAATGCATAGGAACGGAACAGAAAGACGAGGGAGCCAACCTGGATCTACCAACTACCGATGTTTGGTACAGGCAGAAAAAATGTTATGCTGTATATGTAGAAACAGACAACCAGCAGCTGAAAGTGAACCAAACGTCTTTTAAATGATTCTGTGACAGTGCTAAAACACTACAGACTACCCCTGTTCTTTCTACAAAAGAGCTTCTGGCCAAATCAGTCATCTAGCCAGGAGACCAGAAATATTTTTGTGTGGAGTACCACCCAGAGCCTTTGCTGAGTCACTTTGCATTTTTCTGTGTCTATCAGCATATTAATAGATATCAGAATTCAATTACCTATTCATGTAGTTGTACTAGTTCAGCATTTCCCAGACTCCTGAGCTTTTGCTGGTAGCCTGCAGGTCTACCCTGCATTCATTCTGCTGCCTGCCTTACGCCATTATATGAATTAGTACAATTGCCCAGCAGAGCACTGCCTGGCATGTCTCATTAGCATTCTTTAATTACAGCAGGACTGAATGGCATGTCATTTACGTGCAAAAACTATTCACTGTATATTACAAAAGTGATTATAAACTAATCTCTAAGCTTTGTCTTCAGCTTGGACCTGACATTTTTATCGACATCTATACTTCATTCTGGTGTTCATGACAACAGACCCCCTTGACTAAGCTGTTGCCTGTTAATAAGCAATCTATCCTAATTCATTATCTTACACTTTATTAAGCATAGGTAAACACGAGTCTGGGAAATTCTTTTATTGCTTATTTGACTTGTTAGAAAATGTTCACACTAATTTGAGCTATTCCCGCTCTTAGCTCCTACTTGCTGATTCCATTGACTAAAAGAAAAACTGTATTTCAGCTGGACTTCTAGAAGTCTTGTAGTACAAATACAAACTAACACTCTCTGCCTCCATATTGGCCTGTCTACCCTAGCTCTTTTGTTGTCCCTTCTCTTCGCAAAGTGATGGCAATGAAGTCCATCTGAAAAAGACTCTTCTAGGCAATACTTACTTTACTCAGCGCAGTCTGAGCAGACTGCCTGGCTCAGGGTTCTGAGGGACCCTGCCGCAAAAGAAGCAAAACTGCAGTTAAACTTGGGGAAAGCAAGAAAAACAGGAGGGGAAAAAAGAGGAAGAAGTTTCTACAGGAATTTGGAATCTGGTAAGCAGGTGTGAAGGAATCATAATTTCAAATCCAAGTACTTAAAACTCCTCCTCAGTCTGGTTTTAAAGATCTGAGACCTTTTGTGTTACTAGCCCTTTGTATAATCCTATGCCGAACAAGTCAGACAACCGAATAAAGTTTTGCCGCACAGGACAAGGCTGAGTTGCATAAAGTCTGTGGTCCTTGTGAATGATCTACGAGGAACCCTGTCATTGCTCTCTACATAAATGTTATCACCTTAAGTTGATCAAATTCGATTGTGTTTCTATATCTAACATGCTTAAATACAAAAAGTTTCAAGGTGACAGAAGTAAAACAAATATTTTACTGTGTAAGTGCAAAGTCAAGATTACCCAGGTTGGTTTAGGACTGAAAGAAAGAAAAAGTACTATGTTCTGTAGGGAGTATATGCCATTTTCCTTTTAGGCTGAGGGGAAATGCAGTTCGCCCCAGTAGCTGAATACAGAAATCCTGCCTATGAATTAGTTTTTCTCCACCACACTGAATACAGTCATCTTTAGACTGGGCAAAACGGGCAATATCAACACTCTAAATCAATCAGGATTTAGTTTCATGCCCAGACAGGAGGTTCAGCACACTAAATGACTGAAAGGTACTACATCTGTGAAAGATTTGTTTTTCTAAGACACGCTCCAGTGTATAACTGCTAGACTGCTGCTAGAAAGGGCAGCTGTGAGAGGAGAAAACATGATAAGCAAAACCACAGATACAGTCTGGAGACAAGCGCATCTTCAAGTAAGGATGAAAGAAAATATTCACCTGATTTAAGCCGCTAATGTAAAGCAGAAATTGCTAAGCAAAGCACAATGAGAGCACGTTCTCTGTTACATGAACCACTTCTGGCCTTGAATCCACAAGCAGAACGTTGTATTTTCCCCACTGTGGACAACTTATAGAAAACTTCTCATCTGCTAGACCCAGAATGTTTACATTGCTTTGTAATCCATATTTCCATCAAAATCTTATTTGTACTGGAGGCCCCATGGCCTTTTCACACACAAAAATGAAGTATTTCGTACAGCTAATAGGAACTGATTATTTAAAGTAGTGACCACCACTTACTGAAATTTGTTTCAAGTAAAACAAAGAAATGGGCAGTGATTATTCTATACTACAGTTTGAAGGAAATCCTGCAAAGCTGAATAATGCATTTTACTAATAAGTGTTCTTCTCCCCAAAATACTCTCACTATAAAAGTCTCAGTTATGATAATTGAACTGAACTGAACTCCCACAGGAAACATGAAAAACACCCTTTCAGCACAGCATTTGATAGAAGAATAGAGAACAAGGGGGGAAAGAAAGCACAGGAAATTAAAAAAAAAAATAAATCAAACAAACTAAGCCTGTTATCTGCTCTTTGGTATACTGTAAGGTGTGCTACCCTACTCTGTACAAACCATTTTTAAAGCAAAAAAACCCAATGAAATTAGTTTCTGAGCCAAAAAACTCTACAGCAGACTCCAACTGTAACTCATGCACAGATGCACAGACCCTGCAGATGCTCTTGGTTAAAGTACCTAAGTCATCTTTGGAGCTAGTACAAATTGACAACAGGAATGATGACTAAAATTAAAGACTGTACTGCAAAAGTAATGTCAGAAGAGAGGAAAGTAGTTTAATACACTGACTTCTTCTGTCAGGCCAGCTGTAGGTGAAAGTCAGCTAATAAAAGAACGTTTTATCTGGTCTTTTAAAAGTGGTTTCTCTATAAAACTCCATTGTTTCATCTTGAGATTCCTAAATAACGCCATGAGAATGACAGGTTACAATGCTGCAGAATTAATGGACTTCCAGCAGCAGGACATCCTTCCTTCTCTCCTCAGAAAAGAGTGGCACAATTTTGCTTGGCATATGAAAACACTGAAGGCCGCAGCCAAATTGCACATTTAAATTCCATTTACCTCAGGAGTCAACAAAAACCTGTGAAAAGGAAAAACGTAAAACTCACTTCTTGCCTCTTTTTTTCTAATATTTTGCTAGTGATTAGTAAAACAGTAACCACATCTCCATACGCAAATTAATTTCATGAAACAACAATGATTTTATAATTTGTATTCTGGCAGGGATGAAAGTATGTCAAGAACAAGAAAAGTATTCCAAAGATATCAAAGTGGATATAAGTAACATGCACTTTATATAAAAGATTATATTCCAGAAATAAATGGGTTATTGCATCCATTAAGTGTCCTAGGTAGTCTTAAAGCATTTGGTAGGGTCTCTGTGCCTTCTGTGCACCCTCCTGTCTAGGATGTTGGTCTAACAGCTGCTGCACGGGTATTTAAAACACTGGTCTCAAGGACTAATGCCTATGTTTCTTTATTGTTGGGCAATGATGTAGTCATCTGGTGACAAGAACGGCTAAAGTGCCAGGTTTTGGTACACTGATTTTGGATGTTCTTAAATACCAACATACTATAAAGTATTGCTGCTTATCTCAAAATTATTTAGCCTGGATGTCCCGATTTGAGGTAAAACAGAACCAATTTTGTTTTCAGTAATTTTACTTTTCAGTTAAGTCCCTTCTAACTAATTGCACTTTCTGAAATTAACAGCGTATTCTCCAGACAGTGTCTGCTTCCAGAGTGGTAACGCCCGATGTGTATAGTTGATGCCAAGGAATGGTATGCAGAGAGGCTCTTGCTTATGTTTATTGCTCTAACCCCCAAGGGCAGCTAACTTTGTTATTTGCCCCATTGGAGGGTCGGAAGTGGAAAAGCATAGTGGGGTCCCACCTGCAGGGAGGACCGGACAGGACAGGTGACCCAAACCTGACCAACAGGGTATTCCATCCCATCTGCCTCATGCTCAGTATAAAAGCTGAGGGATCAAAGGGTCAGCTCTTTTTCTTCAATGGCTGGTATTCGAGGAGGACTCTGTCTGTTTCTCTGCCTTTCATCCCTATCTGGGCGCTGCTGAATCCAGATCTGGAATCCAGTTCCCATCCGTTACTGAGTCCAGTCTGGGACTTTCCCAGTGCCCACTGGTGTGGTGATTGTCATCCCGGGAGCTTGATACAGTTTTGTATATATTGTATACATTTAATTATATTATTATTACTATTATATTTTCTTTTTATTATTTTATTATTAATATTTCATTAAAGTAATTTAGTTTCTTATTCAACCCGTAAGTTTTCTCTGTCTGAGAAGGCTCCACGAAGACCTCATTGTGGCCTTCCAGCACTTAAAGGAGGCTCATAAGAAAGACGGGGACAGACTTTCTACCAGGGCCTGTAGTGATAGGACAAGGTGTAATCATTTTAAACTAAAAAAGGGTAGATTTAGATTTGATATTAAGAATTCTTTACTGGCAGAATAGTGAGACACTGGCATAGGTTGCCCAGAGAAGTTGCCCCATCTCTGGAAGCATTCAAGGCCAGGTTGAATGGGGCTTTGAGCAACCTGGTCTAGAGGAAAGTGTCCCTGCCCATGGCAGAGGGGTTGGACTAGGTGATCTTTAAAGGTCCTTCCCAACCCAAATAATTCTATGATTCTGTGATCCTATGAAATTGACAAATTATTGTTACAAAAATTACAATAAAAGATCAATTCATCTCTATTCAGGCACAAATCCATAGTACTATTGAAGGCAAAGGTCCATCCAGGTAGGGCAACTTGGGAAACCATTGTCTTCTGATCTAAAACTGTTCTTTAGAGGAGAAATTGTTCTTTTACTTGTCTGGACACCATATAGTATGGAAGTGCTATCACACCACAAACAAGCAATGCAACCCACAAGCAAAAGGACAAATTTAACCTGATCACTGACAGGTAAGTCTCCAGGGCAGCTTTAGGACTATGTCTTTCTTTTAGATTGTGTTCCATTTTTATATAAAGTTCACCTTAAACAGGCATTAGACAAACTGTACATTTTGTAATCAGCCCTTTGGTTATCACAGTTGGGATTCCATGTTTTTGCCAAAAAGGCTCCTGTGGGCTCAGACTCACAGTCATCAGCCCAGATCCCCCAGTTGCTAAGAGGTCCAACAGTCCATACCATTATACTCAAGGTGCAGGAGGCCCTACACACTCTTAAGGCAGCCCAAATTTTCCTCGAGGCTGTTGTTAAGAGGAAGCAGTGATCTGCGTCTAGCTGAAGAAACATTTAATTGAAACTTTTATGAATTATGCAAGGAAGCCAACAATTTCCCACCCTGTAATTATTGTTATTTGTTCAGCTCACTCACAGCTCTTTTATAAAGAAGCAGGCTGCAGTTCCAGCTGTCTGTTGTACAGATGTAAACTGGTGGGTGCCAAAAGCAAAGGAAATGAACAAAGAAAAGTGCTACCTGGACCAAACAATTCAGAATTATTTTGCTACTAGAAAATTACTACTCCACAGAGCAGTTTCCTTGGACTGCAAAAATTAGATTTAAAAGCTCTATTTTGTACATAAACCAAGGTGATCTTTGTGTTTATTATTTCACGTAGCTTTTTGTAGTTTTAAACCAACAAACAAAGACTGTGTTTGTGCCTCAAGTCAGAACAATTCCACCACTGTCAAGTTAGAAGTGGGTACGAATGGAGAAGGAAGCTGTTACTGGTTGGGAGCTAGCAACTCATCAGCTGAGCAGTCTTGTTTCAAGGCTATAAAAAAGCCTGAAAATATAAAACGAAGAGCCAAGCACCTAGGGAAGAGTGAGAAAGTATGACTCCAGAAAATGTGAATATTTTTACACTGAACCCCATTGTGATGTTCACTCCACCACTAAGGGCGGTAAATTTCCAGTTTAATCGCAATTAGTGATTAAGGGTGACTAAAAGCACACCCTTCTATCAGACTGTTTCAGAAACATTGTGTGAATTCAGACAAGACTGTGAGCCTCAGAGAGAGAGTGCATCTCTTATGAAGCTGTTTATTGAAACAATATGGCCTATGAACGAAAAGAATAGCCTTTCCTTGGGCTTCAACTATTAACAGCACAGATCAGTCAGACCTTACATGTTCAAAGACCTTACTCTGAAAGTGAATTTCAGTTGCTGGGAGACATGTTAAAGTGAATAAAAAGACAACAATGTTGAGAACCACCTTTAATAAAATGAAGAAAGGATGACAGCTTCCATCAAAAGAGCATTTATGCACCATCGGAAAACCTTTAACTTACCAAAACCTAATTTATCAAGGTAGCTTTGTTCTGCTTTACATCTGTTTTTCTCAGCAACAGAAACATTCAAGGCAGCACATAAATCTATGATGGTGATGTATTAAAAACACATGCTATAAGGGAGGTTAAGGGAAAGCCATTTCGCCAGCACCAGCACATCCATGTGAAATGCTACACACTGAAGCTGCAAAAAACTAAACTATATTAACAGGTTTCCATTCAGTACAAAGTATTCAGAATGTCATCAGCACAAGGATTCAGGTTTCAGATTTTTTTCTTCGAATCTCAAATGAGGTTTCTTGTTCAAAAAAAACACTCAGACCCTTGTCTCTGTGTCTTTTGGCACTTAAATGACCTGATTTCTGTGCTTCAGACTTCTGAAAAATCAGGATGCTTATTTGCATTCATGAGTAACAATACAGATGTCTGCTCCCTCACTTCTGTGTAGACAGAGGCCCTTATTTGTAGCATACGAGGAACACCGGGGACTGAGATTACAAGACTACTGTTAATCCTGCTTGATATTAGTCAAGCAATTTCTCTCCCCTGCAGCATTATTACTGTGGCAATAAGTGGACAGCAAAAGTGGATTTATATTATCAGACCCTTGATTGCTCTGCAGATGTTTTAAATTTATTGCTACCCAGCTTAATGTTCCGTCACTTAACTGTTTTCAAAGTCTTTACAAACACAGTTTAGCAATTAGAATACAGCATATAATTACTCTTTTTAATAAAAATAGATATTAGAAGAGAGAGAGCTTTATTAAATTGACTATCACTCAAAAGGGAAACACTTTTAGTCAGTGGACTGAGATGTTCATTATGTAAATTAAACTATTCAAATGTAACAGGAGTACGTGTAAGATTTGCATCACGTCTAGCTTCTTAAGTCAATCAAATACATTCTACCAGGCAACACGCCTCCTTAAGCATTTGCTTAAAACTTAAGCACAAACCACAGCCCACGCTCCAGCGCTTTGCAGCAATTGCTACCACACTGGTGTGTAATTCACAAAAGCAAACTCATAAAATATAGCATTGATAGAACAGTAGCATACTGCAGCATGACACGTTTCCCGCACAAATACAATATTTCATTTCGTTATTTTTGCTGTAAGGTTGCAGAATATCCTAAACCCCACAAGGAACAATAACCTATACTAACAGTACTTGTGCAGCTTTGTTGCTTCATAACCTCATCTACAGGACAAGGAAAAAAAATACATAGCTGCTGCTTTCAAAAGCAAAGAAAGATGGGAGAAAATGTTACAACAAATTGCCACTGGCAGCCAACTACTTTTTTTTTAACAAGTCTTCCATCATTACCTTGGCAAATGCATCTTTCACGAGTACTGAATCCATCTTAAATAGAAAGGGCTGGTGTTTGACTTGACTCTTTATCAACACAAAATTATACATACAAAGCATTGCACTTTTGAACATATTAACCAACTAGTTAAAACAGGATTTTCATACAACCACTTTCATGGTGAACTGAGGTATTTCCTGAGGCAAGGAATATATTTAATGGAAGCGCAAAACAGTTTTTCAGCTGTGCTGGCTCTCCACAGCAGCTACGTGCTGAGCAACTGGGTTCCACCACAGTTCTCAACTGTCCGCCATCACAGAGGAAAAGTTTACACGTTTTCTAGCTCCTGTTCCCAACTCCTATGTCTCAACACCTAGGTGAGAGAGGATAAACTGAACTACAAACATAAGTTCCCATTTCTAATCTGAATTCCTTAATTGTGTGCATTTGAAAATTTAGCCACTTAATCGGTGCAGCACCCTTCATGTATCACCCCTCTGTCCTCTCTTAATTTACAGGATTGCCAAAACTCCTTCTATCGCAAAAATGATTCAGCTCAGGTGATCTCAGCACTCCCCTGTCTTCAATTGTTCATCAGCAATCCTGCCGGCCTTGATGCTCTTCACTCCTTTAATTGATTCTCTGAAGCCATTCAGTTCTAGTGGGAAGTTAAGTATTTATCAGGAAATGTTGCAGGGGCTATCCACTTGCTGTGGCAAGGCTACCATCTTGTTAGGATCATGGAGATATGGTGGGATGACTCACATGGCTGGAGTTCTGCAATGAAGGGATACCGGCTCTTTAGGAAAGACAGGCCAGGAAGACAAGGTGAAGTGCTGGAGTTGCCATTTGCATGACAACACAGCTGGAATGCATGGAGGTCTGCCTTGGGATGGACAATTAGCCAACTGAGCTTATGGGTAAAGACTGAAGAGATGACAGATATGGGTAACATTAGAGTGGATGTCGGCTACAGGCCACCTGACCAGAAAGAACAGCTAGAAGCAGCTTCACATTTGCAGGTCATGGTCCTCAATATCTGCTGGACGGACAACGCAGCAGGACATAAGCAATTCAGCAGGTTCCTGAAGAGCATTGACGACAACTTCCTGACCCAAGCGACAGAGGAACCAACGAGCAGAGGTGCTCTGCTGGACCTCATACTCGCTAACAACAGGGGGCTTGTTGGGGATGTGAAGGTCAAAGGCAACCTTGGCTGCAGTGACCACGAGATACCAGAGTTCAGGACCCTGAGATGAGGGAATTGGGCAAAAAAGAAGCACAACACTGGACTTCAGGAGAGCAGATGTTTGCCTCTTCAAAGATCTGCTTGGTAGAATCTGATCGGATAAGGCCCTGGAGGAAAGGGGGGGCCAAGAAAGCTGGTTAATATTCAAAGATCACCTTGAAAGAAAGCTGGTTAATATTCAAGGATCCTACAAGCTCAAGAGTGGTCCACCCCAACAAAGAGGAAGTCAGGCAAAAATGCCAGGAGGCCTGCATAGATGAACAAGGAGCTCCTGACAAGACTCAAAGACGAGGAGGAAGCATACAAAGGATGGAAACACAGACAGGTAACCTACTAGGAACATGGAAACACTGTGCAAGCATGCAGATACGCTGTTAGGAAAGCCAAAAACCCACCTGGAATTGAATCAGGCCAGAGATTTCAAAGGCAACAAGAACAGCTTCTGTAAGTACACAGGTGAATAAAGGAAGGCTAGGAAATTGTGGGCCCAGTGCTCAATGAGGCAGGGGCACTGGTGACACAGGACGTGGAAGAGGCTGAGGTCCCAAGTGCCGCCTTTGCCTCTGTCTTTCCTAGCAAGACTGGCCTTCAGGAATCCCAGGCCCAGAGAGAAAGGCTGGAACAAGGAAAAGGTGTCCTTGACTGCAGAGGACAAGGTCAGGGGATACTTAAGCAAACTAGATGTGCCTAAGTCCACGTACCCTGATGGGATGCACCCCCGAGTGCAGAGGGAGTTGGAGATATCATTACGAGGCAACCCTCAATCTTTGAATACTCATGGCAACTGGGAGAAGTGCCCAACTGGAGGAAAGCAAACGCCACTCCTGTCTTCAAGAAGGGCAAGGAGGAGGACCCAGGGAACTAGAGATCATTCAACCTCACCTCAATCAGGTGACTGAACTAGAGATATTGGAAATTATTTCCAGGCACGTGAAGGACAAGAAAATCATCAGGCATAGTCGGCATGGATTCATCAAGGGGAAATCATGCTTGACCAACTGGATAAACTTCTATGATGAAATAAATGACTGCCTTGGTAGATGAGGGGAGAGCAGTGAAGGCTTTTAACACCACCTTGGACAAGCAGACAGCAAGGGGGGGGATTGCAAACTGCCTGAACAGCTGGTCCCAAAGAGTGACGACAAGTGGAACAAACTCTAGTTGGAGGCCACTGTGTACCCCAGGGGTCAATACTGGATCCAATCACGTTCAAAATCCTGGAACATCTCTCCTATGAGGAAAGGCTGAGAGAGCTGGGGCTGTTTAGCCTGGAGGAGAGAAGGCTCAGGGTGTACAAATACCTGAAGGGACAGTGTAAAGATGGAACCAAACTCTTTTCAGTGGTGCCCAGTGACAGGACCAGAGGCAATGGGTACACACTGAAACACAGGAGGTTCCCTCTGAACATCAGGAAACACTTTTGCACTGTGAGGGTCACCGAGCCCGTGGAGTCTCACTTTTTGGAGATATTCAAAAGCCCTCTGGACATGATCCTTGCCAACCAGCTCTAGGTGAACCTGCTTGAGCAGGGGGATTGGACAGGATGACCTCCAGGGGTCCCTCCCAACCCCAACCACTCTGTGACTCTGGGATATGTTAAGATTTGCCTAAAAGAGGAAAGACACTCCACTGGATTTCCCCTCTTTTTATTATTCTGATTTCTTCCAAAAATAGCATAACAATGTACTTTCAAACGAAATTTAATACAAGAACTCTTTTGACGCATACAAATTTCAATGAAACATTTCAGCATTTCTAAAGTGTCATCACTTTTCAGCTAGTTTCATGAGTACTAATTCTAGCAGACAAGAGAGAGTCTTGTTTTCTTAATTTCTGCAGCAGAACTGACTGTGATTCTACTGCTTTGGTGAAGGTTACAGGTGTTCTTCTATCCAATACAAAAAAAAAATAAATCAGGAGTCATGGATGAAAGAGTATGACCTAACTACAGGGGGGAAGGCAATACAACTACAAACTCAAATAATTTGAATGCGTAACTCTGTAACAGAAATGTTCTTTCCTAGGTTTATTATAGCACTTCAAAATACTTATGTACCATCATCATTTCATCTCTATGTAAACTATACTAGCCAACAGCTACTGTTAGCCCAAGAAGGGAGAGGAAAACCATGAAGTACTCATGCCCTCTCAGTAGTGGATGGCTACAAGCATGTGGAAAGCAGACCAAAGAGCAAGTCAGAAATCCCTAAGCCAGCTCTAAGAGACTGATGGGCAGTTAAGGTGGTAGTTAGGCACAGTTCTGTTTATTGCTATCATTAGATTCTATTCCCAAACAAAGTATTTGGCTCTAATTTCGGGATTGTTATCCACATGTACTGGGATGGGTATACACATACACAGCCCTCCCTCACAGACTGAACTTCTAGTATCCCCAAATGTTACACAGGCTCCTTTTTGGTTCATGATCCAGTGTGTTACCGTGTTCCTAAGGCCTTAAGGATTGCAATGCGTTCCCCATCACCACCAATAGCATCCTTCTGCCGAGCCCATCTGGAATTTTATGAAACAAGAAACACATCCTAAGACCTGTCTAATAAGTTTCAGGAGACATTAAATCTACCAAAAAGTCAGGAGAGTCTGTATACAATAGAAAATGTTCAGTAATCTAAGTTCAGCAGCTGTTATTATCACATCACCATATTTGGAAAAACAACATAGAGACTTAAAACTTTAGAAATTCAGTTATTTCAGAGCAGTTTTGTACAGAACAAACTCGTTTAATCTTGAAAGCACCATGAAGTAACACTACAAATCAGCAAGCACAAAAAACAAGAACATCATGGGACTTTACCACATAAACTACACCTTGAATACCACTAAGGTAGATTTACACTGCAGGCTTGAGCACAGCACAGAGGTACTCAAACTGACTCAGGTATTATTTGCCACTTAGCTCTACATGCAATGTAGACATACCCTATATGTCTGAATATATCTTATTATGAATTAACTGAGCTCTGCAGTACAGTATTTAGGCCCTCATTCTGCACCATCAAAGTCAACAGTCATTTTCCCATCAATTTCAGAAAGTGCAGGGTCAGGCTCCTTAACCTAAAACATACTTTTACTAACAAAACATTTGTTTCTAACATAAAGTTGTGTCAAGTTCAAACATGAGTTCTGAGAGCATGCAGATTGCTTACAAATGCTTAAAAAGACTGGTTCAGAATCTTTCTTATATATACACACTCAAGTCCATCTGTCACAGACAGGCAACGTAACTCAGAATCACGAGCTTGCTCAAGTTTTCGGTAGTGTCCTGCACACTTCTGATAATTAAAAAATAAAAAAATAGTTGCCACAATGGATTTCTGACCATTCCAACTTGCACATGGATATGATCTCTTCTTGCTGCATCCAGTATATGAAGTTTCACAGTTGCTTCTCAAATGCAAATACCAAGTAAATACCTACAAAAGAAAATGGAGTATTTAAAGTTTCAGCTTCCTCTGCCACTCAACTAAGTTTTCAAAATGTAAAGGGGTTGATACTTCACCCAAACAACCTGTTAATAGGTTACTGAAATGATAAAAGCTGCTACGGTTTCCCAATGAGTAACTCTAGCGTTCAATTCCAGCATGGTTCTAGACATGCTTTCAAAATAGAGCTAAAAATGCACAAAACCAAAGTATATACTGTTGATATGGTTAATGCAACATTAACTTCAGTCAATGATATTACTGAAATGTGCATGTAATTCATAAATTACTCTGCCATTCTACAAATTAATTATATATTAATTATATTCACTGGTGCATAAAAAGTCATATGCAACTAAGTGTAAAGACTCCTTCATACACACAGTAATGGACAATTCAGGGTGAAACGATCAACTTCATTTTTAATTAAAAAGTGAATAAACTCATGGTACAAAATTATTAATTTGCTCTTTTAAAATATCACGGACAAAGAGTAAATATTTACAAACCCCAGATGGCATTTTCTCAACTCCAGAACAGTCTGATTCTAGAAACAGATACTCATACAGTTTACACCAGAACCCTTGAGAAACATTTATTTGGCATATAACCAATGCCAGCTATGTCAGAAATTCTTACGCTTCACACCAGACAGATAAGTTTAACCAGTTTCTTGAGACCATGATTTTAATTAAACAATTATGAATTTCCACTTGAACTCAGCTTTTGTTTTAATGGATGGGGTGCCATAGCTACATTGCATTGTCTTTCAAGACAAGCCTCAGAGATAAAGCGAAGTGTGAAGTTCCACGTAACAAGCAAGCTGTGCTTATACCCTAACTATTAGAAGCTCTGTACTCCAAATCTTTCGGAAAAAACAGACTACTTAGAAAATACAGTCATTACCAAACTTTTAAAGGTATAAAACGCCCCTCCCAATTAGATTAGTAGTTTATATAATACTTGTACATTGCTGGAATTAATGTCTACCTTATGATTCATATCTTTAAAAATAGATAATAATTTAAGAAAGCAAGCATGTTAACTAAAGATTTTTTTCATTCATGAACTGAATAGCATTTTTTGTTAGTTTTAAAACCACTAACGCAACCAGTATAATGGTCTGCAAAAATGCAAATGGTGGTTGCCTGCAGTTACACAGAAGTTCGTATTAATCTCTCTGGGAGTCAGTCTTTATCCTTAGAATTCTGAGTCCCTTATATCTGAGTTTTATTATACTCAACATTGGAACAAAAGGATGTCAAAAGTTTTCCATGGCGCACACTCATAAAATTTCAAAACATATTTAAAAATAGTGTATCCTTTTTGGTGTCTGAGGCACTGACTTTTTTCTCCTCCCTTTATAAAACATTCAAATACCTCTTCACTATTCATGCTTTAATTGCTTCTTCCTGAAACATGTATCACTACAACCAAAGAGTAAAGTTTCTGTCCCTCTCTTACCAGAACAGATTTGTATTATTTTTGATGAAAGAATGTCCCAACTGGAGTTTGTTTTCTAGTTGACTGACAACAGTATAACATCCAAGTGTACAAACTGAAGTATAGTATTTAACACTCTAACACTAGCAAAATAATCCTAACGTTGCCATCCTCTTTTCATGCATCCTAAGTAAGGCTTCCCCAAACTACTTTAGCCCAAAAGTTTGCATGCTAGAAGTTACTTAAATAAAGCAAAATTTCAACCTGTTTTATGCATTTCCCTTCCAATTTCTTGAGATATGTGCACTACATAATCTATACACAGGCATTTGAATAACACAAATAATAAAAACTTGCTATATTTAAAATTTGTATTTTCTTCCATAACCAACAGGCTATTTTAGACTTTCCATAGCAGTCATTCAGTCAACACTGAGTTCTCAAAGCAATACTCACTCGTTGCTTCCCATTCAGATTTACTCAAGGTTCCCTAGAAGGGGACAAAAAAAATTTTAAAATGCAGTTTCAACAAAAATATGAGGAAACAATAAACCACCGGTTTAACTCAGGATTATCAGTCTTTCATACTTTCAACTTCTAACCATGTACACTGGCTGGCGATTTAGGGAAAAGAAAAGCATTACTGTAGACCACAGACACTTGTAACTCCAATAACTAGGATGGTAAGGAACTATAACACTCCAGATAATCGAACACACCTAAATTACACAGGTATAGGAGAATGGGCCAACAGTCTGTTGGGCTGAATGCCTTCGCCTCGCAGAGGCACGCTGGGTCCCATTACCACACAGCAGTGTGACCTGACCTGGGTCAAGCTGCTCTCCAGCCTGAGATGCCCAACACTTGTGTGGAAGTCAAGAAGAGGCCCTATATCACGGTGCTGCCATCTTTCCCAGGAACACTGCCTGCCTCCACCTACGCCTCCCTCCCTGCAACCCACAAAAACTCTATTTGCAGGAGACTAACTTCCAACCAGCTCACACACTGTGAAAAAAACAGCCTGCCTCGCAGCCTAGGAAACTTACTCCTAGCTCCGCATTTTGGATGAAAGCAGGGCAAGTGCACAAGTAAAAAGCTGCTGCCATTTACCCTACCAATTAAGAAACATGAGGTAACAACAAGCTGATTTTCTGCTCTGCCTGCTCTATCCCCTTCCAATGAGTCCTCAGTGGGGGCACGATTTAGCCCATATGCTACCCACTGACAAAATTAATAATCTTTTAAAACACTAGTGAAAAAAGGCTTGTTCCAAGCAGATTTCTTCTTTGCCAGGCAACACAGCAATTTTCCTTTAAAAATTTTTAGATTTCAAATACAGAGAGCAGGTTTCTTTGCCCTCTTGATGTAGGATTTTTATATACATTAAAATGAATACATTTTCAAGAATTCAGAACGTGAACAGTAGATAAACCAATGATTAAAAAAAGAAAAATCCAAGCTGACCAGACTCATGCTATATCTATGACAATGAAATAGGATGCCATCTATCAGTAACTGCATATGATTTTACTCAAACTAGTCTCCAATTTTGGTTCCCTCTTGTCAAAGATCCTCAACACAAAAAAAGACCGTAAGTTCAGACTGAAAGAGGCAACATTGCTGACCAGGAACCATTCAGCATGAATAGTTAGGTTAAACCAAGCCTTTGCAAGGTTTCCAATCAGTCTAATTTCCCAAATGCACAAACAGAAGCAAACACGCAGCTACATGCTACCCTGAACAGCTAGCCTGGCTACAGATAGAGAGGCAATAGCCAAATGGCAGCAATTCCGGGGGAAAAATGACAGCAGATGTTGCCTGTCCTCCTCTCTGCTTCCCAGGAACAGCAGCTGTGCAGGCTCCTGTCCATCATACACCCAACTCTGAGATCAATACAGAAGAATGAAAGGCTAGGGGGGCTGCAGACAGCTCCAACATTGTGATGTACTGCTAGGACAATGGAAGAAAAACCCTTTATAGAAACATGAGAAAGACAGGAAGTTCAGAAAGCCAGCATGTGCAGTAGAAGACAGGACTAGAAGCAGAAAAAACAAATGTAATTGGATCACTGATCTATAATCTAGTATGACCTCCATTAAAGATGGTTCAGTATTCTTTTATTTCTGAAATCGTAAATCAAGCTGCAAAACAGGAAAAACACAGAAAAATATGACAGGATAGCAGACTAAGTTTTGTACAAGGTTAGATTATGATCATCACCAAGAAAGTTTCTTTTCATTCCAGAATGTGAAAAGAATATCGTATTTAATAAAACTGAGGGAGGAAATATATGGGTTTAGTTTTATGCATGTAGGACTAGTCTAATTATAGGAGCTCTGTTTAAAAAAAAAAAAGCACAGCAGATTTTAACAAATAGCATTTACAGAACTGTATTAAAATTGGCCAAGAAGAGAGCTGGATCTTCTTCACCCAAAAAGACAATAGAAAAACAACATTCAAGATTTCAAATACATACAGTATTATGAAGAAACTTTTCAACTCTCCTGTCAGGATTAAAAGAAGAAAACTACAACTTTAGATCAGTAGTGTGAAGATCCAGAAACATAAGAAAATTCTTCAAATTAAGAAGTGTTATGTTAGAACAGCTGTCAAGGAAGACGGCAAAATATCCTTTCCCTTTTGCACTACTACAAATTTCTTAATAACTACCAAATTAAGTGAATTTGATTCTTCGAGTATAGGGTATAGATTAGATGAACTCCTCAGCCCCACAGCTCTACAATTTTTCACGTGCACAGAGGCATCCATATCAATTTCATTGCAGTTGAAATGAAGAAGGCACCACACCTCTGAAAGATCAGGACCTCAATTTCAGACACCATTTGCTCTAGTGAATTTAGAAGAAACTTACCAATGGTAACCTCGCTTTGCCATCTTTGATGAACTCTTTTGCGTGCTCATAATCCTCAGGTTTATCAGAAACAAGCCTGGAATCACCAAATGTAGAATATGGCTAGAGAACATAGGAAATAATAAGAAAAAATATTAATTGCCTAATAAGAAACATTAACCACATCAGTCAAGGATTTGTCACAACACAGCCCAGAATGAAGGTCAGTAATTACTAACAGGATCTTAAATTTAGATCGCTCCTTTATAGAGCCTACAAGATCAGGTCGGATATTCCCTACTTCCCAGAAAATCCGACACCCAGGATTTATAAATTAACTTTTATATTTATATCTCCAAAACAGAAGAAACAGTACTACGAACTGAGCAACTCTAACATTTCAAGCAGAATGCTTAAAATGCGTTAATAACACACAGGAGCTGTAACGGAAATATACAACTGGTTCTTCAAAACTAATACATACTTACTAAGGATCTGAGCTACTGCATAATGGTCTGTACTCAACAATGCAGTCAATTGTAAGTGGCCACTAATTTAAGACAACTCTCACTTTTCTAAGAACAAAGCTGATATGTCAAAGGCTATGTCACAGTGTCTCTGGCAGTATGAGCCCATATGATCGCCATCCCATTCAGAGTCAACAAGGACAGCCAAGTCTACTTGCAGCACATGTGACTCCGTTTGAGAAGCCACCAGATACTTGATAGTTTTATGCTGAAAAATGCTACTGTTTGAGGGAGGAAGAAAGCAGAGAGAACTGTTAGTAAAACACCAAAGTCTCAGAGACGGCAGTGAAAAGCTTCTCTGAAGATGCTGAAGTCATCCAGGGTAAGAGCTTGAGAATAAAAAAAAGGCAAAAACATTGGGCAAAAACATAAGCTCAGTTACAGTTAAGTACCTTTTTTTTTTTTTTTTTTTTTTTTTTTTAGCTGAGTATGTGTCTCCACTAACTGCCCTTTCTCTTGGCATCAGCTCTTCCAGCATTCACTGTGAGCAAGTGGTTTTTTCCTCTACAAACACAACCTGTTCTTTTAGTCCTACAAAGATTACTTTCTGTCTTTTCAATCGATATTCTTGGCACAAAGATCCGGCTTTCAGTCTCTCTCTACTGAGGAAGAAATGGGTTACGGTTACCACTCTCTCACACCAGCATGATTCTTGTGCTTCTGCTTACTACTTTGTAAAAATGAAAACTTGCCTCAAAATTGAAATCTTATCTACAAAACTGAATCACTCTTTTGGGTGCTGGTGCCCAAGTGATGGCAGCAGGTGGCTGCAGTGGTGGCCTCTGGGAGGAGAGGCTGGTGGTCTCCCATGCTGGACACATCCACCAGCTCCAAAAGAGCCACCGCAGGGCACAGCTGAGCCCTCAAGCAACAAGAGGGGTGCCTCTGAGAAAACCTATTTAAGAAAGCGAAAAAATACCTATGTAACAGCTGTGAGAGAGGAATGAGAAAAATGTGAAACTACCCTGCGGACACCAAGGCCAGAGAAGGAGGAGGGTAAAGAGGTGCTCCAGGCACTGGAGAAGAGACTTCCCTGCAGCGCCTGGAGAAGACCATGGTGATGCAGGTTGTCCCCCTGCAGCCCATGGAGTACCACAGTGGAGATACCAAAAATGCATCCCTTGGAGGACCCCATGCTGCAGCAGATGGACATGCCCTGAAGGAAGCTGCAGCCTGTGGAAAGCCCACGAATGAGCAAGCTCTCCTGGGAGACGAGCCCAACAAGTGGCAGGTTTTCTGGCAGGAGCTGCAACCCTGTGAGGAACCAACTCACACTTGGGCATTCTGTTCCTGAAGGACTGTATGCCATGGAGAGAATGCACATTGGAGCAGTCTAAGGACTGTAACCCATGGGAGGGACCCATTCTGGAGCAGGGGGAAAGTGTTAGGAGGAAGAACAGGCAGAGACAATGTGTTATGGACTGACTACAACCCCTATTCCCCACCCCCTCCGCTGCAGGGTGGAGAGAGGAGATAGAAAGGTCAGGAGTATAGGAGTGAAGTTGAGCCTGGGAACAAGCAGTGGGTGGGGTGAAGGGGTTTTTAGATTTGTCTTTGTTTCTCACCATCCTACTCTTTTTTTTTTTTTTTTTAATAAATGAAATTAATCTTTTGCAAGTTAAGTCTGTTTTGCCCACTATGGTAATTGCTAAGCCATCTCCCTGTCTTTATCTTGACCCACAAGTTGTTTTTTTCTTGTTTTCTCCCCCATCCTCTTCAGAAGGGAGTGAGAGCAGGCTGGTGGTGTCTGGCAGCTAGTCAAGGTCAACCCACCACAGTCGCACTTTCAGCCACAGGAGTTTAGTTCTTCTATTGGTGACCCTTAATTAGTTGCACAATGTTCACAACAGGAATTTCAATTAGTGCATAAATAATTAACAAGATGTAAAATGCTATTTAAATGAAATAAGTTAACTCCATATTTACCTCCAAGGCCTGCATTCTCCTTAACAGCATTTTATGCTCATCATTCTTGATTTTTTCTTCATAGAATTCCCGAAATGTCATTTTGTAGACTAATTTCATACCATGTTTCTTCGCCATTCTGTCAAAATAATAAGCTTAATTTGGGAAGCCACAAAATTATTGTAGATTTATTCTCAGAGGAACAATTTTAAGTCACAGTGACAGCT
>NW_009649293.1:4924369-4930061 GCF_000708025.1 Charadrius vociferus
AGGTGAAAAAAAATGCACTATCACCACAAACTGTACTTTTTTTCATTCAGACAAAAAAACCCAACCCTACACAGAAGTCATTTACAAACATTTTAATAGAAAAATGTCCCTTTGCTCAACACCCAGAAGTTCCATTAGAACTTCCAGATAGACTACACTATTTTCCCTGAAGTATCATCACCCTGTCATGTCAGATATTATGGATATATTTAGAGAACCTATTCCTACCAGATTTAGTGCCTTACATCTCAATTATATGTAGCCACTATGGTCATACAACACTGAAGTTAGAGATGCCAGTGACAGACACTGGTATTTTTCATAGAGAACTACAAATCAAGTGTGTGAAGATACATAGGTTTGAAAGGAAAGCTTAATACTGTTTAACAACCATACTCAGCTTGAATGGCAGGAAAAACACCAACATGGAAACATTTGTCTGTACCTCAAGAGACAGGCTGGGAAAGGCAAACCTGGATTCACACAGAGCTAAGAGCAAAATGTATGCCCACATATGAAGAAGATTTAGAGGAAGAAAAAACACATTGTAGGAAAAATCCTACAAACCCCCAAAGAAAGTTGGAGAAGACAACAAAGAAGCACCATGATGAAGAGGATACATAAGAAGGCTTGCTGAAAGACTAAAAGGTAGAATGAAAACCCCCAAAAAAGTTAAGATTAAAGAAGAAAAAGTTGACAGTACTAAAGGTTTGCTGATAGATGCAACATATCAGATACAGACATTCTCGTGTGAGACCTAGTTTAAGCCTTCACAGCTTCTGATCAGAGCACCTTCAATTGAGTGCAATGGAGAGATTACAGTTGTGGAAGCAAATGCAAGAAACCTCTTCATTTGGAGCAACAACAAAAAATGAAGAACTGGAAAATATAAGAACGCTAAAATACAATTTTCTGCAGGTATTATGCAATGACACACAAGCTAAACAAATGCTTATTATGTTTCACAGCTTTCATTGCATAATGAATTCAAAACTTAACTTACTCTTCCAGTAATGGAAAGTAAACCAAGAACTCAGGGACATCAACCACTTCTTCCAAGTGGAAATCATACTTGCAGCCAAACAAGGGATATTCTCCCTTCTTTTCAAATTTTACACTGTACACATCGTTCCCAAATGAATTTGTTTCTGAAGCTTCAAGTCGCTTTCTATAAAATGACATAAAAACAAACATTAATTGACCACATTTTAATTCAACAGGCAGAGAAAACTATGCATAAGAGGCCTGAAAGTGTTTCTCCCAGGACTACAGAATTCAGTTATCTCTCTAGTTTCCCATCTTCCTTATCTAATAAGGCAATGAAATTATGAGAAGCAGCATACTAGGTTTTAACAGTTTATCTTTCCTATACAACATACTAAGGACTAAATGGACCTAGAAAATTAACCTTTAACCCAAACGTAGTCTACATGGACATGTCAAGCTTCTTGGAATTACCACAGCAAAACCCTGAGTGTTATTCCCTAGGCTGTGGCTATTTTGCCACTATATAAGTCACTACAGAGGATTTATGTATGAGCATCTATACTCTATACCAGAAGAGCCATGGGTGCAAAAGACAAGGACAAGTATAGATTTACCTGTTTAAGTCAAGTTCACGAGTGAGATTTTCCTGACTAGAATCCAAAATTGTTGAAAAAAAACTTGCTTTTGTTTGCACAAACATATCAGACCACTGTAAGAATGACTATCACTTAACAACGCTTCACAGACTTTTGAAAGACTAATAGAATATAAAAGTACTTACACAAGTTCAAAGCTATTTGGAGTTGTGCCAATGAAATACCCTCCAGGAGAGAGGTTCCCACAAGCATTTTTAAGCATCATGTCAGCCTGCTCATATGTCTCAAATGAGTAATGGTAAACAAATTGACAGCTGCAAATGTCAAAGCGCATATCTGGATCATTGTATTTGGAAGACAAGAGATCCTGAAATAGATTAGAAAGAAAAAAATGTAATACAAGCTACAGAAACAAGCATGATTCACTTAAATCTTCCAACAAATACGCTGCTCCCATAATGCTTTGACTTTTTTTCTTTCAGCCCCCGTTCCTTCACAAGTTCAACAAGAACAAGATGAAAAAGGTAAGAGGTGAAAGGTAAAAAGTCCTCTGCTACACAGAAAACCATACACAACATTTGGGAACAACAAGAATACACATGCATATTTCAAAGTTATCATGTCCTCAAATTGTTTTCATGTTGTCAAGTAACACCACTACATCTGAAAGGCCAAAACCCATGGTTAGTTACTTAAGAGTTTCCAGAGAGATTTTACTGCTGAGGGTTTATAACCAGCCACCATTTAGCTGGAAACAATTATTATAATAAAATCAATTTTCAGTTTACTGTCTCTGTAACGAGAATTGACCCATTAAACATATAATTGAGAGGAGGAGGGTTTGTTTTAAATATGACAATTTGCCTGCCCTCCAAGTTGTATTTGTTTGTATTCTCACACATACGTACACACCCGTGTACCAACATACTCCCTTCCACCCTAGACCAAGTAACCAGTAATTCTGAAGAACTTGGAGCCCTTGAAATTTGTCAGGTTAATGCTTGCCACAGTTTGAGTCAGCAGTTCTCTAACTGTTCTTGATCAGACTTCTTTTACACAATACTAGTAGTCATCATAAATAAGACAGGAGCACAAAAGTTCTCCCCAAGACTCATGATATGCATTCCATATTTAAAATATTTCATACTTAACAGTTCTACCCAAGTTTCTCTTCTCTCCCAGACTTTCCATTCACCCACTCACTCCCAGTCTCTACCAGCTCATGCCACATACTGTCAATGTCCTATATGGAGCAAGACAAAAATGGACACTTTACATACTCATAGCAATTTTATCATTTTTCAATTTACTCCCCCTCCACATTTTGAGAAGGGGAGATACAGGAAACTGAGAAACAGAGCTGGGCAGAATTAGACAAGCTGTAAGAACATTTTGCATTATATACAACATAGACGACAGAGATACAAAGTCAGGGAGATGAACTTTTGTGTGCATGGAAAGAATGGAGCATGCAACAGAAAATAAATATGCACATAAGACTGAGCTGTAGTAGCAACATGAAAATATCCTTTTCTCTCCTGGCCAAGGCACTCTCCGCTCTACCCTGACTACAATTTCTAGTTGAGAGATGACCTGGAACCTGCAACAAACTGCATTCCTCAGAAGAAGGAGAGGCAACCAAGAATTCGAGCCAACAACCCTCCATGCAAGGCTGGAAAGAATAGTTTCAGCCTTTCCACAGATACGCTGGAACCAGGCAGGCTCTGTCCTTCAACCTGCATCAGCAGGGCACTTTCAGCCTGCATTTCCAGGACGGAAAAGCAGTGCTGGTTATGATACTATCTCCTAAGCCTCAGCAATGTACTCAAAATCACCTACAGGCAGTCTAAGAAAACTGCTCTATCACACAAGTTTTGAAGATATGTATTACAGTAATTAAAATGCTGCTAGAAAAAAAAAAATTATACTGGGATAAGTGAAACGTACAAGTCAAGTCAGAAAACATCCCGTATTCATTCCAGAATAAAACACACATTCACCAAGATAGTTTTCAACATCCCATGCTGGGTCGCAGAACTCCAGAAATACATCGTCATTCCCTTCCCCTTATCAAGTGAAAAAAACTGAAAGCACAAGATTTGTTATCTAAGACAGACATTCGGGCTTCAAGAACATTACACTGTAAAACAGTAATGAAAAGCATTTAACTATGTCTCAGTAACCTATGTGGCTGATTCTCCTGACAGTACAACAATCTGATCGTAAAAAAATACATGCCCTAAATATTACAGCACTAGCATTACTTCCTATACTTGCTTGACACAAGAACATAAAATCTCCAAAATACTATAAAGCATACAAACCGTACCTTGGTACTATCTGCTTGTATAAATTCTGCATCAAAAATATGTTCGTTATAACGACAGCGGGCTTTCATGTCTTCATATCGCTGCTTGCACTGTTGCACAGAAATGTCAGCAATATCTGTAGAGAGAGAGAAAAATTTAAATAAAAAAAGTGTGTGAACTGCTCCCCAGACAAGAAAACTGGAATGATCACTGGAACACAGCAGATCCATTATTGCAGGATAAAAGTTGATCTTCAGTTACACTTTGATGAGAACAAACACTTTTATTTTCAATTTGTTGAGAAGGAATTTAATTTGCAGGAGGTGTTTGGGATTATAACTCTCTGTCATTTCCAGCCTTTACTTCAGGCAAAAGTTGTAATCTAAAGATTTTAGAAAGCTCCCATCCTGAAAAGTGCAAAGCAAGCCTCCAAAATTTCAAGTGATGGATACTAGGTGACTGATACTAAGTGCTGTGAGCGTTCATTAGCTGAAACAGTTCAGCTCCCAGTTTCTCCAACAGTACTGAAAGCTCTTCATCTCCTAACAAATATACAAGATGTTGAAATGCAATTGTTTATGATATATGCTGATATATTGCATGATGGGAATTTTTTTAATTTTGTTTTTAAGACTGTTCCTCTATCAAACATATTTTCACTGAATAATACTAAAACTAATAATATGCAATACATTTACATAAGAACTTTGTAAGCAAATTCATGAACTGTATTTGAAGACTGCCAAGTGAAAAAGAAAGGCAAGAAAAAATTGTAAAATGTAGACCAGAATAATAATACCCAGAATAATTCAAACTAAAGGAATTTTATGAAGTTTTAGTATTTTAGTATCTGTTAAATTTGAAGTTAAGCAATGCTTCCTCTCATTATCATTGGCATGCTTTTTGGGAGAAGGGAAGATGGTATCTCCTTCCCAATACCTGGGCAAACTATTTAAATTAAAAGTTATTTAATCAGACCATTTTTTGTCAAACCACTGTGGGGTTTATTTCATTTTTTCAAATGTAACTCTTAAATGCGTATTTTCAGAACAGTTAAAAACACTACGGGAGATTAGACTGTGGGAGAAAATACGTAAGATACTAAACGTCAGTCTTTTCCCCAATGTAACACTTTGCCTAAGACTATCTACGGTAATCCTGCATTCTTCATTGATAGTAGTTTTTATTTATGAGTTGAACTGAAAGCTCATTACACAGAAAATCAATGGTTCTTATACTTATGATGGCAGTCAAGGTGCTGTCTTCAGGTTAAAAGACAAAAGAAGACTTTTTAACAGAGGGTATATCATAGCATTTGTGGGATTACTGAAAAAAAAAAGAAATAATAAAAGACTGGAGATGTGCTTGTTTTTCCCATAAAACACCAGTGTACTTTCCCTGGAAAGTTATTATGTCTTCTTACCAGTACAGACAAGTTTTTTAATTCTGCCTTTTTTCCATTTCAGTAAGTCTCCACCTTTGCCACATCCTAGATCCAAAACAGTTATATCATTCTTTTTCCGTCGTACCCGGTCTATAAATTCACCTAGAAAAATAAAAAGAGAGAAAACATATACAGGTCTCCCTAATTCACTTGTATTGTGCAGAGGTCCCTAAAGGATTAGAAAATTTTAAAACATGTCAGAACTTACTTTGCCTATAAGTCTTCTTAACATTACAGACTTAAATCTCTTTTTCTAGAAACCACTAATGATGAAAGCAACCACAAACTTTTACCATTACAGAGCAGCTAATGAATATTTTCTGTGCTTAATATGCTTTGCGTGTACTGTGATCGGA
>NW_009649293.1:4930122-4935246 GCF_000708025.1 Charadrius vociferus
TCTTTCCCTGGCAGACGAAAGCAAATCTGCGCATCGCTAAACCACCACCCTGTGCGTGAGTGGGGAAACAGGATCCCCTTTCATTACCATTATAATGAAGGCAGATGTTATTTGAAAGTATGGGAAAGCCATAAAAGAGTAAAAGCCAATTAAAAGCATCAGCCACAACTTTTCCTTGCGGTCACATTACAAAAATGCATAATGTTCTCCACTCACTCCACTAGGCCTTGCAATAACATTAGCTACTTGTTTGCTGTCTTCTTACCCTACATACACCAATTTCATTTTCTGTTCTATATCCACTCTGTCTAGATTATCCCTGCTCTGACTGATGTTGGCATATTATGCAAAACATATCAGCACGCTAGCAACTTTTCTTCACAGTAAGAGACATGAAACGTGTTTAGATACAACTGCTTTAACGCCACACTACTGAAATTTGTCATGACTGAAAGGCTTCAACACAGGCTCCAGGAACAGCTTTATATAAACCAAAATATTGCTTCTAACTGCTCCAATACAACACAACAAAAAGCAGCATGCTAAGACAAATGATGCCAACACTTCCTGGCAAGGATGTGTTCATGAATCTGTGGTGCTCTGCTGTTAATTCCGTTCTTTGTTTGGAGATATCTTGTTTCCTCACTTTGGAATTAAGTTGTGGGATAGCAGACTTTGCCTTTTATACAAAGTTACTGATTCTTGAAGAGCTACATCCTCTAGCTCTTCATCCTTTTAAACCATTGACTATGGGTAATACAGAAAATATTTACGTGTTCAAGTTTCCTACAGAATTGCTTAATCTAGACCTGAGGGCAGACTGCTTGGGGAAAAAAGCTATGAAATTACCTGAGGCAGATTTAAATAACAAGAACAGCTCGATCTAACAAGAACAGATAGATTCTTCATGATTGAAAACTGTACCTTCTCTTTAAAAATATCATTTAGAAGAACAGTTTCCAGTACAAACTTCTGTTTCCAGGGCAATTGATCTTTAAAACTTTAGCATATATTTGGCACTCCAACAACATAAAACACAATCACAAAGATTCAAAATAAAAACAAATATAGATATTTTATTGCGCTTGAAAAATCTTACTATGTATTAAGAGACAGAGTGCCATAATCATCATAAGAAAGGAGAAAAAAATGTTACATTTTGATACAAAAATTAGTTACATTTTATTAAAGTCTAAACAATCCATTAAGGAACCTTACCAATGAGGACACTCTTTGTCCAATTATTAAAGTTTCGGAGGTAGAATATGCGAGACTGGCTACGTTTTTCCAATCCAACTTCTTGAAGTTCATTATAATGTGCAGCTACAGTTTGCCCATGGCCTATCTCACGCTGTAGAAATGAGGGAAGAAATAGACTCAAGCAGTGAATTCTTTTTATTACTTTTTCATTTAATCAAAAGACTTGTGTTCACCTTGACCATTTAAGAAAGTAAACAAGTAATACTGTGAAGAGCACCATCATTACATACATAAAAACATTTCCCATATCTGTCCTTCTACTGGCATCAGTACTTCAGTTATCACAGAGACAACTCCCTTAAAAATTTAATCCCCTTTTCAGTTGATCCAAGTAATTTCTGATGGATGACACCTTCAATTTCTGATGGAGTATTTCCTTCCCAGGAATACTTAACTTTCACTTCTCTAATTCTCTCACCACTCTAGAAGAAACAGTTTCATTCCCCTTAAGCCTGAGATTGAAGAAGAGAATGTTCCTTCTTGAGGAACTTCAAACTCCTTCAAAAATCCTGTTTCAGAAAATCAGTGTTTACATCTAACAGAAGCATATAAACTGCCAATTTAACCAAAATGCCAACTAGCTAATGTTGCATAAAGCCCTAAGTGGATGATCCCACTGCCAGAGCCCATAGTAAAGGAATAAGCATAATGACTTGACAATGTATCCCATTTAATGCTTAACAGTTAGGTGTAGAAATGTCCCTATTTTAACCTTAACGGTAAATACTCCAAGAGATTTCTGTCCCATGTGACACAGAGAAGCAGTCTACATCCAGATATTATGCTCCTAGCATTTCTTCACCTTGAAAATACTCTTCAATTATATAAGTGAAATTAAAACAAATTATAAATAAAATACGAAGTAACAGAACATGAAGAAGCAACAGAAATTCCGTGAGGCACAAAAGGGTCTGAAATAACAGTACAAACTAGAATGAAAGATTCTCAGTTAAAATGCACAAACATGAATTCGCACAGCAGTTAAAAGCATTGCCAACAGCTGACTACAAAAGTCAACATCCCAATATCTTACTATTCAAATAGAAGTTCCTCAAGGCAAAACAACGTTTGACTGACTTCAGTACACTACATTAATTCTTCAGTGTTTCATATAACTTTAGTAAACTTCAGAGTGAACACAGACATACTTGTCAGGAATCTCTATGACCCCATCATCTGTTTATTGCCACACCAGGCTGACTGATACTAACAAATATTTTGACCATTTCTAGTCTTTTTTAGGGTAAGCACAGATGGCTCCCTGAATGGCCACTGAAGGTGACGTAAGCTAGAATGGCTGACTTTGACAAGCGTGGGGGACATATTCACACAAACCATTACCGAATCTCAGCTGCTGCAAGCACAGTTGCAAAGAGCCATTAACAAGAGCAATAGCATCTACATGCTGGCAACTGCGTTCAATGCAATCACCTCTCTACACCTGTTAAGCTATGCAAAAACAATGTATTACTTGTCCATCTAAACCTTATCCCAGAATTACCTTATTAAAAAGATGAAAGGGTTAATGTTTCTACCACAACAAATGGCACCCTTTGTTCTATCAGATTGCTTAGCCATAAATTAACACCCTGGAAAAACTCTGAACAGAGAAACAAAACATTAGATCAAAGACATTTTCAAAGTACACTTAAATATGCCAAAAGGACAAAATTACACTGGATATTACAGCATCAGTTTCTACAAGCACATAAATAATAAAGGACAGCATCACCTAAAACATTACCCCTTTCACCCTCCTAGGTAAAAGGACAAATATTTTCTGCTACCCTTGCAGTCTTAAAAAAAAAAAAAAAAACAACAAAAAAACCAAGCATCTGTAAACCTTCTGGTACTTCACCTTGCTAACAGATCATACTGAAATTTTATCACAGAGGATGCAGTTTGTAGAGTTTTCTAAATTATACAATAACTTACTGAGGAAATTAAAGGTCAAAATTATCTTACGGAAGAACCCCCATGCACAGATAACTATACTAACACACAGGGTATCAACATACAAAACATATCAATTAAGGATACATGACTTGGACTAATGCCAGTAAACCCTGCACTACGCTACCAGACTGCTACCACATGTGACGGAACGATAATCTTAGATTTAGACTAAGCTGAGATGTGCTGAGATCGTTTTCTTAAAATTCTAATTACTAGCCCTCTTTCTCTTCCACTAAGCCCAACAAAACTTCTGCAGCACCTGTTATTTTGCTTGGAAGCTACCCTCAACATTTGACATTTGGTGGTTCATGCTGGTTCACATATGTTTAGCACAAATATTTTCAATCTTTTCTTGGGCTAAGACTTTGAAACAAGGACTTCAACACAGCTCAAAATAAATGATACTCACTACTTTCTTAGGAGGTTCATCTTCAGGATCAAAATTCTTCCTTTTTGCTCTGCCGTCCTGATCACCACTATCAACTTCTTTTTCATTTTCAGTGGACTGCACTGTACCTGAAGTTGAACTATCACCTTCCCAACCAATACCTGAATCCGCCTCTAAAGTATGAGGTGTTTTCTCCACTTCTTCATCCAAACTCTTTTCTACTTCCTGTTCTTCTGTCTTGGTTAAATCAGCCATTTTGGACAGGTTAGTCTCCTTGTCCTTTGATCAGAATGGAAACCTACAGAGGGGGAAAAAAAACCACCACACCAACTATTTACTGTGTGATTTCATTTACTTATGGTTATGATTTTCAAACACAATACTGGCATTATGAAAAAAGAGCATGCCTTTGGCCTAAGCAACATACAGACTTCAAATCTGACTAGTTATTTAATAAAGACAGTACAATAAAATATGTGGAATTTCAAAGTACTCTCATTATAATGAGATCAAATTAAGATAAATCTTTACTCTTCATGTTTGAGTCTTTCTCAGCTATCTTCATTGATTCCACTGCAATGTGTTACTGCTTTTGAGCCTGTAATCTTTTTCCCCTCCCCGTAATAAGCAACCTACAAGTCACTTTATGTTTAGCAACACAAGCTGACAGAGTCTCTCGCATTAGTAAATTCATTATTTAATCTGAAACGTTTTCAAACAGATATCCTCAAACAAAAAGACAAGGTGCTTTTTTAAGAGCAAATTTCCTATCATTTGTGGATTTTCAAGTTTGCCATGAATATCCACAATGCCTCAAGCATCACTAATACCAGGACTCTTCAGCTCTAACTGCATTTCCATATCTCCACTTCACAAATACCTACGCAGTGCATTAGGACTACAAATCACTGTGACAAAGCTCGTGTAGACTCCAGCAAATCCCAGCCTTCTTTCCAACATCATCAGGAAGCGGGGCACCTACTTTTCAGTAAGGCATAGGAGAAGATAATTTGGCAACTCCTTTTCTACAACAGTGGCCTATTTCAGTCTAACAAAACACGCGCACGCTCTGCTGCACCCAGGCTGAAGTCTCCTAACAAGTGCCAAAATACAAACATTAAGTGGAATATTACACAGAGACCCCAGAACAGCTTTTCTCAACAGCCAGCCTCAAAGTCTGAGCAACAGAAATAATTCTTCCACTCCAGTAGAGCATCTCACGCTCCCAGAGGAGTACAGCCTTTCTTATCCTTACTGGGCTGCCCCAAGCAGCTCACCAGCAGTTTTTAAGGCCTAAATTTAGAAGCGATCACAACTTCAGAACCAGCGAAGGCAACCAAGTGTCCAAGGGGCAGATACTTGGGAAGAAACGCCGGAGAGCCCAACACGCCAGGGGGACGGGGGACAGGACTGCGCTCACGGCCCAGGAAGAGGGGAAAAGCAACGACAGGTGCCGCAGCGTCACCCACCCCGTTAACGGCCTGGGCCCTGGAGCTTTTTAACTGCGTCACGGGGGGCTG
>NW_009649293.1:4936125-4944774 GCF_000708025.1 Charadrius vociferus
TGGGGGCTGGTGGGGAGCGGCGGGAGCTGCGGGCGGCGGGCAGGTCCCCCCTCCGAGCAGGAGTGCCTCCAGCCCCGGCTGGTTCTTTTTGCTCTCGCAGTCCCGGGGGATCGGGCTGCCGGTGACTGGGGAGGACGGTCCGCTCAGAGGCGCCGGGGCGAAATGCCTGCTCGGAGCTCCGTGCCTTCCTCCGGGCTGCTTTCTCTTTTGCAGACTCCCAGGCCCGTGTGTCTGGCGTGAAACATGTCGGCCGCGAGCCTCTGACAGTTGTACCGTTAAAGGGCCGTGGTTAGGTTACACTCCTTGGGGTGTTTCTCTCCCGAGACAACTGATTCCGTGCGCTTCTTGACTCTTTAGAATACTTACAGTGGCTGTACAAATGTTTTCTTGTCTAATAAATGTTTTGCACGGGTTTTGGTGTCTCGCTGGTTGCACGTAACAAATATGAGCAGAGGGCTGGCTTTCCTCGGAAGGAGAATCTCAAAACTGAGAAATCTGATTTTTGCTCCTCTTACCTGTTCACTGGTAAAATTAAGTTTTCTTGCTCATCTTGAGCTTTCAGCACTTTTTTCTCTTAAATTTTGTATGGACTAGCTTTGGAGGTCTCTGAATCTATAGGAGGCAGTGGCTGGCTGAACAAGACACAACCCTCTTTACAAAGTTGCATAGAGTTATGGTTCTCATTAGTAATCTGCTTCTGGCAATTAACTATGGGAGTTATCCAGGGAGTCAGACTGAGAAGTCAAGACTTTTTAGGCTGTTAAGTCAAATATGAATTTATGTCAGGTGTTATGAACTACATGTTCAACCTCATTTATGTCCATTTCTGAAGTGCCTTCTACCAGCTGACCCAAAAGAGAAAACATTAATTTAGACAGTAGTACATGAAGTGTCCTAGAATTCCTTACCAAAACTAATTCTTAAACTGAAACTGTTCCTCAATTTACCTAAACCCCAAGATGTTGTTGCTGTTACAAGTATAAACGTAAAATGATTTGCCGAAGTTTTGCTACTTTAGGGGGAGATGGGGAACAGGTTCCTCATTTGGAATGTGTCTTGCCGCCTGCGCCGCTAGCTTATATGACTTGCAGCTGCTTCTGTGTGGGAAATGCACGCACAGAGGATAATGTGTCCCGACCATCCTTCTCCTCCTATGGGGTTTACAGCAGGTGTTCATCTCCTTTTCTGTTCAAGTGCTGTTTGAGGTAAAAGCGGTATGACTGGCCTCTGGCAGCATTATTGAATTGCACTTGCTGCTGGAGCAGCACTTCCAACAGGGAGGGGAAAAAAATCATTTGATGATTTGGGTAGGTGGATATCAGGTGGCTTGCACGTGGCAAAAACTGAGTAGGCAAATTCAGCCTGTTAAACAGTATGTAAGGAATGTAAAAAGTTAAAGATTTGTCTAGCATGACTGTCTACAGATCTACTTTTTAGTTTTTAAAAGGATCTGTGTAATTCTTCTGCTGTATGTAATTTTTTTCTCCAGATGAACTGACCTAGCTCTGTGTGTACGCTTATAGGCTGGCTCATTAAGAAACTGAAGTCTGTTTTTGCAAGACAGGGAGTTCCTGATGTCCCCTTATCTCAGATAACAGCCCTCAGTTTGCATATTGACACATTTCTGGATCTGTAGGGAGTTCTGACTGGTCTTGAAGACAAGGCCACAACAGATTCAATGACAAAGGCAGAAAAAGCACTGATTTTTAAAACGTAAAACTGCTGGTTGAATCCATAACATTCCTTGCAATTAGTTAGTTTTGCAGATTGGGAAGAAGATCCAATGTAGTTCTTGTTGATGTTGATGCACTGTGAACCCATATAGTTGAAGCTGAACTTATTTTGAAAATTAGATGCTGAAGCAAATTCAACATCAATCAGCGATATTTCAGTATTAAGAATGGAATAAAACCACTAGAAGAACTACGGCCTGGGCCCAAAACATGCTTGAAGTCTTCCAGGACAGTAAGGTATCATCATAATAGATCATAAGGATTTTACCTTGATATTCTGATAGGTAGCTACCTAGCTCCATCACTTTAGATCAAGGGTCAACCTCAGGGTCAGAGATTCTTAATGACTGTAAAGTACCTCTAGTAGATTCTTTGACTTGAAACAAATGGCTTGTGCAGTGTGGCAATAACAACAACAACAAAAAAAATACTGCTCAAGTTACAGGACTTTTCCTTAATTTTTAAGCCTTGGATCATGATACCTCCGATAACCAGAGATTATTCTTCGTGTCCTTCTCATTATAGTAAAATTACAGTAAGAGTAGTAAGTTATTATTCAGTTAAAAAATCCATATGATCTATTGTGATGATACCTCCCTAAATTTTTTTGGTCTTGAAGGTACCAGTAGAGGTGTTTTAAGTCCAACGTACTTTGTTCATATTAAGTCAAGAATGTATCGTTTCAAACTGTCAGGAAAATTGTGGTTTAACCAGGTGTTAGTAGGCCAGTTTGGTGTGCCTTATTATGTCAGTCCTCCCACCTTCTGTCTCAGTAAGTAAGCAGTTAAGGATAGAAGTAATTTCTCCTTTAAGGCACTGGGATTATACAATAGGGCTTTCCTCTGGTTGGTATCTAGACTTTTGCATCACAAATTGTAATCATCTGTGGTCTCATGAACTTTGTGTTTCCTCTAAACAGCTCCAATCCTTTCTACCCCAGTGCCTTCCATCACTCCCTGCATCATATTCAAACTAGCTACCCATTGTATGAGTCAACAAAAAATGAAAATTTCTTGTTGTTTCCAGTGCTCCTTCTAAATAAAGATATCTGAATGGTAAAAGTAGGTCTTACTCTGTTTGTGCATATCAGAAAATGAAAGTGCCACTTAGTTGGGCTGTAAATTTTAATTCCATGGATCTACTGTTTGATCTTGCCCAAAAACTGACCTTGACGTGTAAAGTTCTTATATAAACAAAACAAGAAGTTGCATGGCTGTGATTGTGGCTTTATAGACCATTGTAGCAGGTGATCCCCTGCAGCTCTCTAGAGCTTGCGTAGTCTGTCCTTGCAGAGTGGAATGAGGGAAGGGAATGAGAGTTAATACAGTCAGTTGCTCATGAACAGATTATGAAACACAGTAGTAGTTTTTTCAAATGGATGGATTTTTTTGTTGTTGTTTTAAATAAAAAGACATGAGTGGCTTCACAGCATTTCTAGAAGTCTCTTCCAAAAGTGGCTGATGGAAGAGTGGAGTAGAACATGAGGGCACTTATCTTTTAACTGTAATGGTAGTGCTTAGCCCCGATGTGTGCCAGTCAGTTCACTATTTGCTCTTAATATTTGGTGGATTTAAAAGCTGATTTTGCTGATGTTAAAATTAGGTGACATCTTTTGCTTCATGATGTCTGAGGCCACAGGTTAGTACTTTCTGACGGAGCGATGTTTCTGTGCTGAAACACAAACCTTGGGCATCAAGCAATGAGATGATCACATCTCATAGAATGCAGTGTGCTTTCAAAGGTTGCAGTGTTGCAGTCACAGGATCCCTTTCTCAACCTGAATACAGCAATGTAGTAAATCCGCTACTTCAGACTGAGCGGGAGCATTATTAGGGTCCTGTTACTGAAGTCCCATCAGAGTTCCTTCTGGCGCAAAGACACAGCTCTGTAAGTCTGATGTTCTTTTGGATGCTTGTAGATGGTGTCATTTTCTTGTTTGCATGGCTGGCAATATTAGCAGTCATGTCCTCTATGCAAAAGATAATGTGTAAGGCATTAAATTGAATAATGGGCAAGAAAGTTTATCACTCAGGTATCAAAACTTTAATAAAAATAATACTTCTTTCATAACAGTCATTAGTCATTGCTGGGCCTCTCTCCATTATCTTTGAAAGGTCCTGGAGGACAGGTGAGGTGCCTGAGGACTGGAGGATAGCCAATGTCACTCCAGTCTTCAAAAAGGGCAGGAAGGATGACCCGGGAAACTACAGGCCGGTCAGCCTCACCTCCATCCCTGGGAAGATGATGGAGCAGCTTGTTCTGGGAGTCATCTCAAAGCACCTGGATGAAGAGAAGATTATCAGAAGTAGTCAACATGGATTCACCAAGGGGAAGTCATGTCTGACTAATCTGATAGCCTTCTATGACAAAGTAACTAGATGGGTGGATGAGGGGAGGGCAGTGGATGTTGTCTACCTTGACTTTGGCAAGGCTTTCGACACTGTCTCCCACATCATCCTCACAGGAAAGCTTAGGAAGTGTGGCTTAGATGAATGGACGGTGAGGTGGATTGAGAACTGGCTCACAGATAGAGCTCAGAGGGTTGTGGTTAGTGGCGCAGAGTCTAGTTGGAGGTTAGTAACAAGTGGTGTCCCTCAGGGGTCAGTACTGGGCCCAGTTTTGTTCAACATATTCATCAATGATCTGGATGAAGGGATAGAGTGTACCATCAGCAAGTTTGCTGATGACACAAAACTGGGAGGAGTGGCTGACACGCCAGAAGGCTGTGCTGCCTTACAGCGTGACCTCGCCAGGCTGGAGAGTTGGGCAGAAAGAAACCTTATGAAGTTCAACAAGGGTAAGTGTAGGGTACTGCACCTGGGGAGGAATAACCCCATGCACCAGTACAGGTTGGGGGCTGACCTCCTGGAGAGCAGCTCTGTGGAGAGGGACCTGGGAGTCCTGGTGGACAACAGGATGACCATGAGCCAGCAATGTGCCCTGGCGGCCAAGAAGGCGAATGGCATCCTGGGGTGCATCAAGAAGAGTGTGGCCAGCAGGTCGAGGGAGGTCATCCTCCCCCTCTACTCTGCCCTGGTGAGACCGCATCTGGAGTACTGTGTCCAGTTCTGGGCTCCCCAGTTCAAGAAAGACAGGGAACTGCTGGAGAGGGTCCAGCAAAGGGCAACAAAGATGATTAGGGGACTGGAGCACCTTTCTTATGAGGAAAGGCTGAGGGACTTGGGTCTCTTTAGTCTAGAGAAAAGAAGATTGAGGGGGGATCTTATTAATACATACAAATACTTAATGGGAGGATGCCAGGGGGATGGGAGTAGTCTTTTTTCAGTGGCACCCAGTGATAGGACGAGGGGTAATGGGCATAAACTTGAACATAGGAAGTTCCATCTTAACATGAGAAGGAACTTCTTTACTTTGAGGGTAGTGGAGCACTGGAACAGGCTGCCCAGAGAGGTGGTGGAGTCTCCCACTCTGGAGACATTCAAAACCCGCCTGGACGCTGTCCTGTGTAACGTGCTGTAGGTGACCCTGCTCTGGCAGGAGGGTTGGACTAGATGATCTCCAGAGGTCCCTTCCAACCCTAACAATTCTGTGAATTCTGTGAATTCTGTGAACAGCAGTTCACATTAATTTGTAGAGATGTGAGGAATAGCATTTACTAAAAATTAGATGACGAGTGTCGTTTTGAGCATGTGTGTGTTCTGTAAATGTTATGATCAGCCTCTTCACACATAATTTTTCAAGATATTCTGATTGATACTACACATATTTCCCCATATGGACAAGTTTTAATTCACAACAGAGAATTCAACACTTACTTTGAATATTTAGAAAAGATTTATACTGGAAGTTAATGTCTGCCAACAGTTATTCAGCTGAAAGATGAATGTTCTGTATTTTTTTCTGGGGAAAATGACAGCTTTTGAGTGTCTGAAAATGTGAAATAAACATGGTGAGAGAATAAAAGAAAAAAATCTTCATCCCAGTGCTTCCAGTGTGAATGCTGTTATTATTGAATCTGAGTTTGGGTGGTTTGTTTGTTTTTTTCAGTTTGGGGCTGGTTTACATTTATTCCTACTTTGTTTCTAATTGTAAGGTTTCAGAGTTTTTCCTTGAGCATGTTTTTTGAAAGTGAATTTGACAGGTAAAAGACTTGTTACTTGATGGGGGTTGTTGTTTTAAGTATTTTGTAAAATTGTTACACAATATGATTTGCATTTAAAATATTATTACAGCCAATGGTGTTGATTACATTTGGGTTATGGACAGAAGAGACACAGAATGAGACAAGACCTGTGAAGATCCAAGGTGGCAAAAATGGCATTTATCGAGGCTAGAAAAGAAAGTTTTGGTAGTCACAATGCAAGATGAGGCAGAAGGCTGTCCAAAGTTGATGCTAAGATCTAAGTTTAAGCGTATTCCTAATAAATGCTTTTTATAATTAGTCAAGAGAAAGCATTTGAATTCCAAAGCTCTTATTCTATGGTCTCGTCAAAAAGGCTGAACTTTATTTGGGTTAGCACCATTTGTTTTGGTGAACGTCACAGTATCTGCAGTATGTCTCCAGTTGTTTCATTAGGGCTTTCAGGATTTTGTTTATAACTCCAAGAGCTGTTTAAATTAAATACTATAATCTAAATTTTATATGTCAGCAAAGTCCTGAGTGACCAGAAAGATTATGAATTAAAAAATGAGCTTGGCTACTAGAATTCAAATTATGAATAGCAGGAAGTCTTGACAAAGCTGGAGTTTAGTTTTATCTGCAACCTTTTGGCTGTTATTTATGGCTCTGTTAGTGAAGAGAGATGTGCACAGCAGCTCTGAACTCTAAAAGGAGGTAGCAGAACTTAAAAGAATGGAAGATAATATAAAAGAAATATCTGAACCCTGAAGACAGAACTAATAGTCATGTTTCTAATGCCTTCTGGTGTGTGTTGAAATGTAGAGTCAGAACTCTCGAGATGCTCAGTGAAAGTTGAAAGAGGTGAGAAATCTGCCAATTAAAAGTTCGGTCAACTATAGAGAGGGGAGATCCTAAAAGATTCTCAAAAAATGTTTCAGTGAAGTGTAGAAAACTGATCTGTGTATTTATTCATTTTGTTGTGTTTTAGTATCTAACCTCTTATTAGTCCGTGTTTGTTTGTTTTTTTGGTTTTTTGTTTTTTTTTCCTGAGGGAGTTCAAAACCATATGCAGGAAATTGCTGACACGAGGCTTGCTTATGTGCGTTACCTTTTGCAGCCCCTTTTAGTTATTTAGTAGAAACTTCCCACTGCTTTGTAAACAGCACCACCACATACACAAACACACCCCACACCTCCCTGTTAGTTGTCCTTTGGTTGAAAACCCTCTGACAGAAAGCACAAGCGTATTGAGGGGAATGAACTAATGATACATTAGAAGATACAAGGACAGATGGGGCTATTAATGGGGTTGCTTGGGAAAGTTACTATGTAGGAGTGGAATAGACTGGAGAATTAGATCTTATTTTGATCATTAGCTTAAAGTGAAAGGTAACGTGCAGAAGGGCAAAGTAATAAGGAGATGAGTACAATCCCTGCTTTGAACTGACAAATGGTATTTTAACCTTTTTAGCATAGATGTATATGCCTATTTTTAAGCTTAGTTAATGTCTAAAAGTATAGCATCTCTAACTTCCTTATTGCAGACGTGTCTATTAGAGTGACAAATGGACAAAAAAATCAAATCAGCACTTTAAAAGGCAGGGTTTTTTTCCCCTCCCTTGACAGGTGCCTGTTATTTTAGGGGGATCTGGAACAAACATAGATGATGATCCAGCAAATTTACACTTGTTGGGAGAAATCGCAGAGAGTAGAGACCTTCTGTAGTATTAATATAAGAAGTGTACTTATGTAAAAATTCAGTAGAGGGCAGAATGAAACTTCTGAAGGAAGGAACCCAGCATAGCTGTTCAGCACTGCAAAGCATGAGGACGGAGTTAAAAGATGGAATGGCACCAGCTATTAAAAACATAGTTCTGAAGACCAGAAAGTACTACAAATGATAGTGATACTTTCTTTTAGAAGAATTAGAGAGAGAACGTTCACACTTTTATAGAATGCTTAGCTGCATGCAAGCTTAAGGTCTAATGCCTTCCAACACACAGGAAAATGGGGATACCACTGTCATATTGACTGGATGCAGATCAGATATTTAAGCCTTCTGTTTAGCATTCCAGATCTATAACTCAACACATAGATATTGCATTAGATTCTCCTTCTTTATTTGCCTTCCGAATCCAATGTTCAGACTTTATAAAAGTTTATAAGAAGTTTTCCTAAAGCTACTTTTTTGTTGTGCTTTCTAGTACTTAAGTACCAGAAGATTGTAGTAGTGAAGATTGCTGTGTGTGTAAGGACCCTATGAGTGCTTATTCTACTTTTTGACTTCACTAAGTTTGTTTCAACAAGAACAAGAGTAGTTTAGATAAAATAAAGGTTAAAAAGTTGTTGGTTTGTCTCCACTTGTGTAAGTATTTAACTGTAGTAATATGATCAATTTAAAAATTACAGCATAGCATTTACTAAGTGAAGATATTATAGAGATTAGACATGATGGAGATGCGATGCAGCTAAGGTTTTAGGGTCATTTGTCTACAGGAGTTTATGCTTTCGTTTGTTTCAACGTGATGATTTTTTACCAAGATCTTAATAAATTTCACCATGACTTATTTTGCATTACTCCCTTTAACCTAAAATGTGGTGTTATATTTTCTAGACAGCCATAAATAGTAGACAAGATTAGACAGCTAGTGACGCCCAAACTTCAAATTATAACCAAGTTTCTTAGTTTAGAGTGAATAACAGGTTGTATCAGGGACACTGCAAAAATAGTGAAGGTCAAAATACAAATTCAAAATGCTCACTCATATACTCTAAAAGTACTAATACAAAGAATAAAAAGTTCCTATACGCTGCCGTTTTCCTGTCCATGGAAAG
>NW_009649293.1:4944794-4993471 GCF_000708025.1 Charadrius vociferus
AACCGTTGTAGTTACTAAGAGCTTTATAGTTATATTTTACATTTGAGTTTAGGGGAAACATGTATTGCACTGTTATTACAATGATTTTAAAATGTGTTCTCGGTTTTTTAGGCAACCCATGTATGTTTTATGTTCTTTTTTTTTTCTTTCTTTCTTATTTTGGTTTATTAGCTTGGCAAGATGCTTTTTAAAAAAATATATATTGTCAATAAGTTCTTGAAAAGAACAATTTAAATCTGAAAACAAGTTTTAATATATTTTTTTAAATTATATTTAGTAAAAAATGTAAGCAATACAGTGGGGTTTTTTATTAAACTGAACTGTTTGGATGTAACATTTGTACGCTTCCTTTTTATGCAATCTGAAAGGTGAGCTGGAAAGGATTTCTGAAAACTTGGGTTTGTGTCCTTTTAAAGTTCTTCCATATATACAACACAACCCTCAAAGTTTGCTTGATTTTACAATAAAAATGACAAGAATGTAAATTCATTCTCTGGTTCCATAGAAAGGTGCCTTGGGAGTGGAAAAAGCTCATGGATTTTCATTGGGAACTCTCCTGTGGTATAATTAATGTTCTTTTTTTAAACAGTAACAGAACAAGTAAAAATGCTTTAAATTCATCCATATTTACATATGGTGTTCAGAGTGTTTCTGACAGAAGTGTAGTCTACATATACTACACCCACAGTTCCCTCAGGTGCTTTCTGACCTCTTTTACAAAAGAATTTACACTAAAGTTTTTGCCATCTTACATCCACACCGATTCTTGTATTTTAATTTCTCTGGTAGCTCAAAAAAAAAGTTAATTGTAACAGGATGACTCTTTATACAAATTATCCTGATGAAAGTTTCATCTGACAGCATCTCTGGCGTGATTTCTCTTTCCAGCAGCAGATATCCACAGAAGCCTTTGCTGTACCTATATTGGCCTGGCTTGTTACTTCGGTGTTTTCCAATCATCCCCCGTTTCTTTTTTGCATAAAATGTTAGCACACATCCAAACCCATGAATTTGTGGTAGTCACATAGACCAACTTTGATATTAAAAGACCCTGAATTTTTGTTCTCCTCAGGAACAAAAGCAAGTCTAATCTCTACTTCCTAGTAATCACCGGAAGGCAAGAGCAAACGCAAGAGAGAGGGTGCTCCTGCAGTACGTCAGGTTTATGTCAAAGCTGATCTAAATTATAACAGAAGTACAAAAGTTTGCTAAACAAAACCTCTAGCAATGTAATGAGACGCTGATCTATAGTTTTCCTCAAGAGGCCACTAGAGCACTTCCTTTATGTCAGAGGGCTTGTTAATAGCTTGCCATGAGACAGACGTGCCATCAGGAACTAAATGGATGTCCAAGAATCCCAACCAGGAGCATGTCCTGAACAGCCAAGATCTCTTCAGCTCAGTTTACAGCCAGCTGGAAATACTACTAAATAGCCAGAACATGACAGCATTGAAGAGGAGGCCTTATCCCAGAAGTGTTTGTATATATATATTTCATAGTTTGTCCTACTAGCATCTATTCAGTCATTGGCCACATGAGATTCTTAGAGTGGGGAAGAGCTGTATTTGTCCTTAGACTTGTCCATTTGGTTTTTTTTGCCCTCGTGGCATTTTTTAGACAAAGGTAATGTAGAAATTGAAGATGCTTTAAAACACCAAGCCCCACAAAATTCTCACACCACAGACCAGCTGCTTTTCCACCTTCATAGCTGAAGGCTCTAGCTTCTGTCCTTTTTTGTGCCTTCGCAGCATTGTGCAACAGCATGAAAAAAATTGAAATGCACTAAAATGAAGAAGCAACTTTTGAAAAGTCACTAGGTGCAATTGTGGATAACACTTAGGTTTCTGTCCTGACTTCCTTAGAATCTGAGTGGTTTTAACAACCTAAAGTTACAGGGGCAATTGTAGATCTTATATAGCTCCAGTAATTTCTTTAAGAAAAATGTCATACTTAAAGAATAAAATTGTGCCTCAAATCTATAGGCTGACTCATTTTTCTCCCACTGCCTCTTGAGTGCACAGGGTACTAGGAACTTCCTTTCACTAATTGCATCTTCAAGGGCAGATTTCTCTGTGTTCATCTCATGTTTTAGAGGGATGAAACATCTACAGTTTCATATTTCTTTGAACCTCTAACCATATTTATTGTGCACTTTGAGTTGTCTGTCCTGTTTAAGATTTGGTTGCAATGTTGAGCCAAGTAATTTAAAATACTACAATTGAGCAGCTGTACTTATGATCCCTTTAACAATATTCATTTCTTTAAAATCAATTCACCAAGTATATGCTATATTAATCTAGTATTTTATTAATTTGCCTTTCCTACATCCTGCTGTAACCATTGTAATACTTCCCTCATTTAGTCTGGTAGTGCTGCTGGACAGTAGCATAATCTTCAGCTTACTGACACTTACTGACACATTTAGATAGTTATTATCGGTTTGCTGTTCTCTAAATGCGCCTTTTTTCTACTTTAGCAGAGTCATCAATATGTTCAAGACATATATTTGAAAGGTGGGGAACTAGTGGAAGAGTTGCAACTTTCTGAAGACACAAACCTTATTATACTTTTCTTGTTGCATATCTGGAAAGTAATAAAGGGTATGTGTGGCTTCATTTATTTTGGTTTTTTTTAAACTTTTGCCTATGCTGTGAAGTATGGATAATTTTCAGTGGCCTAGACGAATTCACTATAATAATAATTATTACTGATTTTTAACTGTATGAACTCTTAATTCAAAATAGTATAGAACATGAAAAAATATACCAAAACTAAGACTGTATTGATACCAAAAAATAATTTTAATTGCACTTAAGTGAGTTCATACTCCATTTGCATAGGCTCAAAGTATTACTCAAATTATCAGTTGCTACTTGAAGTGAAGTTTCAAGGGTAACTTTTCAGTAACTGTGCCAGATTACGCAGATAAAAGCAGTCGATAGCACTAAATATCTAAAAATGTTTTTAGAGACTAGGATGAGCATTTTATCTGTGAGGAGCAGAGTCTGTTAAGTGAAGGAGCCCTTTAAGTTCAGAATGCTCGAGAAGTAAGATCTGAAATTATTTGCTTAATTCTAGAAGGTAACAATTTCTGCAAAGCAAGATAAGGAAAACATTTTAAAGTAGAATAGAAGGCAATTTAAAGTTTGAGAATTTCAAGTGGCATTGGAGCAAATCAGATTATTGAAATGCAATTTGTTTGCTTTTTTTCTTCTTGTCTCCTCTCTATAGGAACCTCAGCCACACTTCATCAAAATGCAACGGAGTCTATTACATACTGCATCTCAGCTGGCGCATGGGACATGTTTGGGTTTTCCTCGCACTAGTATCTTTCAGTGCTTAAACAGACCATCAGTGTTGTCAAATGTTGGATGCAAAGTGATTTTGGCACTAGACCCTCCTAAACGATGTCTTCATGCAGGTACAGCACGCTTTGCCTCAAAGAAAAGTGCTTTTTCATCACAGCCAGCAGACACTCTTCACAAAGTACCAGATGAGAGAAATCCTTTGACTTCGGCCGCTGATACACCCAAGCAGAGCCCTGTAGAGTCAGGTTCTTCAGATCCTGATCCCTTACAAGACAAATCAATTAGTCTCGTCCAGAGATTCAAGAAAACATTTAAACAGTATGGAAAAGTCATGATTCCAGTGCATCTTCTGACTTCCACTGTATGGTTTGGATCCTTTTACTACGCAGCCATGAAGTAAGTTGATATTTTGTTGCAGTGCCCAATACTGCTGTTGAACTGAGACTGACTTTCACAGGTGAAAGGACATATAAGTTTTTATTACATGTTAAAAAGTGTCCATATGTGCAATAGGGAAATGAGGCTACATTCTTAACTGAAACATAAGATTTGTATCGAAAGTAATAGGATTCATGAGAGTGTCACATATGGACTGTTATCATGTAGTTATTGCTGTGTACCAGATACCTTGCTAACATTTGAAGGAATGCTCGTCTGCCCAAAATATGCATAGATGTAAACAGCATTGAAATTATTAGTAACCTCTCACAAGGTAAAGGTAAGGATTTTGAATCCTGATTACGAATTGCAAGGTGAGATCTTTATAGACTCGTTCTTTTATTGCCTTTGGACTTGAGGGGTATTGCACTACTTCCTCCCCTATTCTTTCCCAAACCTCCCTCATCGTTGGACTTTCATGTCATTCCACTCGCTCTGAGTTCCTTGCAAGCCTTGTGTATTTTTTCCTTCTTTATTTGTTTCCTGTCTTTCCTGACTTCCACTGAAAAAATTGCTACTGTAGGCCAGACTTTTTAATTGGAAATTAAATATTTGTGTATCTAAAAAAACCCTATAAATTAAGTATTCTAATTTTAGTTTCTTTCAGCTATAGCATGCACCAGATACTGTTCTGGAAAACGGCATTTATTAGAAAAAACTACTATATCAGCTATGAGCTGTTAGTTCAGATGAAAGAGGTTTTATCTAGCTGCAAATGGTTTGCTAAATATGAGTAAATGTTCATCTCTGGATTGCTAGTGTTGTATATTTAATAATAGAAAGCATGAAACAACAACAGTTTGTGGCAGCAAGGATGGGGCCTTACCGCACAAGTGTTTGTTTTAGTTACTCTAACCAGCTGGCATAATTGCCCTTTCTAGGAGCTATAGATCCAAATGTCATTCTAAATTTAGCTCATGTCAGAGGAATAAAGGTCTTGAGCTATAAAAATATTTTCTTTGGATGAATCCAGGTTGATGCTTGCATCTAGACATTTCAGATTGAGTGAAGATTACTTTTCTTGGAACACTTAAGTTAGCTGCTAAAATGGGTATTTGACAGATTAAAACAACTGAAATATTTATCTAGAAACTAATTATAACAAAGCTTCAGTTTGTCATGCCACAGGAGCAGCACCCTCTTGAAGTGGAAAAATAACTTTCAGAATGACTGCTCATGATACAAGACTAAACAGTGGTGATATATGAAATCAGCAGTTTATTATATAAAGACAGTTAATGCTGTCTTTCAGATCTTACTGGGTCTCCATTTTCTACTCTGGGGGAAAGGCCTTCAGATTGTAGGTTCTGGTAACTATTAGTAAATTACTGCCTGTTATTGTTCCTGATGCTAAAGTGATCACATGCACAGAAGAATGATTAAAATACTAGGTAGAAATGAGTAATGACACTAATAACGCATCTCTAAATATTGGAAAGTCAGGTCTTCTATACCTGCTTGTAGCTTTCTACTGTAATGTAAAGATGGGCTGTCTTTTTCTCTTTGGTGCTGATGTTAGCTTCCCCGGTTTTCAAATAGAAAGAAATTGTGATAGGAGCTCCCTCCACCCATCTTGTCACCTTATATTGACAAGGTAGATCAACTGGGCACGAAACCCCTGAACTCTTGTCCATATAACATGTTGCTTCATTTTCTTATGCCACATTCCATTTGTTGGATGTATTTTAAAGTGAATGGAGGACAGTGAAGTCTGGATTCTGTGCTTCTGGGCATGCTGCACATTAGTGTGAAATTTTAAAAAGAAAAAAAAATAATTTTAGGCAAAACAGAATGTGAAATTGAACCTGCACAACTGGAGCCTGAGTAGCTGTCTTAGCACTATTGTATCTACTTTGCTTCAAACATAATAAACTGGGACACAGGTAAATTACTAGCTAATCAGCTGAACAGGGATAATATAAATGGGTCAGCTCTTAGAATGCTGAAAAGAACATTAATTTGCCTATACGTACAGAAATATAAATCCTGTAAGTATATTGCTTATACTTTGCTATCAAATTACAAAGTTTGTATAATAGAGTTAAAGAATGGAAATGGTACTGTAAATCACTGTTCAGTTTTCAAATTGCCTTTTTTTTTTCCTCTTTTAGAGGAGTGAATGTTGTTCCATTCCTAGAACTGATTGGCTTACCAGACAGCATACTAAACATCCTGAAAAATTCTCAGAGTGGAAATGCGCTAACTGCATATGCGTTGTATAAAGTAAGTATAATTATAGTTTGTAAACAAGCTCTAAATCTTGCCTGGTGAGCTAAACAGGGTTTATTTGTTTACAGCAGAAAGAATTAATGCTGTTATCTCTCTTTGATAGTTAACACATACTTGAGCATTTGTTTTTGTAGTAAAAATAGTGACTTGCAAGTTGATATCAGCTCTGTATTCCTTTAAGGAGTCTATCTGTATTTCTAGTTTGCTGCAGAACTATTGTCTGCCCTCAGAGATTTAATTACAATTAAGTTATTCCTCTGTATCCCTGACATAATTAACAGGAAGAAAGTCTAAACACCTCATGATTTCCAGATAAAAGTACAGTTATTTTTATCCCAGAGGATTCACTAGTTTGTCTTCCTACCTTAGTTCTCCATCATTGTCAAGTACTTTCATTGTCCGTTTCAATCAACTACTTGCATTCAGGTTTGGGTCTCTCTTTATTGCTTTGTATGTGCACAATCCATGTTTGAGAAACTTGAAACATGTCAGACCATGGAAAAACAAAGTACTGTATTCGCTTCGAATGCCACTCATCTGTTTTGTTTCCAAATGTGATATGCTTTGTATCTGTTACTTAAAGGGGTTATTTTCTCAAACGAGATGTGAAACCACTACTCTGACCAATTATTCCTGTGCCTAAAAGAGACCAATAAACAAATGTGATTAAATACAAAAAATTTTATTATAGCTGGGAGATCTGGCAGTGTTAGAAGAAACTTTCAAGGTGTGGGAACCCTAGAATAGGTTGCAAAGGGAAGATTGTGCAGGCTTTATCTTTGAAGCTCTGAAAGAACAGGTCAGTCTATCAAGAATAATGAACTTGGTTTGTTGTGTCTTGGATTAGCTGACATATTAAGGTCTCTTTTAGTTCTAGTTCTCTATGCGCGGGTCCTAGTTTTTGGGCTGAAAGATGCCTATATTCTTGTGAATTTTAGAATTTCATAGAATTGTAGAATGGTTTAGGTTGGAAGGGACCTTAAAGATCATCTAGTTCCGACCCCCCTGCCATGGGCAGGGACACCTTCCGCTAGACCAGGTTGCTCAAGGCCCCATCCAACCTGGCCTTGAACACTTCCAGGGATGGGGCACCCACAACTTCTCTGGGCAACCTGTGCCAGTCTCACCACCCTCAGAGTAACGAATTTCTTCCTCGTATCTAATCTACATTTACCCTCTTTCAGTTTAAAACGGTTACCCCTTGTCATATCACTACACTCCCTAATAAAGTGTCCCTCCCCATCTTTCCCATAGGCCCCCTTTAAGTACTGCAAGGTCACTATAAGGTCTTCTTGGAGCCTTCTCATCTCCAGGCTGAACAACCCCAACTCTCTCAGCCTGTCTTCATAGGAGAGGTGCTTCAGCCCTCTCATCGTCTTTGTGGCCCTCCTCTGGACTCACTCCAACTGGTCTATGTCCTTCTTATGTTGGGGGCCCCAGAGCTGGACGCAGTACTCTAGGTGGGGTCTCACAAGAGTGGAGTAGAGTGGTGGAATCGCCTCCCTTGACCTGCTGGCCACGCTTCTTTTGGTGCAGTCCAGGATGTGGTTGACTTTCTGGACAGTGGCGCCCAGTGATAGGACGAGGGGTAATGGGCATAAACTTGAACATAGGAAGTTCCATCTTAACATGAGAAGGAACTTCTTTACTTTGAGGGTAGTGGAGCACTGGAACAGGCTGCCCAGAGAGGTGGTGGAGTCTCCCACTCGTGAGACATTCAAAACCCGCCTGGACGCTGTCCTGTGCAACCTGCTGTAGGTGACCCTGCTCTGGCAGGGGGGTTGGACTAGATGATCGCCAGAGGTCCCTTCCAACCCTGACCATTCTGTGATTCTGTGACTGTGAGCGCACACTGCCGGCTCATGCTGAGTTCCTCATCCACCAACACCCCCAAGTTCTTCTCCTCAAGGCTGCTCTCAATCCATTCTCTACCCAGCCTGTATTTGTGCTTGGGATTGCCCTGACCCACGTGCAGGACCTTGTACTTGGTCTTGTTGAACTTCATGAGGTTTGCACAGGCCCACCTCTCCAGCCTGTCCAGGTCTGTCTGTATGGCATTCCTTCATTCCAGCATGTCAACCATGCCACATGGCTTGGTGTTATCAGCAAACTTGCTGAAGGTGCACTCAATCCCAACATCCACGTTGCCGACAAAGATGTTAAACAGCACTGGTCTCAGTACCGACGCCTGAGGAACCCCGCTTGTCACTGGTCACTACTTCGACATCAAGCCGTTGACCGCAACTCTTTAAGTGTAGCCATCCAGCCAATTCCTTATCCACCGAGTGGTCCATCCGTCAAATCCATGTCTTTCCAATTTAGAGACAAGGGTGTCGTGCAGGACAATGTCAAACGCTTAGCACAAGTCCGGGTAGATGATGTCAGTTGCAATTTAAAGCATATCTTTTTGTCAATATTTCCTCTTTGCTTATATGGCTCAGTGTTCACATACTGTCTGTTCTGAATTGTGTTCTGAGATGCCTAATGCTTGTCCCACAAGCTGCACAGGGAGGGTTATTTTTTTATATGGAAATCTAATGCCTGTGCTGGTTTTGTCAAAAGGATACTTAAAGTAAAATGTATGCGTTTTGGGGGGATGCACTGTAAATTGCCTTATTTCCTTATAAATTGAAGATCTTTTTAGTATCTGACACTGACCAAAATAAATTCTCAATATTAAAAATATCTTTTGCTAGATAATACTGTCCTGTTTTATTGATATGGTGTGTTCTTTGGTTTCTTTAAGATTGCAACTCCTGCCAGATACACTGTGACTTTGGGGGGAACGTCCATCACTGTTAAATATCTACGTAAGAATGGCTACATGTCCACACCACCACCAGTAAAGGAATATCTACAAGATAGGATGGAGGAAACAAAGGATAAAATTACAGAGAAGATGGAGGAAACAAAGGATAAAATTACAGAGAAGATGGAGGAAACAAAGGATAAAATTACAGAGAAGATACAAGAAACCAAAGATAAAGTTTCATTTAAAAAAATAAAAGACTAGGAGAGATGCTTAATTTTTGGATATATCAAACTTAGCACTTTAACCCTTTGTGAGGCTGGATATACAAAGTGCACTTCTGAGCTTTTTTTATTTTGCCTTTTTTTTTTCCCCTTGTCTGGAGACCACAATTGCTCTGTGGATTTAAAAATTCTGAATATTCACCAAGGTTAAAGTTACCTGGGGGAGAGGTTGTGACAAAATTTCAATTTACAGAAGGAAAAGTTGAATATCAGATTAGAAGTACATGTGTCCATTGGTAATAGTGTTAGTAGTCACTCTTCCCTCTTTTTTTTTTTTTTTTATTTCCCCCCACCTCAAAATGAAGATGGCTTCTTCCAAAAGCTACTACTTTATTCTTTCCATCGCAGTGCACAGCCATTATTCCATTAGACTGAATCTTCCATTAAATGAAAATGAAGATTTCTCTACTGGGAAAGGTGACATATTTTGATTTTCAGAGTATGTGGACCCAGGCCTCTTTAATCGTGATCATCTCTCAACTTGGAGACAGCCTGTTATCACTGATACTGCACATGAAGGAATCAATGGATTAGCTACTTGGTCTGAATGAATTATAGTGGCTACATTGACTTCAGCTGAGCTGTGATAGTTTACAGGTTGAGACTACAAATCTTCTTTCTTGGACCGTGTATCTTTTCAGAAGTCTCAACTGAGAGCTATAGGGAGATGATTTAATTACAGCAGACATACTGTCAAGTATACTTTTGTTTCCTAAAGTTGATTTACAGTAGAAAGTTATTAAGTGAACTTAATCAATATTGTATATTAAAAACTAGGATTTTTTTATTATGTTAAAGTTTACAAAACTGTTCTATTTCATTTTCAGAACAAAAAACAATCTGAAAGATAAGTTTACTTGAGAAATTGGTATACTGAGGGGCTTTTTACATACATGCTAAGTTACAAGTTAAACCCAAAAGTTCCTCCTCCTATTCAGGAATCCCTCAGACTGCAGTAGAACAATTTAACTAAAATAAGCATAATTTCTGCGACAGCGATCACAGTCTACCAAACTTTTTTCCCCCCTAGATTTTGTTAGGTCAAGCAAATACTTACTCATAGCTGAAAGCTGAGATGCTGTCTCAGAGGTGTTGTAAAGGACTAAAGTTGAAACTGTTCTATTTGACTGCACCGGCAAACTTTTCTCATGGTTTTATTCAAACGTAGGCTAAATTGAAGTGTTTTTTTCATATTTCTATTGCAGATCTCACTTTGTAGCAACTCTCTGCTTGTGTATCTTGTTTAACAAAGGTGTGTTGTTGCAGAGGGATATGGGGAAGCAACAGAGTTGGACCCTGAGCACTGTAATTGACTATAGTTAAAAGAATATAGCGATAAAGTGTCAGTTCTGCCTCACTCCTATGTTTTCAGTCAAGTCACTGAGGACCTCACTGTGTTTAAGTGAGTTGAACTTCATTAACTTAATTGTGCAGGATTGATTACATACTTCCTTGCCTCTGTCCACATGTCAAATAGTAACTGCAATCTAATGCCTACCTCACAGGGATGTTGTGAGGAATATCATTGTATATTCAGTGCCCTGAAGATGTAAAGTCCCATGTTTCTGATAAATATTATTAAAAAATAATTCTGTGAAATAATCTGCTGAGATGAGCGCTACTGTAGGATTGGAGTTAATCATAAAATCATAGAATGGTTTGGGTCAGAAGGGACCTTAAAGATCATCTAGTTCCAAGCCCCATCCAGCCTGGCCTTGAACACTAGATGGGTTTCTTTTTTTTCTTTTTTAGTGTACTTTTCCTTGCTGTCCCTTGCACACATTCTTCTGATGTTGGCATTTGTTCTGATTTTCCATTTTTGCAGGCAGCGTTGCCTGTGTCCTGCAGTACCCTGCAAAGCCCAGTCTACCACAATAATACTACATGATCATCCTCTCAGTCTGGGGCCAGATGTGGGAACCTCTTGGTGCAGCTCACAGGGTCCATCTCTTCTTTGCACACAGCAGGGGGTGCACAGGGGCACCTTGGTGTCCTAGGATGTGGCTGTAGCCCCCAGGCATGTTAGAACTTGTTCATTGCACACCCTTTTGGTACCCCCATCCTCTTGTCTTTCCACATCACTTACATGATCCATCACGACCAATGCTAAGTACAAAAGATCTCCCGTCTTAATGACATGCAGTAGACTGTTCTGTGTGACCATTTCTGCATGTCCAGAAACAGCTTATAGTGGCTATTGGCAAGTGTCTCATCCATCTACTGTTGGGTCAGTTTTACAGCATGAACAGCCTCGAGGAGTTTCTGGGACAGCCGTGTCCTTTACCCAGGGTGTCAATTAACAAAGCACACAATTATGTGGCTTGATCTATACAGAGCAGGAAGGGCAATCTTCAAGACTTTGAAAACCTGACCTGGAGAGCTTTTGTGACAATTAGTCAAATGCTTTGTTGTACGGGTGACCTTGTCTCAAGTCGACCTCATCTGGAATGAGTGCATTGCCTCATTAGTGTGGAGACCAGCTGATGCATTCCTGGGCCACCCAGGGAATGAACAATGTTAGTCCACTGGGTGCCCAGCATGTACCCAGCTACACTGCAATTTTAACTGTAGGATAAAGTTGACTTTCATCTTTGTATCTCACTTACAAATTCATTTCCATAGTTCTTGCCACAATACTAGGGTGCAGTTCTCGTTACAGATGGGTTGCTGTGGCTGGAAGCCAGTGTCCATCCCCCTTCAGTAAAACAGTGCTCACGGGCTATACATATCCGTCAAGCTAGGGGGCTCCTGGGGACAACACAGGGTCTATTACTGGTGCCCAAGCCAGCACAGTTGGCACACTCCCATGTTGCAACAGTGTCCCTCAAGGTGGAGCAGCATCAATGGGTACCTTTGGCAGCACAGAAGGGACAGAGGAGCAGGTGCCATGGCCTGGGAAAACAGTTTGGCCGCAGCACGTAGAGCTGGCACTGAGGCAGGCAACAAGTGACCTGACCAAAGGACTACCAAGCAGAGCTCCCTGAACTCTCCCCAGCAGAGTGCCAAGAGTCCTTGGTGAGTTGAAAACCCCAGGCAGACACCCAGGAGCACCTTCCACTGCCCACAGGACCACTTAGTCAATGCTATCAGGGGCTGCTTTCTTTCCCGGCAGCTTAGCATCCTCATGGGAAAGGGCTGTCCCTTTACCTGCCCTTTAGGCCCTCAAGGGTGTGGGTGCCTCCACCTCTTTGCAAAACCTTCAGAAATCTGGTAAGACCAGGACTAAAGCATCTTCCACCACACAGGCAGCAGAGAAAGTGTTGCTTTGGTGACTTTCCCACTTCTGCCTGCTCCCCAACTCACACAACACCACTGCAGGACATCTCTTTGTCTGCTTCTGCTATAGGTACATACATGAAGGCATCAAATGCCTGCCAGAGCAGAAACTGGAAATGAAGTTGCAGCATGAGCAGAAGCTGGAAAAAACGTTGCAGCCCAAGCAAAAGTTGAAGTAGCACCCAAACAGGACCTGGAGTTAAAGTAAGTCTGAGATGGGGCTAGAGCCAGAGTCACATCGCAGGATGGAGCTAGAGACACAGTAACAGCCTGAAAAGGAGCTAGAGCAGAAGTAGTGGTTCAAGATGGGGCTGAAGATGTGGTCTGTGTAAGGGCCCAAGCCAAGTGACTGCTCAAGCAGGAGTTCAAGCCAAAGTCATGGCCCAAGGTGACACCAGAGCTGAAGTAGCAGCCTGAGCAAGAGCTGTAGGCAAAGTCTGGCTGGAGCCAAATATTGAGCGCCTGAGATGAGGCCGGAGGCGAAATAATGCGCAAATGAGGACCGAAGCCAAAGATAAGAGTCAGTAAGGGGCAGGAGCCGAAGTTTCAGCCAAAGCACTGTTCAGAGTCAAAGTCACAGATTAAGATGGGGCTGGAGCCCATAGCTCAATAGCAACCTGAGCTGGGACCAGAGCTGAAATTGCTGCCCAAGATGGGGTAGGAGTTGCAGTATCATCCCAATAGCTATACAAAGTCAAGGCTTGATTTGGTGTCAGTGCCAGAGCTGCAGCCTGAGCATGGACCAGAGCCAAAGCTGCTGCCTGATATCAGGCAGGACCCGAAGTCACAGGCCAAGATAGCACCAGAACAGAAGTAAAGGGCCAGGCAGGAGCTGAAGTTATGCAAGCCCAAGTAGAGGTAGAGGCTGGAGCTGGGGTCACAGCCCAGTATCAGGCTGGAGACAACGTAGCAGATATGGCTGTGGCCAGAGCTGAAGTCACAGCCCAATAATGGGCTGGAGCCTAAGTCGTGACCCAATATCAGGCCAGAGCAAAAGTCATGGCTCAAGAGGGGGCTGGAGCTGAAGTCATCACCCAAAGTAACAGCCCAATACCTGATTGCAGCCAAAGTAGCAGCCCAAGAGGGCACCAGAGCTGAAGTTGCAGCCCCAGATGCAATGAAATGGGGCTGGACCTGAAATTGCAACCTGAAATCGGGACCGCACTGAAGTGGAAGTCCAAGTAGGGCTGGAGCCAAAAGCAGGGCCCATGATCGGGTCAGAGCCAAAGTCACAGCCCAAGGTCTGTCCAGAGCTGAAATCACTGCCCAAGATGGGGCCAGAGTCAAAATCACAGCCCAATATTAGGCTGGATCTAAAAGTTGTGACCCAAGATAGGTCTGGAGCCCAAGTAGCAGCCTGAGATAGAGCTGAGTCAAAGTAATAGCCTGAACAGGGACCAGAGGTAAAGTCGCGAAGAGGTAAATAGGTAAATAGTGGGTAATAGAGTGCAATAGAGGTAAATAGTGGCCAGAGCTGCCTAAGCATGGACCAGAGCTGAATTTGGGTTGGAGGGTAGTAGCTGCCCAAGATAGGGCAGAAGCTGAACTCACTGCTCAATACAGGTCCAAAGCCAAATTCACAGACTGAGATAAGGCCAGAGATGAAGTCATAGACCAAGATAGGGCTGTAGTACATGTGACCACAGCAGGGATCAGTGCCAAAATTGTGGCTCCAAGATGGTGCTGGAGTAGATGCCATGTTGTGAGCAGAGGCTGGAGCTGAAATCATGGCCCAAGATGGGTCTGGAGCTGAAGCTGAAAGCCAATGTGAGATGAGCCAAAGTCACAGCTCAGTCGGGGGGCAGATATACAATATGCCAGTATGCAGTTGGAGCTGAAGTTGTGGCTCGAGATGGGGGCCAGAGTCAAAATCACAGCCTCTGCAATGTCCAGAGCCAAAATTGCAGCTGAAGATGGGGCCAGAGTCAAAGTCACGGCCAAAACAGGAGCTGGAGCAAAAATCACAGCTCAATATAACGCCAGAGCAGCAGTTGCCACCTGAGGTAGTACTGCAGCCAAAGTCATGACTCAAGATGGGCTAGAGCCAAAGTCATGGCCAGAGATGGGGCCAGAGCGTAAGTCACTGCCCAAAATGGGGCAGGAGCTGAAGTCACAGCCCATTATCGGGCTAGAGCCAAAATAATGACTGGAGATGGCATTGGAGATGAAGCCGCAACCGACATGGAGTCAAAGTCACAACCCGCTGTCAGACTCTAGTCAGAATCGCAGATCGAGCAGGCACCAGAACTGTAGTAGTGACCCAATATCAGACCAGACCTGAGCCAGAGGCCACAGATGGTCTGGAGCTGAAATCATGACCTGAAGTTGGGATAGAGCTGAAGTCACATCTAGAGCTGGGGCCAGAGCTGAAGCCATGGCCCAAGATTTTGGCTGGAGGGAAAGTCAGAGCCCAGGATGTGGCCAGGCACAAACTGACAAGCCAAATAGGGGCTGGATCCAAAGACATAGCCTGAGATTGGGCCAGAGCCAAAGATGTGGCTCAAGATGGAATCAGAGTTGAAATCACAGACCATTATGGGGCTGGAACCAAACCTGTGGCTTGAAATGGGGCCAGAGCCAAAGTGGCAGCCCAAGATGGGCCTGGAGCTGAAGTCATGACCTAATTAAGAGTGGGAACCACAGTAGCCTCCTGAGCAGGGACCACAGCTGAATTTGGGTTGGAGGCGAGTAGCAGCCCAAGATAGGGCAGAAGCTGAAGTCACACCCCCATACAGGTCTAGAGCTGAAGTCATGCCCTGAGCATGGGCCAGAAGAAAATTTGTGACCCCAGAAGGGTCCAGAGCTGAAGTTATGACCTGAGATTGGAACAGAGCTGAAGTGGCAGCCCAACCCAGGGCCAGACCAGAGACCACAACCCAAGACTGGGCTGGAGCCAAAGTCACAGCCTGAGATGTGTCTGTAGCCAAAGCAGTGGCACAGAGTATGGAACTGAAACCAGAGCTGAAACAGCGGGCAGAGCCAAAGTTGCAGTCTGAGATGGGGCTGGAGTAGATGTCATGGTCAGAGCAGGGATCAGAACCAAAATTGTGGCCCAAGACGGGGCCAGAACCCAATTCACATCCAATATTGGGCCAGAGCGGATGTTGCAAATTGACGCAGGGGTTGAAGCCAAAGTTGCAGCCAAAGACATCACCAGAGACAAAACTGTGGCCCAAGATGGTGCCAGAGTCTAAGTCACTGCTCAAGATAGGGCAGGACCTGAAGTCACAGTCCAATATCAGGCTGGGGACAAAGTCATGACCTGAGGTGAGGCTGGAATCAAAGTTGTGGCTGAAGATAGGGCCTGTAGCTGAAATCATTGCCAAAGATGGGGCTGGAGCCATGGTAGTGGCCCAAATGGCTCCAGATCTTCACTCACAGCCTGAACAGAGGTCAGAGCTGAAGTTGCAGCCTGAGATGGGCCCAGAGCCAAAATCACAGTCCATTCAGGATCCAGAGCTGGAGTCACAGCCTGATATCAGCCTGGAGCTGAAGTTGTGGCCCAAGATAGGGCCAGAACTGAAGATACGACCAAAGCAGGGTCCAGAGCTGAACTCACAGCATGATACACAGCCAGAGCCAAAGTTGTGACCACCATTGGGCCAAGAGACCAAGTATCAGCCTGAGTTAGGGCTGGAGCAAAAGTTGCAGACGAAGATAGGGCCAAGCAAAAATTGCAGGCCAGTATTGAGCTGCAGCTGAAGTTGTGGCCTGAGCAGGGGCCCAAGTCAAACTCATGGCCCAAGATGGGGCAAGAACCAAAGCCATAGCCCGACACAGGGATGGAGCCAAAGTCATGCCCTGGCATCAGGCTGGACCTGAAGCCTCAGCCCAAGATGAGGCCAGACCTGAAATCATGGCCTGAGCAATGGCTGAAGCCAAGGGAATGGCTGAAAAACGGGGCCAGTCAAAATAATGGCCTGAACAGGGACCAGAGCCAGTCGTGGTTGAAATTAGTGCCAGAGCTGAAGGTGCAGCTCAGATAGGGGCTGGAGCCCCGCTAGTCTCCTGAACAGGGCTGCAGCCAAAGCTGTGACCCAAGAACAGCCCAGAGCCGAAAGAGTGGCCTACAATGGGGCTGCAGCCAAAGGCAAAACACATTTTCTGATTGTGTCCCCTTCAGGGTATCGGCTTAGAACATCACGCTGCATTCATCCTTGTTCATCACTTACCATCAGCAACAATAATAATTAAAGGATCTTAATTATCCCCTGGCAATTATCTGGCTATTTTGATGAAGATGATCTTCTCAAGTAGAAAGAATACATCTTGATTCCATAAGCCTGCAGGGCAACATGTAGCATTAAGTTTGGGCTTGAGTTTGATGAATTGATTGGACAATCACAGAGGAGGGAACACAGGGGAGACTACACAGGCTGGCTTAGGAATGAAAAAAACAAAAAAACAAAAAAACAAAGCCCCAAATCAAATACAACAGGCAAAGAGTTTCATACAGAGACATAATTAAAGATTTCTAACTGCTTCTTTGTCTGGCCAAATGGCCAGAAAGAGACTAAGCCTCAAGCAGAGGAGAACCTACCTCAGATAAATTCTCCAGCACTGTTGTTTTAAAAAAAAATTCTTTTAATTTTTTTTAAAGGTAGTGTTTAAAAAAAAAAAAAAAAAAAGTAGTCTGCTAATCTGTTACCTTTTCTGTGTAGAATTGGTATAACTGAAAGCTGCTCAGTGCTTTGCAGGTACCAGACGTGAGATATCCTCCTGATGCCGGGCAGCTCTGTGAGTGCCCAGAGAGCACTTGCACTTCACAGGCGCCGTAGCGAACGCAGATCTCTGGGCAGGAGCCAGGGGGACAAATGGTGGTTGTGACAGTGCCCACCTCTGAAGGTGAAGCCCCATTTCCCTAAACCTTATTACTTTAAAGAACTGTCCTACATGGAAAGCAGAGGTTCACACTGGGACATCTCTTATGCCCCAGTTCTCTGAGAAAGCAGCACGTGGATGGGCTTAGGCAGAAAGCAATGGATGCTCTTGAGAAGATCTCATTTGCAACCTCTAGGCTTCAGCATTCCCCAGGAGTAACTCATTAACTTTGTGGCAATATTGCTGTGTCTGGCAGCTTCATGCTGGTGTAGCTGAAGGGTTAGGCTGCTGCCAAACCCTGTTTTGATAATGTTGGTTCACCTATGGGCTAAATCCAGGTTTAGCATACTGGATTACACGTGCCATGGCTTCCTGACACCTGTGATCTCACATTGCTCAAACATGCTACAATTTTTGAGTCAACTCCACTGGCAGACTGACTCATTACAGAATCAAATAGTCTGTGTCCTCCTCCTTTTAATCTCATGCTGAATCAAGGATCTTACGTTCTCTGGCAATCAGAATAAAGTCATAAAATTAACATAATTTCCACTCGAGATGCAGTGTTGAATTCACCTGAAATACAGTTGTGATCCTACACCTAATCCAAACCAAACCTGTACTGCTGTGCAGTTAGCAGTGGAACAGATCCAGTACTGATCACTTCAGCATCCTGTCTGGGCAGCCCCTCTGCAGTAAAGCAGACATGGAGACATAGCACAGGCTCCTTGCAAACTCTGTGCTCACCTGGCCCTTCACAGAATGGTCAGGGTTGGAAGGGATCTCGGGAGATCATCTAGTCCAACCCCCCTGCCTGAGCAGGGTCACCTACAGCAGGTTGTACAGGACGGAGTCCAGGCAGGTTTTGAATGTCTCCAGTGTGGGAGACTCCACGACCTCTCTGGGCAGCCTGTTCCAGTGCTCTGCCACCCTCAAAGTAAACAAGTTCCTCCTCATGTTAAGATGGAACTTCCTATGTTCAAGTTTGTGCCCGTTACCTCATGTTTTATCACTGGGCACCACTGAAAAAAGACTGTTCCTATCTACCTGGCACCCTCCCTTTAAGTATTTATAAGTATTGATAAGTATATACATATATAAGGCCCTTGTACCTACTGATGTCTTCCCAAATGGGGTCTCAAAGCAGATGGACACAAGATGCAGATCCACCACTAGGCTCTAAATACACAAGCTGCAAGCTTACCACATGCTTTTTTATTATTATTTCATATGGATTTGCCTATAAATGCCAAAAGAGCTGCCAGAGTGCTCATAAGGATGTGGAGCCATGGGAATACGAGAGAAGATAGAGATGAGAAGTAACGCTGTACTTGCCCTTCATGCTTAATAGGCTCTGTGGTAAGCGAGGTGCCCTCGGCTGGCACCAACTGGCACGTCCCACCAGAGCACTCACACCAACAGCACTGCTTTTTACCCAGGCACTCCGTGAGAGCTGACTTGGAGTACCTTCCCCCCCAAAAGCTTGTGTCTGCACACAGCTACAGCATTCAGCCACCTCCCAGATGTGGCGGCTGTGTGTGGAAGGAGACACTTTGGAAGAATTTTAGTGGGGGGAAGGGAAATTTCTCAGCGTTGGCTGACTGATGGCTAATGCCTCAGTGTGCCAAATACCTGCATTTAATTTTTATCCTGGATTAGATAAACCAGGAAAATAAAGATAACACAATATAATTCTATATAAGGAGTACTCCAAGTTCTGCCTAATGTCACTAACATCATATTTTAAAATTTTGGACTGTTGTGCATTAGTCCTGTATTTAAGCAGAGTTGCATATAGCTGCATAGGATGTACCTGTATACAGCCAATTTGCTTTAAAAAAAGAAAGTAAAACTGCCCGTGCACAAGCGGCACTTAAACTACAGCTGCACAGTTTACTCTGGGTACAGTCTTACCACAGACAGGCACTTTATTTCTTCTATGTTACTGTCAGATGGTGATTTGAGTGTACCTGATACCATTTTCCTGACAGAGCATAATTTTAGAGTAGAGGAAAGTGTCTGTTTCCCCTGGCATATGGCTGGAGCTAGCATGCATATTTTCTTATCTACGGGCATAATATCAGCAGAATATACAACATAATTTTAAATGGTGAGAGGGCTTGCACGTTGAGTAGCTAATGTAGTTATCACTCAGCCATACGGCTTTTAACACACACCAGTGCATCTCTCCCTGAGAAGCTGCGACACCTAATATTGCACCAGCGACTGCCCAAAACAAATACAGTTAAACTTTCAGGTAACTATGAGCACCTTTGATCTTACAGAATGAAGGGGGCCAAACGAACAAGACTGCCTTTGCAGTCAGTCAGTCAGTCAAGCTTTACCTGACAAAACATTAGTGAAAGTCACCAGCTCATCAGCTTTTTACCCTGAGAGCTATAAAGTTTGCAGCTGTAGGCAAATTTTATAGGACTTACTTACAATCCTAACCCCATTGTCCGGAAAGAACTAGCTCCTATACATTTTGCTGTTGCCATAAACCCTGTGGAACGGCCATGCAAGCACAGTCGCGCTTTTATATTTGACTTATATGGCTTCTTTACCAAGTAAAGCCAACTAAGGCGAACTTGGCTCAGCTTATGAAATATTCACAGCTTTAACACAATTATGGGTGTATGTGTACACACTTAATAAGCTGGAACATCCTCACTGCTTTGAGATGAAAGCTTTTTTTTTGCTTTTTTTTTTTTCTCTTTTTCCCCTGTTTCTTGCGTGCCAGGTTTAAATGTAGGTCAAGCTGTCTGAGCCCATGTCTGTGGCACACAGAGTGGGATTAAACCAGAATTTTCACTCAACTCGACTGTCAATCACTAATGTCTGCAAATGTTAAATTAATCTGGAGTGATCTGGCGCTGGCATTGAAGGGAGCTTTTGGGGCTCAAGGATAGCTTTTTGGGCTCTATGAAAAAGATGCCCTCTTTCTCTGGTTGACAGACGGCTACGTCCTGGCTGCTTGCTTAAACCCCTGCAACTTACCAGCCCAACACAGAAAAACAGCTCTGTATGAGACAACGGTGCACACATGTTAGAAGTGAGCGGGAAGAAACTACACCTCACAGTTGGAGGGACTGAGAAGAGTGGCGATGGGAAGGTTATTCCCAGCACTGCCACAGACTGCACTGAGACCTTCCATGTCCTTCTTAATGCACATTTCCTCATCTTTAAAGTAGTATCAGCACCTTTCTGCTACTGCTCTGCAATGCGCTCCATAGCGGAAACCATTAAAGGGTACAAAATATTTTACTGCAAGCATCTTCTGGTTTATGTATTAGTCCCCTTTTTAAGGGGAGCAAGACTTCAACATGCCCCTCCCTAGGTGAATGTCCACTGGCATCCCAGCAAAGCTGCCTTCAGCTTAGCATGCGATGGACATCACCAGGACAGACCTGGCAGTCCTGCCAACTTAAATAACATATTTAGGGCAACTTGGAACACCTAAGGTAAGCAGAAATAGGCAGTTAAATAGTAGCAAGTACAGCATATAGTTTCTCCCTTATGTTTTGAAACATGCTGGGGACAAGTAATATTAATGACTGTAAAGGATACTGAGAAAGTCAGCTCATCAGTTTTACCACATGTAAAGAATTGGGTATCTCAGCTGTAATGCCCACTCTCAGGAGCCATCACTTGGCAGTCAATCTGGAAAAAAATGTAGACAACAAGCAAAAAAAAAAAGTGCAAGTTTTTATCCTAATCACTGCTAGACTTCTGTGAAAGTGGCACAATGCAAACTGCACAAAAGCAGGGCATTGTCGCAGTAGAAGCGAGCCATTAGAACAGGATTCAGCAGTAAGGTTTTTAAAATGTGCATTTTAATTAGAACTCATTTAAAGCACAACTGATCAAAACAGTGATAATGAGAGAAGCCTAATTAATTTTTGTCTAAGTAACGAAGTCTCATTACAGAGGGGTCTTCGGAAGAAAAGGGTTTGGGATGTTAGAAACCGGGTGTTTGTAATGAGATGCAAATACTGCTGGGAGCCTGGAAGCCAGACCCAGAGGTTTCACAGGACTGCAGCAGCCACTGTATTAATCTTTTAACAGGAAAAAGTAACCCTACTGAGATGAGACATCCCATTTATAGCCAAGTTCTGAGTTGCAACCATTGGCATAGATATTAAAACACAATCAAACAGAATGGCATATTATAAAACAAACATAAATACAATTAAAACCAGATTAAGTAAAAGATCAAAGCAGGTAAAAAAAAAAATATTGCAGTTTCCAGGGAGTTCAGGGTTCAGACAGCAGAGGAGGAGCAGAAGCTTGGCGGTTTGGAGCACTTCTAAGGACTAAGGAACTAGCGATTTTCTAAGTACTAACGAAGAATTAAAATGCTGTAGATTGGGGAGAGCTAACTCAGGGTGGTTATAGAAAAAGAAAATGGTTACTTTTGAACCAAACATAAATCTTGCAACATTTAAAGTACCAACCCATCTGAAAAGAAGAGCAGCAAGGGGAACATCCCCTGGTTCCTATCTGAGGCTAATATAAAGTCTGCTCCGTAAGCAGGGCATCAGAAACGGGCTGGGACCGTGGCTCCCGCAGCAGACCTCCCTTTCATGAGGAGACCTGTGAGAAAGCCCCGGGTTTGAATTAGCACCTCCCTCTAAGCATCGCATCTCAACACCAGAGAGCTCAAGCTCCAGCAAGCACAAGCACAGGTATAAAATATAATACAAGAGAATTATGTCATTAATAATCATGCTAAATAAAGCACCACTTTATACTTACACCTAAGCAGAAATTAACTGCTCTATACCAAAAAAAATCTTTCCCAGTTTTGTTAAGCTTTAGTATAGCAAAGTGACAGCTACCAGCCATGGATAGTCTGATGTACCTTGCAAAGATCAGTACTACCAAAGACGAGTGTCTTTCACAGGACACTTTTGTCTAGTTTCTTACTAACTGCATCCTCTCTCTCCTTCCCCCAGTGTACCACAATTACTCATTTTAAGTATCACCCAGAGCATGCCCAGGCTTCTCAGACCAGGTTGTGCTTTCTCCCCCGCTCCCCCATGAGCCATAACCTGTTTATTCATTTTTTTAATCAGCATTTGCAACTCACTGATTTGGGGCCACTGCTTGTCCCCCAGCTGGTCGGTCAGCACTGATCTGCCAGGGGCAGTCACCAACACCCAGAGCTTCAAATGAGACCGGGGTGGGGTTGTTCAAGGAATTGCCGTCATGAGTGGTGTACGTTGAGTCTAGACTGTTAACTACAGGGGTGACAGGCAGGCGCTCACACACAAGCTGCCTCTGGCAGAGAGGGAGGACAGAAACATCTGAAATCATCCCGGTATTAATCACCAAAGGTGAAAGTCAGAACACTGATGTAAAATCCTCATCAGACATCCGTTTCCCAGGGCTCTCCCCCGTGTTTCAAGGGCTGAGTCCACGCTCCGATTCCTTGATGAGCAGCCACTCAGTTACCAGCAGCAAACCAGCAAGGGAAGACGACAAGTGCTTGTTTTACAGAAGGCCACTCCAGTGTCGCACCTTTTTCATTTCATTTTGTTGCGTTTTGTTTTTTTTCACTTCAAAGAGAAAATAAATTCAACAGGAGACAAATGCATTTCATGGTTTTTAATAATTTTGTGCCATGGTTTAACCACAGCATATTAAGAACAAGCATAAAATCTGTATTTAAAACTAACAACAGCACTTAGAGCAACATCTTCCTTTAAAAGTATTGCAATAAACAGACCTTAGGTCTAAAAACTAGGACATCACCATTTGCTCAATTAAGAGTCAGATACACAACAGTTGAAATCTTTTCCTGTATATAACTGGGAGTTACTGTGGAAAAAAGCAACAAATTAATTGTGTTAAAAGGAAAATAAAATAAAAAATAAAGCAAGCCAGGTTCGTCATAGCGTCACATGAACAGCTATAGAGAAATTCCAATACAGTTGTAAAAAGAGTTACTGTTTTTAATAGCTTTGTTTTTACAACAATAAAATTTAAAAGAAAGATTAAATATTGTTGATAGTGCTGTACATATTTCAGAATAGCTTGAAACAAAATGGACAAAAATAAGAGACGTGTTGAAAACATGATCTTGCAAGCCACAATGTTGGAAATACAAAAAAAAATAATCCATACAGCAATAAAGCATTTTACACTGTAAAATAACTAGCAAGAAACAACAAAGAAAGGGTCAACGCTCTAAAACCAGGTATTTGATGGTTAATTTTAAGTGTACCAGCCTGACTGATGCACATACCATCGTGAAATGCTCCGAGCACAGCAGCGCTGAGCAGCTGATAGCCATACAAAGATAAAACCCCTATCGACACTTATGTAGTCTTTGTACTGTAAGTAGAAAAGCTTTGTTAAAGAATAGTAAAGTGAATTTTTAAGATTATTATTATTTTTGCTTTCCAGGTCTATGATGCCTGAGGCTCTCATAACTTCTGGTTATGCTTCTTTAAAAATCTTGGCTGCCTGCTGTGCTTCATGGTATATGGAAAAGCATGAACGCAGCTGTGAGTACATGTAATAGATAGTCTGCTCTTTCCACTACAGCTTCAAAGCAAATTAGTGCCTCTAAAAGGAGACATGCTTGTGTTTGGTCCACTCAATATGTAAGTTTTGTTATGATAAATCCTACCCTAGATTCCTCCAGCAGGAGGTTTACTCTGTAGAGCCTTCCCAGTCAAGGCCTGGGTTTTTTGTTTTTCTTCCTTCATGCACAGAAGTGGTACTGCACTGCAAACAGAAACATGAACGTGGCCAGACAAGGCATACTTCCAAAACAATTACTTTATGCGCTGACAAACAATAAATGAGTTAACAAATGGCTATCATGAAATATGCGTATTTCCCTATGGTACATGTTCACTGATAAAACAGCTCTGTATACAGAGGGATGGATACAAGCTACCTGTAAGGGCTTGATGATGCAGAACTGGCCATAAACACTTGCACACTTTAAAACAAGAAAAAAAACCAAACCAACCATGATCAACATTCAGATACGGGACTCCTGTGAGGGCTTTTAAAAAGATATTTACAGACAAAAATGTAGCTGACATTTCAGGTCAACAGAAAAGTTGTGAAGGACTGTGCTCCAAGGCACCATCCTCCAGCATGACGGACCGCACTCAGAGCCCAACTCAAACCAGAGGAAGCCTCACCATTGACTTCACTGGGCCCCAGATAAGGCCCCCTGAGTTTTAGCATAGCATTTAGCTAGTCATCTGAAAAACCAAACAAAAATACCATCTCAAATGTATCCCATCACATTACATCTGTGGTTAAAGCCTGACAAGTATAAAAAAGCTACATATAGACACGAGTATCTATGAAAGATTAGTCGGTATCCATCTGTGAGAGGACTAGTCTGTCTCGGACCGATAAAGTTTATCACCTACTGTCCTGGGATAGTTAGAACAAACAGTTTAGAAAAATAAGTACAGCATCTGCAAGTCTCTACACTAGAACTTCATGTTGAGTTTTCCTGAGGTATTTGCTTTACCGAAGAGCCTGTGCCAAGAGCGCGCGGGGGCATGGGGATGGACAGCCAAATGCACGGAGACGCCAGGGGAGAACCAAACTGCCAAGGGAGCCTGGCAGAAAGTTAAAGTGTCGCATCACCTTCCACGCTGCTTCCCACATTGGGTCTGAACAGGTTTAGGCATTTCTCCACAATCTTAAATACGAACCTCGGTTGAGCCATTGCTGTCAGCAGCTAACACAGCAGCAGCGCTGCCAAATCAAAGCTCACGCTCAAACCCTGCATTCAGCTCGCTACCAACTGCGGCTTTTCTCACCTACCCTTAAGGCTTGCACCCTGCAACTACCCAGGTCTTCGCGAGTCCCAGCTACACACCAAGCCTTAAGCCAGTCTGCAGTGGCAAGATCGTGTACCAGTAGTGGGCACAGAGCAAAGGCTGGCTGTTGTCACAACACTCTCGTTGGCCTAGTTTTGATTTTGCCAGGATGGTTTGGGTCAGTTCCCACTTGTCTGAGCTTCACTTCCAATCTAGGATGTGGATAAAAAGATTCAAAAGGTTTTAGCCCATTTCTAAGTAAAAAAAAAAAAGCTAATCAAGGTTAATAATAAATAACGTTATCTGCCAGAGAAGTAGTAACTAATACTGGTCCAACTCAGCAATAGCGAGGCAACAACCAATACGAGAAACATCTAGTTGCAAGGTTAAAGCTGTGGAGGTTTTGTTTGTTTTGTGTTTTTTCCTTTTTCTTAAAGTGACACATTTTTTTAAAAAAAGAAACAGAACAAATCTTCACACCAAAGATGCATCGAACAACCAATCACTATACACAGGCTAGTCCAAAAGGATTTGTTCAAACTTTTTCCCTTATGATATTATATTGATATTTAATAGGAAAATAAAATACATAGACTTTTTGTCATTTGTATGCATTCATTTGCAAATTTTCTTACAAAAAAGGACTGAGCACAGAAGTTGGCATTCACAAAGCCTATGCCATGTTTTTTTGTGTCAAAATTGGTATCATCTATACATTATCTTACAGTATTAACAACTTCTATTTGTTTTTGTATGTTTGTTTGTTCTACCCATTGGGTAGGATATGTGCATAATATATTCAAGTTATACACAGCACCATACAAAGAAAAAAAACTCAGAAAAAAAGACAGACAACTGAAAAGCACCATTTTAAGTGAGGCACAACAAAGGTGGGAGCGTAAGGCCTGATCCAAAGCCCCCTGAAGTCAGCAAGAGCCTTCCTACCAACTTCACCAGGCTTTGGATCAGGCCCTCTTGAGTGCAAGGGGATTCCTATCTGCTCAGACCTGAACATGAGGCACCTTAGTTGCTTACAAACTACTGACATGCAAACCTCCTCAAAATTATATCTAATATGGACGGATATAATTTACTAATAACCCTACCACAGCGGACAGACAAGCACAAACGAAGGATAGAAAGGAAGAAGAAAAGGGACAGCTTCATCACCCACGAGATCCTACACACACCATGTTGTTTCGGAAAGCTCACACACCAAACCATTTAAAACAGCAGCAGCAATACAGCAAAGAAATGACAGAGTCATCTCTGGCAGTAAATCACACAGAGGGCGGTTGTTGGAGGGAAGGGGGAAGTCTCCAGGTTATGAGTTTGTTTCTTTATCATTAACCAACATAAAAAGGTAAACTCTTTTATAGCAGGAAAGCAATGCTACCAATACCCGGGTTGCTTGAATTCAGTCTAAAAATGGAACAGAGACGACAGCAAGGCGGAAGTAAGAGCCAGGAGAGTTTGCAACACTTCTCAATACAAAATCATGCTCGGTTTTCTCTTTCAAAAGCAGGAGTGGTTACAAAAACTGCATTAGCAGCCCTGAAATATATTTGCTGCAAATACTTGTGATTTCAAGGAAACACCAGTAGAACTCCTCCACTGTGTGTCTGTGGTACTCACTAGTGTGGTAAAGGACTTCATCGAAACTGAACCATCACCTACACTTGAGTTTTCTAGGAAGAGGCAGTGGAGGTCTGATGTTCATTTTGGAGGCTGAACTTAGTGGTGTAGCTTCTGCCAATTCGCCAAGTGGAGCCATACCAAGAAAATGACTCTTTTTTGCTGGTGCAAGTGCGCCTAATGGGCCTTTTGCCAAGATAGCAATAGCAATTGGAGGTGGGTCAAAAGGTAATTTACACCCTGATTAATGAGCCCTGACTGGCAAAAAATTAAAAGTATTAAAAAAAAAAATAAAGTCCAACCAACATTTTCAGCTTGACCACTTTCAAAACTTTAAACTTCAACTTCCTAATGAAACATACAGAACAGAGTCTTTGGATGGGAAACATCTCTAAGTTCAACACATCCTCACAAGCAGCTTTTCCATGCTCTAAAAGGCCTCAACAGGTCTCAGATAATTCAGTAAGAGTGCCTCTTTCCAGGGATTTAAACAATTGACACACTGGGGGCTAGTCTAGGAGAAAGGTTGTAATCGCACTGGTTGGCAAGCAGGCACCACAGTGCAGGAAGAGACCAGATATGTGTAATGAAATTATTTGCAACAGCCTTTATCTGAAAAGCAAAGATGTAATCAAAAGCTAGCCTTCATCTGAACCCACAGTACAAGTGGATCGCTTGGTTCTCAGCATCAGCTAGGTTTGAAAAAACATGTTTCTGAGATTTAGAGTACATAAAGTACATTTCCTTCCTGTACATCAATACATGAGGTCTATGTTGGTGTTGTCCCAAAAGCACGAGGATTTTTCAAAGCTCACCCAAAAGGAGAGAGCTGTTGGATGGAAGATGCGCTAGTGCACCAGCTCACGGGCAAGAATTTGCCCAGCAAGAAACTCCCCTACTGATGAAAAAAGGACCATGACATTTACAGGACTGAAAAGCAAATATTCCTCATGCCTCCAGCTGTTTGACAAATGACCTGTCAGTGTTCCTGAGAGCACCATACACAGCCATTTAGCATTTCTAGAAGGAGTTTATGGAATAGTAACTAATATATAGATAATCAAGGGGTAGGATACAGACAAGTTTGTATGCAGGCATGCATACACACACGTGCATGGACATGACTTAATGGTAACGACCAGAGAGAACTTCAATAAACACCTAAATACCTTCAAATGTACCAGCAAGCCTGTTGTTTATCCTTGGGGGAAGGAGGAAAAAAAAAAAAAGGCAAAGAAAAAAAAAAGCAAAGAACAATTTTGGTGCATATCTATTTTTACCAGCATACTATTTTCTTTTTCTTTGCCTATGAAATCGGGTTACCTTAGTTACCACGAGCGTTCAGGGCTCAGAGTCAGAGAAAGGTTAGTAATCAATCTTCTTCAAACCATTCAAACATTCCTTACAGATCAGAGTGTCAGTTTGAAGGTCCAATATCTCACTACCTGGCAGGGTTAGAAACAACTGCTTCAGACAGCGCTGTTCCAGACAGCCTATGCATGGGACTCTCCAGTGGGAAAAGGCTTTCTTCCCTATTGCAAAGAAAGTGCATTCTTTCAGAAACAATGTCATTTCACTCCTTGCCCTTCCCTAAATCACATTCACAAGGGGGGAAGTCGGCAACACTTTTTTTTTTTTTTTTAGTATTTTTGCAACACAAAAATTCACGATTTATTCATTATGACATTATTCAGGACAATTCTGAGATAATAGAAGCAGCTTCCAGTTGGGAAAAATTGTTGGCAGAAGTTGGGAAGCAATAATAAAAAGGCAAATGAAGCACAGCTTGCCCCATGGTTCCTGCAGAACCCACGACTGCAGGAACATAAATACGTTCCTTGCTAGCCATCAAGAACTTGTACATGGGACATGTGTCTGAGTTTTCCTACTCAGAAGGAAAAAGCATGCTGTAATAAAGTGACATCACACTGGGACTGTGTTAAGTGCAGAGTTCATCAGTAGCTTAAGTAGGTCCTCCCTGACATAAACAACCTATTCCACAAAGTACCGTGAATTCTGCATGTGCCACATGCTACAGGAAAGAGGTCTAAACACTGCTCCGTTGACTGGGTACTAGTCCTCATATTCCTCACTCACAGCTTTAAAGCAGCTTCACACATGAAGAGCTGGCTTGTACAGCACTGAGATGAACCCAGCCACAATCAGGCTAAATGTACCTCCAGAATTAGAGCGAAGTGCCGAATGCTCCATTGGGAAACTGGGCAAGAAACCTCTTTTCTATGTCTAAATGCCTGTCTTTTCTACCCCTGCAAGATCATAGGAAAACACCAAAGATGGGGCATATTTAGCACCAAGAAGGGAACCGTGCCAAGCCACATAAGGGAAAAATTAACCTTTGCGGTAGGATGGAGGTCATAATGCTTTACTTCTTAAAGGTACATTAAAAAAAAAAATCTTTTAACTTGAAAATTTTTAAAGTGGGGGCATGACTGGACTGAGTTTTGAAAAGATGTGTTACTGGGCAGAGATCAGGAGATGCAACCAGAATTCAGGCTAATATGATCCATCACACAGAAAACTCCACACATGTATTACATGGGTTTTGTGCATGACACATAAACCAAAGCACCATGATGGAGGTATAACCTACATGATTAAATTATAAAAGATTTCTGCAAACATTGTACAAAGCTTCACTTGAGTGGCTGTGCAACACAGTTTATTAATTCTTGATATTTTCAAAGGGAGTTTTCCATAAATGCTTCACAGAATTACCTACATTCAGAGATCACCATTTCTAAGCCTGTAAAGACAGATAGTGCTATCTAATTCTGATACTCCTTTTACCATTCTGTTCTGTTAGCGAGGGCATATTCTCTCTCACTGCAACAAAAGAAAAAATAGAAAAACACACACTGTTGCAACATTACACTGTTGGATGCACATCCATCAGAGATCACTAATATTAATCCAAAAATACCATATTTACTCCTATAAGAGGCCCCAAACCAAAAGCAGCAGATTGCAAGCTCACCTACAGCAAGCAACAGATGACTACGCTTTGAGAGCTGACAAGTATACTGGCTGCACATTAGAAGGACAGCAGAATATGATGAGAAAGCAAAGATGCAAGAGGAAACGCAGCCATTAGGTGAGCAAACACTAAGTTCTTTTTAAACAAATCTTTTCTACGGAACTGGAACAGGTTACATTTTCCACACAAAGAAAAAATTAAGAGACAACAGCACACGCATCATACTGGACAATGTTAATGGGAAGTGCATAAACCCACCCGCATGCAGTGATGACAAAAGATGGCAAAGGGCTGTCTTTAAAGAAATCACGTTCCCAGGAGGTGACTTTGAAGGCACCTTCAAGGCTCACTTTGCTGAGATCCGTGCATGGGGAAAAGTTGGTACTCAACCAGTCCAAGCCCAGGGCCAAGTCCAGGTGTGCTCTGCCATGACAACTGAGTTCAGCTGTTCTTACCTAAAGGCTTCTCGGCTAAATAATCCTCATTTAGGCAACAGCAAATTGTCTGTGTAGGCACACACATTCTGACTTAAAAGCTCACTTCTGAAGGACAACAAGAGTCACTGAAGGACAAACCCAACATTTGCTGGGTTTTTCTTCTGTTTGTTTAGGTTTTTTAAAAACTAAGAAATATGTTCATAGGTTGTTTCCCAAAATCTGATTTCACAGCTTTTATTCCCAGAAACCAGACATGACTAGCGCCCTAGCTGACTGATAGCCACCTAGTCATCTCCTAAACATCTCTCCTCTGAGTCTGAGTGGAAAAAAAAAATAAATGAATCCCATCACACAATCTCTCTCTCTCCTTTCAAATAACACATAAAATTAAAAGGCAGCTTTGCTCTGCATCACCAGCGTGACTCAGACCAAAAAAAACAATTACGGAGACAAATGAGGCTGCATATTCAGACTAACAGTTACACAAACATGTTCTAAACTAGAATAAAACCAAATTACCTTATGAAGAAAATAATCTACACTGAGGCCCATAACACAAACACACAGACACGCATACTGTTTTGGCATTAAAACTCTGCATAGATCAAAGATGCACTTCAGTTATCAGAGCCCCCAATGTACAGAAGTCCTGCAGAAATCCAGCCTCCAGCCATGGGACCATGGGTGCTAGGGCACCGCAATCCTCCACAGCGCCCTCAGGGCACTCAGTGGCTGCTGCCCATAACCAAGCACAAGGCTTAAGAAAATAGAAAAAAGTGAAAGATCTCAAAGTGAAAAGGTCTGCAACACACTTATACGCATATATATTAGAAACTATTCAAGCTAAGACTCTAAAGGTTCTTACTTTAAGTCCATTTCCAAAATGCATTTTAAGTGCAAGTTGTGCTTTTTCATGTGCTTGTGATGCCACTATCACCATTTGCCAACTGCATTCCAGCGCTGTGTGTGCTTCCACACAGAAAGAGCCAGGGAAGAAATACCCCAGGTGCCACTTTGCAGGCAGGTAACATTTTCCAACTACTCTTAAGACCAGCATGGCAAAACTAGGGCTTACAGACACTTAGTTAACACGCGAGTCATCTTTACCCATGAGCACAGTCCTGCTGGCATCAGCTGGATGACATGCACGGAGGAGGGTTTCCACAACAGGGCCCAGAGCAAAATGGTTTGCAGTGAGAATAACTGGTGCTCCCACATCACTGCCAGGGATGCCGCAGACACCAGCACCTCTGTCATGAGCGCTCTCGGTACTGCTGCGGAAACTGCATGGGGGGTTATAGCTACAAAGGTCCCTTCACTTCAACAGGATGCATCTCCAGGGCTGAACTTCAGTATCTTAAGGATGAAATGGAAAGTGAAAAGCACAAGAGTCTCACGTATTTTAACAGCATTGCAGGGGAAAAAAACCCACCTTGCATTTTTAAACAATTTATTGCATAATGTCATGATATGTGACTAAATACATTTCAGGCGACAGTGAGAACAAAAAAAATCTCTAAAACTGTCAGTACTGGCAATACTGCATTATGAAAAGGAAAAGAATGGCAGCGCTTAGTTAGAATCAATACAAATTAACACATCTGGGATTTTGTTTTGCCATTTACAAAACAAATAGTCTACACTGCAAAACAGCTAAACCCTAAGTGGTGGAAAATGCTGGGATTTCGTATTTGCTGTCTTCCATCCAAAAGCCTCCAAGACACTTCACTGATGCACTGTTATTTGAATGCAAATTATTGCAAAGACGAGTGTCCCTGTATTTCTTGATTTGTAAAAGTCAAGAGATGTTAGGCTAAGTCCTGTCCCCTTTTTCTAGCAAACCCGGGGGGAGGGGGGCAAACTCCTCCAGATTACTTCTGGGGCTCTATCATTATTCCACAGGTGAAAAGACAACATATAGAAGAACTTCACATAAAACAGTTCCCTCATATATATTTTTTTTAAACATTAAGATAGTGCAACTTTTTAAAACACATTTATCACAACACAAATTAATTCCTTGCATTCATCTAAGTTCTCAACTTTATACCTTGGCACACAAAACAGGAATTTTGTTTCATATTAAAAAAAAATCCACACCCTGGGAGAAAAAAAAAAGCAAACTGGCCAATTCTTCCCCCATTTATCTAGCAAAACCACCTTCTTCCTTCTGCCATTCAGTGAGTATAAAACAGGCTGTACAAGCCTCATTTCTGTGCTAAGTTAACTTTTACAATTAAATAATTGAAATAGTTTATTAAAAAAAAATAATATATCCCCCCCTCTCCCCTGAAACACTGCTCGTAGACAAACCGAATGGAAGTTTGTATTTCTTTCAATCTGCTTTGCATGCAATTCCCCTGAAAGGAATCAGAAACAAAGAACTGGTTTGCACGTTTGGTTTTACTAAGTTGTACCACGTGAAACGTAACAACATTGTGCACCGGAGCATGGGGGTCTTCCTCCACCGCTCTGCTTCAATCTCTTGTCTTCAGTTCAAATGCACCTGGGCGAGTAACTTTAGACCAGGTTTCCTGGTTTCCGGTCTTGGCCTTTGCTGGGGACTATTGTGCTCTCTGAATTGTTCTGCTGAAACTGAAGTCTGCTCCCCCTCTGTGAGGAAGGAGGCGCGTTGCTGTGCTGGTGATGGAAAAAAGAGGAGCCTGGGTAATGGCCCATGACCTCGCTGTACGTCGGGGGTGGTCCTTCCATCCTTCCATTACTGCTATAGTTGGTTGCACTTATGCCCGAATTGCTGCTTGGTGGGCAGGGGCCCCCATTGTACATTGAGATGTCTATCAAGTCGCTATCAAAAATGGTTCGGTTGGGTGGTGCCCTGACAGATTCCCGGTTGAGCTCCATCTGCTGTTCTGGGTCCCGGAGCTGCAGGGTGCACGGGCCTTGGTACGGCGGTGGCTCTTCCCCGTCAGAGAGGGAGATGGTTGGAGGAAGGTCAATCTCATGCTGCATGTAAGGGTAAGTGGGCTGGAAGCGACTGAAACGGTCCCGCTGCATAAAAGACGGGGCAGTAAACCTGTCCCTGGACCTTGGAGCATACATGATCTGAAATGGGAAGAGAGAAATGTGACTCCACGTTTGAGCAAAGCACTGTGGGTGCTCTGTATTTATGAAGAACTGACAAAACAGAAGATACTTCTCTTTGCCACCCATCGTGAAAGATTAAACCCAGCAGACACTGTGCACACGTGCTCCCACACACATGCATGTGAAAAGAAGAGGTAGGAGTTGCAGGAAGGATCTAACACAAGATACTTGAGAACAGCTCCACAAAGGAAGACCAAGACCTCACGCAGCTTCCTCATGCAGAGCTGAGAGAAAACAATTCTGTTTCTGTACATAGGAAACACTTTCCCTCTAGTCTTGACAATTAACTAGTTCTACGAAAATGTCTGAATACTGAATTTCAGCTGCAGTATGAGCATCCCCCTCCTACTCAGAGTTAGTGTAAAACCCTACAGCACCAAACAATTCAGATGGTCATTTTAGTACATTCTGTAAAGGCCTGGCATATCTCACGCCTTCACTACCAGAGTGTATCAGGTGTCCTCCTCCACCTCAGGTCTCAGCCAGAACTCAGCCTTCAGGGAGGACCTGCAAGGCTTCTGCACAGAGAGTGGGAAAAAATGTCCCTGGCATATTAAGCCCTGGAGAAGGTCAGGCTTTACAAGAGGAAGAGTTCAGAAGACTCTGTGAGAAGCTATTGCTCCTCACTTGGTCTATCTAGAGAGACATGCCAGCTTCTTAGATCTAGATCTATGGAACTGCTCTTCTCATTTTTGGGTCGGTGCAGGGTCTTTAGCTCCTGACCCTCACAGATGCAAGATCAGCCATCAGGAAGATTCACTTTTTGACACAGGTGAGCTGAGCCACTTGGAGCAACACACCCACAAATTATCCCTCAGACCAGGGATCTGTGCTAGCTGGAAGACAGGAGACACTGGCAATAGGATGTGTTGTAAATCCAGGAAAAACACAGGGAGAAGAGCAACTGGTCTCACAGATTCCACTTAATACTCAAATTACTGAGCCACTGCATGAGAGAGACACTTCCACCACTTACCTGTGAATGCCTACTATGACACAGGGAGCTGCGGACAGAGATGAGGTGTCGGGTAGGTAGAATTTCATTCTTTTAAGGGAAAAGTCTTAAGCATTTATGGAATGGGAGTGAAGGCAGGCTCAGATGTCCACATGAACCTGGCTCTTGGTCTACACTGAAAAAGCTTTATTTACTCAATAGATGCATGTTTCTGAGAGGAGCCAAATATACACAACAGGAAAGAGGAAAGCACATTGGTGAAGATAATAAGAAATCTGAATGTACCTCTGAAGCACCCTGGCGCGAAACCGAGCTTTCTGAAGGCCACAAGCACCCTTCCTGGAATGCAGAAAAACACAACAAAAGACAAAAATTAATAGATCACATCACCATCCTACCTCAAATACCACAACTTTCAGGAGCAGTCAGCTTCTAAGGACTGGCTGTCTCCACCTAGAGAAAGGTGATAAACATGTAATATCCCACCCCTCATTTTCCAAAACTAGAGCAAACAGCAGCTCTGCACCCAAGCAAGTCAAGCTCGGTCCATTGTGCAAGTGCTAAGATGCCATCCCCAGCACCCAGCTCACAGACTGTAAGGACACAGCAAGCCAGTTGCAGCTATGAGCACGTGGCAATGTGCACAGACAACAGGGGACACTTCAGCACTCACTGAACACTGCTGAACAGGTACCCTTCACCCCCCAACCTGGGACGAGGCCACATCAGCACAGTCAGCAGGTCCAATGAAGCTGACCTGCCAGCCAGGATCCCCACTACATACCAGAGCCAAAACAGTTTGCAACGAAACCTGATGTCTGTGATCTCAGTGAAGTGACAGTCACTCTAAACCCAGGTACATTCTGGTCAAAACTGTCACTTGCCCAATTGCCACCATAAGCTCTATTTAAGCAGGTGAGGTTTCAGCCACCAGTTCCCCTTTTCAACCACTTCCCCAACCACCCTCTCAGGCCAAAGTATTTTCTCTCTCATGCCTTAAAAGGCTGTCCTGACACTGTTATCAGCACTCAGGGCAGAATAGAAGGATGAAGAACATATATGTGTCGTCATTTTTCTTCTCAATTAATTGTTTAGAGTAGCAGTAACTACCACAATGGTTTTATCTTATTGGAAAATTTCAAAGCTGAAAAGGACACATCAGAGCAGCTACAAAGCACATAATTTCAGTCTTGGTGCAAAAAGAGAAAAATCAAAACGTTGTATGGTAATGACTATCTTCTTAGGGCTAATTCAATTTTTATGTTTTTACAGACACAAGAAATTTCAGAAACAAGAAGGAAAATGCACGGTGTCCCCAAAAGCATTACCCTGTGCAGAGTACTGTCAGCTCTCACTGTACTGCTTCTTCTATGCACAGCATCTTTCAACATATTTCAGATGTAAAAATAGACATAACTAGATGTTCATCAGGACACTCAGAGACCAAAAGCAGTCTGTGATCTTGTCAGGAGAGTCCACCGCAGAGGAAAGCTGCTCTAAGAGGAATCTCCCACAGGATTCAGCTGTTAAGGGAAATGCTTTGAATAACAAAGCTGGTCAATCACTTCTCTTCTGTAGCTTTAGAGAGCAGAGAGAGGGAGGCTGACATCTGCAATTATTTACAACTTCCCTTTGCAAGCATCCCCATTTGCAAAGGCCTGATACAAAAGACAAATTTTATGTAGATTCGTGTGTTTCAGTGCCTATGCAAGGTTTTGTCAATAGAAAAATTGTAACTGTATATATACATACTTGTACCCACCTTCCTTTCCACCCTCCATCACCCAGATACCCTCATTTTGAAATATCTGAGGGTATATTTGCACAATTACAGACATTTGGGTTATCAGCAGCTGACCCAGCAGGCTCCAAACCTGTTGTAATTGTTAAGTAAAAGATACTAGTCAAAGCTAAAGTGCTCAATTAACTGCCCATGAACTACAGGCCATATACAGCCCAACAGCAGATTCCTGAGTAATGGTTTGAAAAATACCATAGCGTGTAGCTTTATGCTTCGTGCAACAATCTTTGTCTCTCCTTTCATGTGTTCAGGCTCAGAAGAGAGGAAAAAAGGAAAAAACAATGACCCAACCCAGAAAGGAATTCAATCTACCACCACCGCTTATGTTACTTTAACTTCCTTATGAAAGAGAGTTTCCAATGTGGAAATGGACACGACTCTCATTGTAGGGCTCACCTCCCTTAAGGCAGGAGAGCAAGAAGAGGAGGGGGAGACAGTTTCTCCATATAGAACAAAAACTCCTGGCGCCAAGATGGAGCGGGGACCTGCATGCTGAGCCTAGGCACACAGACCTGGTACCAGCAATGTCTAACAGAAAAAACCTGCTGGAAGCGTGGAGTTGCCCATTACTACTCCTGCTGATGCCTGAATCTAGTACAGTAAAAGACCCTGCCTAGAGGCACTGCAGCTGCTACAGGGACCCCACAGAGTGCAACCAGGGTGCTGGGACAGTTGGATCAAGACGATGTGAACAAAGGAGCCCAAGGTTCTCCCCATTCTGGGCTAACTACTCAAGGGGTTAGACAGCTCAGGATGCAGCTGAACTCCAAGGCTGTGAGATCCTTAGGATGCAAGGATGTGTAACAACATGGCCTCTGTGACAGTGTGTCCTACAGCCTACCTGTAGCTACTACCTTCCCTGAGGTTTCCTCTGGAGAGAGCAGCAGGCTGAATAAATCATCTGGCAGCAGCCAACCCCCAGTAAGATCTCCATCCCAGGAGCCAGAGGAACTCCCTAAGCAGATGGCTGGGTAGCATGTGCTCAGCATGCCCACGCTTGGAAAATACCAGGCTCACACACCATGTGCAGACCAACTTCACCACAGATATGTGGTCAGTCCAGTGCCACAGTACAGGATTCTCTCATCACCACTAGAACAAGCCCAGACTAACTGGCCCAATGTAGGAAGAGGCACTACACTCTTACTGAGTGCATCAACAAGTCTTAAAATGGACAGTGAGAGATGCCAGAGCTGACAGGCAACTGGGTTTCCTGCACTCAGCTACACAGGAATCCTTGACACCTTCTAAGACACAAACTCATTGTTCAGTGACCTGCAATGACAAATACAAACATATAGAGGGGGTTTCTAAACTTTAAGAGGAGAGCAGTATGACAACATGGGAAGAAGAGTACAGAGAGGAGGAAAAGAGACAATGGACAACATACCAGTGCTTAATTATAAATATAAACCCCATAGAGCCATTCATAAGTATTTGAGGGATACAATAGAACAGGAAAATCATTTATGCCTAATATCATGCACTAGATGGCCTTATCCTTTTATATAGTACGTATTTCATTAGATGCCTCTGAGCCAGACGCAGTAGCTCATTACTGAGCTGTGCAGCTCCTGCTTCAGGGCTGGCCTGGGAACTGCCAGCTCAGAGCAAAGGCAGGCTCCACTCAGGTCTGTCTGCAACCCCTTATTTGGGTGTGCCCTTCTGCTAACATCCCAAGGCTTTTAGAAGTTAGGAAATTAATAAAAATTTAACACACTGAAGTGCTTTGCTGAATGCTGCCCTGAAATGCTATAGGGGTTTTCTGCACTTTATCTTCTGTAGATAAACCTCATCTCCTCTACAGAAGGTGGCATCTGTGTGGAACAAGCGAATTGCATCCAAAAGAGTGCCTGCCCCATCTTCCCAATTTTGGTCTTTTCATGAAGGCAGAATGGCTGAAATCACTGCATCCACAATGGGAGACTTACTAGCTACCTTTCTCAAGTCCCCATACCAGGGAAATCCTCCCTCCCCTGCACTGGGTAGATAGAACCTAATCCAAGAGTTGGTGCCCACCTACCCCACTGTTCTTATGCAATGGCAAGGGGTTGAGAGGAGAAAAAAGGAAAAAACCTGTGTGTTGCAGAAAGAAAATATTCCCCGACTTCTTTTTCCCCCCAAGTTGCAGGTGTAAGAAATGACATGCTGGGACTGCCACAAACAATCTGGGGTGACTTACACTGAGGGAAAATGTTATTTCTTGCTCTCTCCTTGTCCTTTACTTATAGACCTTCATTTGACAGCTAAAATGTTTCCCTGTGTTCAGATCAGTAAAAATCATGTAAAGAACTGACAGCATTTTTATTTATATTCCCTCATATTGATTCTCCCTTTATTATTCAAAATACCAAGGTAGATCGGCCTAATGATAAAAAACTACTTTTGACTTCTTTTCACACAGTGACTGCTTGTCCCATGAGCAAGATGATATCAGGCACAAGCAATACAGCTTGTCACGACAACAAACCAGCCACCAGGCCTGCTGCACGCCCGCACCGCCTGGCATCACCCCGACAGGCACTTCTCAACTAGCAAATCCAGTTCTGGTGGTCTTGCTGGATGCCCCCCCACACCAAATGCCCAGGGATTTGTACAAGTAGTTCTCAGGTATGTGCAATCAAAGCTAAACCTGAGCAAATGCAATTCACCCATTTTTTTCTGTGGACACTATATCATTTACCTGCTTCTTATAGGTTCTCAATAGCTAGCCACTTCAACTTGCTCCTCCTTAGAGAGACAAAAGGTCTTCAGGCATGAGCTTCAATACTTAAAGTATCAGTGAGAGAAAGCTCATGCATTCATTTTTAATACTGTTAGGTTTTGGAATGAAAAAGAATGCGTCTCCATGGTAAGTCCTAGCTCCTACAAATAACACCAAAGCAAGAAAGATCTTCGGGATCCAGCTATGTCTTTCACTAACCTTTGCCATTCCTGGGTTTCATGATAATTTATAGAAATTTATTTTGTGATTAGATTTTGAAATAACAGCATCATTTAATAAATTAGGTGATTACCTAATTACCTTATAGTGATGATTATTTAACTCAATAGGAGTTAAAGCTACAGAAGACTGGATAAGCCTGAGATAATTTGCCTAATTTGTATTTTATAAAGGTTTACAGTCTCTGGAATTAAACAGTTCAGCAAGATGACTTTTTGAGGTCCTCTTTAAAAAAGCATCCCCTTCCTGGTTTTAGCTGGGGTAGAGTAAATTTTCTTCATAGTAGCTAGTATGGCACTATGCTTTGGATTTGTGCTGAAAAAAGTATTGGTAGCACACTGATGTTTTAGTTACTGCTCAGCAGTGCTTACACAGAGTCAAGGCCTTTTCTGCCCCTCCTATCACCCCACCATCAAGACAGCACAAGAAGCTGAGAGGTGACACAGGAGGGACAGCTGACCCCAACTGACCAAAGGGCTATTCCATACCATATGACACTATGCTCAGCATATAAAGCTGGGAGAAGAAGGAGGGGAGGACATTTTGGGAGAGACATTTTGAGTTATGGCATTTGTCTTCCCAAGTAAGTGTTACACATGATGGAGCCCAGCTTTCCCAGTTGAACACCTGCCTGCCCATGGGAAGCAGTGAATTAATTCCTTATTTTACTTTGCTTGCATGCACAGCTTTCGCTTTACTTAAACTGTCTTTATCTTAACCCATGAGTTTTTCCTCACACTCCCACTTCTCTCCCCAATCCTGTGGGTGGGGAGACGAGACTGAGGGAGGGGCTGTGTGGTGCTTAGTTGCTGGCTGGGGTTAGACTGCAACAATCTCATATAATCTAAACTTTGCTTTTTTACTGACTTCTAACGATTTTCAGTTTTTCTCCAGTTTTCAGTTTCTGAGAATCAGAACTTGGCCTGAAATTGCATTTCCTGAGAAACAAAGTCAGTTTTTCACTTTTTGAAATGCATTACAGGTATTAATAAGGTCGTTCTTTTCCCTTCCATTAAACTCAGATTTTTTTTTAATATACATGTGCACACACAAAAATATACACATCTCTTTTGCAAATTGTTTCAGCTAGCAGTGTAGTTTCTGATTTTGGCCCTAGGTGGCAGTGATACATTACACCACACTAAAGCAGTGGCTTACTCAAAATTCTCCAGGAAGGCAGAGGAGCTGGTTCCTCCCCTGCCTCTCTTCCTGGGTGAGAAGAGACCATCGCAACACTGAAGATTCCAACATTTTCCCTGCCGAATACAAGCAAAGCAAAACTATTCCACTGTCCTCAAGAGAATGACAAGTATTCCAGCAGGATTGCTCTCCCCATCAAAAGCGGTGTTTCCCAAGGGCAGCAAAGGTTACAGCATCTGGCAGAGCAGTGTGTGGTACCAGGGAGAAGCACTAGAGAAAAATAATTATGGAGAGCACCAAACCTCACACTTGCAGTCTGCCTCCCTACATTTACAGCTATTAGTTCTGTTACTTAATAGCTTAAAACTTCCGTTTCCCCAACTTCACAGCACTTTACCACTTTAAGTAATATTCATTTTGTCCAAGTGCCGGAAATAAGTACTATTATCCTTCCTCCTTTTTTTGGAGATGAAGCAAGTTGCCCAAGGTGACACACTGCGTCAGGAGCAACCTGAAGCCGGCACTCCTTGCTTCTAAGTCCTACCTGCAGATTTCCTAGATAATCCCGCCCTTATTAAAGATGATCTGACTTTATTGTGGCAGACTTCAAAGAGCAGCAGCCAGCGCACACTGTCCCTCCTGGCAGCACACCCTGAAGAGAGGCAAGCCCATGTCCCTCATGCAGATGGCAGGATAACAGTGCATGTCCAGCTCCTGCCTGCTGATGCCTGGTGCACAGGAAAAGGTTTGGCAAAGCAGGGTGGTCTACAGCACTTACACTCTCTACCAGCTATAGACTGGGTTCTTGCTCCCACTGGGCTTTTCTTTCTTTTGCACATGTCAGTAAGAAAATGAGAATGAGCAGGCCAGGGATGCCAGTAGGGAACAGAAGGAATAATGCTAGCACCGATGGGGAAAAATTTCAAAAGCTGAGAGGCAACACTAACATCTGAAATCACCAACAAATCCCTGCAGTTGTCATTACTGAGTATTTTCCATCACCCTCCTGATGCTCCCCTTTTACTCTGAAATAGCTGTTCCAAGGAGGAGGACAGTATTTTTACAGCTGTGCTCCTGGAGCTTGGCATTCGAGATGAGCATTATTAATATAGGTCCTAATGCAAGCTGACTCGCCCCAGCAGTGATGCTGCCCTCAGTGCTGGGAGGCAGGGGCTGGTCAGGGTGAGCATCTTGTGTGATGGATGCAGGGACTTTGCTGCCAGGAGCAGGCCTGGGGCAGTCACAGTGTTCAGTACTATTTCAACATCCACTTTATAAGAGAAAAAGATGCAAAGGCAGAGGCCACCAGGATGGGGAGAAGGAATCAATTTAGGAACATCAGAAGCTCATTAAGTACCTCCCTGTAAGTCACTTAGTTAATCTCTTTTCCCTCAACATCCCCCTGGAAATCACCGGTGATGACACCAAGAGTTAATCATCAGAAAGCAAGATTTATCTTGATTTTATCCCAGCAAACAGAGTGCTGCAGCAGCTGCTCAGCCACAGCTACCTACATTCCAACAGGATGGTTTTGGTTACCAGCAATGCTGCCCTCCCTGCACAACATCAGTCCTCCCAAGCCACCAACGCCACAACATGCACCTCCCCTGGGATAGGCACACATACCCTGTGCATGGATGTGCCTTTCCAAGGCTGCCACATGGTCTTCCCCGAAACCCCCCAGCACCGTCAGCCACTCCCCATGGGAGTGGTTGTGCCACCCCAGTGAAGTGGCCCTGGCCATGCTCCTGGTATACTCCACACCCTACAGCCTGCACATCTGCTCAGCAAACCTCAGCTGGCTCCTGGCTGTGAAACCAAACACTGCTGATGGATCGGCCAGCAGGGGGAAATGTTCAGTATATTATCCATCGTGATATGGACACCATTCAGTACCATGCACATTCACTTCAGATTGCCACTCATGCCAACACAGTTCTCATTCAGCATCATTCCACCTCTTGCAGTTATGACCTCAAAACTCGTATTTCTGGTAATGTTAAAACAAGTTTTGAATGTTTTTATGTCCATGCTAGGAGAGGGCAGGGCTTGCCACGGGAGGGCAGGCAGCAGCATCCTTGGCAGCACTGCTGTAGAAGCATCCAGTATTCCTGAGTGCTCAAAGGTTGTCCTGCCCCTGCTGTGACCTGTTTAAGGCCTCAGCACACTAACCAAGGTAATAAAACAAAGACCAGGAGAAAAATTGGAAGATGAGACTCCAGAGGGGATGAAAAGGAGAGGAAAAAAAAAAGCAGACAAGAAAAAAAGATGAACTAGTGGTCACACAGGAAAGCATATTTACAGAACAAGAACATAACAAGTACTTTTCAGCATGTACTTGTCAAAGAGCAACTGTTGGGTGTTTTTTCCTGGATTGGCCCTCGAGCTTTATAACACTTGTGATTCCAGTGATATTTCATCTTCTTTTTAACACTCTAATTTCTGGACTTGGAAGACAATAAGAATTTCAACTTCCAGGCCTTTTTTTTTTTGTTCCTTTCTTTCTTATCATGAAGGAAGTTCAGCCAGCCAGAGAAAGAAGAAACCCACAAATACCTTTTATTCCATTATTTTGGAGGCCTGACCCCATGAGTTTTACAGGTGTGAAGTTAGCAATAAAGGCAGTAGATACAGTATCTGTTCATTTATATTACACTTTCTAGAAGAACTAGAATACGAGATAATCGGTTTGATAGTTGGTCTTTACGGGGCCCGAAATCTGTGCAATTCAGCCACAGCTCAGCTGTTGGAAAGTATGATTATCTACAAACAGGACAAGGTTGAAGAAAAGGAAAATTGAAGGTAACTAAAGGACAAAAAAAGGCCCATCTGAATAGGAAAGGCATGATTCCGCATCTTGACACACCTCTGCTACCTCAGTTATGGGGGGTGGGGTGTCACTTCATAGTTCATTACAGGAACTAGCCATTTTATTTTCTTTACAATTTTCTTCTAAAAAATACTGCTGAACTTCCTCTATTTCCATTCGCTATTTCTCCACCAACAGGCCTGAGTCAGAATGATATTTTCTTCAGACATTAGGAGTTAATAAACATTTAAGTCTGTTTTCAGAGTCCATATACCATAAAAAAAAATCCAAAACATTCCTTTGGAAGAAACCCCACTTATCAATAGCACTTACACACAAAACAAGGCATGCCTGATTTAAAAGAAATCTATTTTAAAAGTATAATCTAACCCTGCATCTTACTGCTCACGCTATCTATTTACCTTGTACAACTCACTCTGCTGTGCACAATGAGGACAGACTGGTTGTTTCCAGATTCACAGAGCAAACGCTTTAGTTTCCCACTCCTCATGCACCGCACACTGATTTTAAGGTTTGCATTGCAAGCAGCGCACAACCAGTTCCTATCAGAACTTCTTCTAACACTTGAGACAAAGGAAAATTTAAACATATGACATCTGACCTCAGGGACCTCCATAAGTCCCGTTTTCCACAAGTACGACCTTCTTTTAAGAACAGCTTCAGCTTATCAGAAATGCAGATGAGTAATAGTGATGATAAACCTATACCAGAGAGATTTCAGAAGAATTTGTAACCAGTTCTTGCCAACCAATCATCAATTCCCATGAAGTGCTCACTTGACTATGATTATCATTACTTACAAGGGTGCTATCAAACTGAAACTGAGTCAGTGTTTTAAAAATTAAGAGCAGTTCTGGATACTAAAGCAGCTCCCAAGTGCCCACTGCAAAATTGCATGTTCCTCTTCACGAGAAGGTGGTGTTTCCTCCCTCACATCCAAGAGGAAAGGCGCCACTCGTTCTGATAACAGACAATACTAATGAACCATACAAAGGAAATAATGGGTTACTTCACGCGTTTGACAGCTTACTGCAGTTTTAAAAGATTTGTGAAGATGAAAATGCATTTCCTTTATGTCAAATTATTTCATTTTAGGTACTTGGAGCAATTAGAGCTAACATTTTTTCAGACAGAAGTGTGGTTCTTGAATTACAGTGTCCATTTCAAAGCAACACTCAAATTAATCTAGCCAATTTTTTCAGCCCTTAAGTCCATAAGGTTAAGGTTTGACAAGTTCCAGTTTCATCCGTCACCAAATTAGAGCTAGATATTCCTGTGCTACTGAAGTGCTAGGGAATGAGGCAACCTCCTTTTGAGGACACAGCTCCTTTCCTTCCCCACAGAACCTCTATTCACCCCAGCCAAAGGGGTGCAGGAGATGTGCTAAGTGAGAGCTTTGGGGAACCCCGCATTCTGAAAGCCAGCTGTAAAACGCAAAGAAGGGGGCTGCAAATTGCCAAGGGTGCAGCTCTGCAGCAGCCACTCAGGTCCAGCCCTGGCTGCAGCATCCCTGCCTCCTCCCGGGCCCAGGGAATTTGCGCAGTGATCTGTCTGAAATCTAACTGGGGGGGAAGGGGGGCGGGGAGCAATTAGTGTTCAGCCAGTTGAGCCCCCTGAGGCCTCTCACAACGACCTTGGCAGCTCCCTAAGGAACACAAAGAAGGAGGAAACAAAGGACTGGGATGGAAAGAAAGGTGAGACTGTGGACTTACGACTGATGTAAACCATTATGGCACCACACCTTCCAGCTACAAACAGAATTTTTTTTTTGACAGTGAAATGAAATGAAGCTGCGAATGCAACATTATTGCCAGGAATCCAATGCATTAAAATGCTACCCTTGCAAATGGCCCCTTGGCTATCACAGCCAGCAAAGAGGCCCAGGGCACCACCCTGAGGACATCAAAAAGCACATCAGAACTTTTTCCAGCAACATCCCAGGATACTTTGTGGCTTGGGGGGGCGATACCGAAAGGTCAGGGAGACCCTGTGGCGACACCTCACAAGGGAGCAGTGCATCCCACCCAGCAAACTCCAGCCTCACAAGGCAAGTTAGGTGCCCATTTACTATTGGGTCAACTAAAGACAGCCCTAACAAGTCTCAACTGAGATTTAGTCTTAAGCCTTTGGCTCTGTAACAACAGATCTGAACCACTCCAGGTTCTTGGATAGATAATTTTACTAGTATTTTCTTGCTGTTTGAGTGAAACAAACATTACATTTTCCTGGGCCAGTGCTTTGGATCAAGCAAACAGTTACAGCAGCTTCACAAGACAGTAATAGTGATAAGACTCCAGGATATTAGTAAATATATGGAAAGTGTATTTCAAATCTTTGTACCCCAGGTGATCTCCATTCATTAACCCTCCACTCCCCTTCAAATTACAGCAGCAGCAACAACGATGTCACATGTGAACCTTGAAATAATAATTTCCAAATAATTTCCAAACCAAAATAAAAACAGGGTACACAAAATATAGCAGGGTCTAAAAAGAATAATTTCAAATTTATGTTCTGATTTTTTTTTTCTACGAACAAATACAGCCTCAGCAAAAGACCTAGCTATAGGGAGTATTAGAAGTGACATCAGAAGTTTTTCCAACAGTTGCCTGCACCAGAACTCCTCAGGATGCTTTGCTGCAGACCTGTACAGCATGAGAAAGAATTTGGTGCAGGGGGCTCATACTCACCGTCTGCAGAGTTTCTTCCTGTCTTCTGCTTTGGCTCTGTCGGTTGATAAAGGAGCGTGTTGAAAGTTTGTAATGGTTCAACAAGCAGATGATCACTACCACCATAACAGTTATCACCACAATTATAATGATGATTTGAACAAACTCCAGTTCAGCTAAAACAAAGACAAAAAAAAGAAGAGGAAAATATGTCAATCGCACACAGAATGTTATCCATCAAAGCAATAATCTGAAAAACCCTTCAGTATTTCATGAAGGCTGATCTGGATAAAGATGTTCACTGCTGTCCATTTTGCAAAGTTTTGCATAGAAAAACTGTGTTCTAAAAAGTATGAAAATTATTCATTTTTTCAGCAGTGCTGATCAATTGGTATGAGTGACTGCAGGTCAAATCTAAGAAACTTTTTGGTGATCCTTCTCCACAGCCTCGACAGTTAATAAACTCTTCAGCATAAACACCACAGACAAGCCTTTTGGATAATAGAACAACTTCACGGGGCAGGGAGGGGGGTGCGAAACCAAACGCACACCCAAAACCCACCCTACTTTAACAGCCACCAGCAATGCCAAGAGTCCAGACAGCTCCATAAGCTTCAAAGCAGAGGCCATGGAGAGAGGAATCAGAACAATTTATCCGTAAACCATCTTTTCTTTTTTTAAAAAAAATCAGCTGAATAGCACAAAAGCTACCTAAATCAAGTGGAAACCAACCTTTTTTCCTTATTGAATCTAAATGCAATACCTTTTTCAATTACTTACTTCTCTCCAACTAGTGTAAAATAAACTTTTCTAGGACACTGCCATTCAGGTAAAAATCTAAAAAGAGATCTGGTACTCTAAAACAAGATATGTTCCACTATGGTTAAAAATGAAACCAGGGCCTTGGCTGTTGCAAGAGATACAATTACAATGAACTCCATCAGAGCCCATCATCTTATCTGAAGCCCTGCCTATACCACAAATATTAAGTATATTTAGAAATGAGTCACTCTTGCACCCTTTTGGCTATACTGGAGCAGCAAGGATGAGCAACATAAGGGGAGAAATTGCCCTTTGGAGTTACACGGTTGCTGATATTTCTATGGAAACTGCATTGCTCACAGGGGATGCTCTCATCCTGAAAGACAACTCCAGTTAATGGGAAGTGGTCTTTGGTTGCTAGGCTTGTAGAAAAAGCAAAGTAGTAGTGCAAGTTGCTCAGTTTCAGCACTTTCCAAAAGTGACACTACTTTTGGTTGCCAAAAGATGAACTTTGGGGAGCTGATAATACATTTATTTTGTAAAAAGCCAAAAGCCAATGAGGAAAGAAAGATACCAAAATATAAAAGTGATCAGACAAAGCAAACACCGGAGAGAACAAGCTTCGCCGCCACCACCACCTCATCTTTTTCATTTGTAGTCATCCTCCTGTGTAACAGCAGTACACTTACACAAACACAACACAGCCATGAAGCCGAGCTAGAAAAATTCTGTTCACACATAAAATCTGAAACGACCTGCAGTGGAACTAAAGGAAACCTAAGGCTGTTTCATTACTCTAAGTTCTCTTGCGAACAAAGCCTCAGAGTACAGGAGCTACAAGTGCAGTGGTGTCCAGTGGAGGCTGATGCAGAGGTGCAGCTGTTTGCCACAAGTTACCAGTGGGCACGGGCACACCACCATCTAAGTGCTGAGGTTCTGCAATGGTTTCAGTAGAAGTCACTAATCTTATTTAAGGGGAAGGCAAGAGTAAGGGGCAACAATACACCTATAACTTAATTTCTCTTTGCTGTCAAGTACCATCCACTCATCATTAAGACCACCAACATTTTCAGAAAGTTTGATTAGTCAGTGCTTTGCCCTGCTTTGACTATCAATGCCACATGCAGCAATCTTTTTTTCCTCCTCTCTTGACTCATTGGAAGCTAACAATGTCAGCACCAAAAGATCAAAAAGCAGGAAGCATAGAATTAATTAAAAAACAAATCCACCAAAACCATGCTTAAGTCAATTTTTCTTGGCTCAGAAGAACAGACTAAAGACTTGACACAGTTGACAACTGCTTCAATTCACATTCTGTGGTTACTAAGTATCACAGGGTTTCTTTACCCAAAACTTTTTTTGGGGGGGTCCATGTAATACTTCAGACTGGAAATTGAGAGACTGTTGCTAAAGGGCAACAAGCAAAACAAGCAATGTTGATTTAGGCTTTCCTAGAATGCAAAGATCACTGGGATGACATGTTACTTCTCTATGTGCCAAGGGCAGAGTCTTCTAAATTTACCGAGGCCCCAGCGTTTCAGTGGCAGGAGACAGTACCTCTCCTTTAGAAATAAAGGACTGGGACTGTGAGCATTTCCCCTGCGGGGGAGCCGGGGAATCATTTATATTTGACTAAAACATGGCGATACAATCAAAAAAAAAAAAAGAAAATCGCAGAATCACAGTACACAGGTGTAAGCAAACAGGATTTTCCAAGTCCAGCTTTACATCGCAAATGCTAAAATGCAACAAAACACCCTATCGATGTTCAAGAGGATTTCCTCGCTGGGAAGTGGAGCGAAAGGAAAGGGGAAGGTGATTTTTAATCCCTTCTTCCTCCTGACTGGTCCTCCTGCTACTCATTAGGTTATTAACATGAAAAAAAAGGACACAGACAAGAGGGGCAGCAGTCTCTATTTACCGGTGCTGCTCAGGGTAACTCCAACAGTTTTCAGCGGCTGCGGAGAGCCTCTGGGTGACTCCAGCCCTGCTCTCACCCGCTGCCCCACACCTGCCAGGGGGCACGAAGAGCCCTCACTGCCACACCACCACCATCTTCCCGACCGGCATCTCCTCCTGCCCACTTTTCCTATAAATTAGCTGGGAGAGAGACTGGGGGCAGCTTCGGGAAAAGAAACAGTTAGGTTTTTACCTCCCCCAGTCTCTCTGTCGCGCTCACACAGACTTGTTTCTTCACGCGCAGAAGATAATATCTATAATACAGTCTTTCCCAGGAGAATATATTTCATTGTAAACACACAACACGAAAAAGGCAATTATACATTGAATGAAAACACCTTCACAGAAGAGTACAGGAAAAAAAAAAAAGAAAGAAAGAAATAATTCATAAGCCTATCCACAATCACACAAGCAAAAGCCTCTGGACCGTCACCCTCACCCCCGCCTCGGCAGACAGCCTCTGCCCGGCCAGGAGAGCCCCCGAGCGGGCTGGGCTGTAACCCGGGTTTCCCCCCGCTCCCCCGGGGAGGGAGCTCGCTCGCAG